>NC_142600.1:79496160-79839660 GCF_041222555.1 Hakea prostrata | reverse complement strand
AAAGGTAGAAATCTAGTATGCATTTGGTAATGTTTCCATTTTGGGAAATCAGTGTTTTTGTATAATTGTTTTACATGTTTCTTTGTTTTGAGAGACAGTTTTTTGTTTGGAAATGTGGCATTTGGTAAATCTGTTCTGAAAGTATTTTGAAATTTGACCACAACCTGAAACATCTAGTTCTCGAATAAGGGCATGAACAGGAGAGCAAGTTGGGGGGGGGGGGGGGGGTGTTTGTGAGTATAGAGGTAGGTAGGTGGTCTTGAGAGACATTCACCATTGAAATCATTTTATTGAGTTTTTGTTCTCTCGAGAGGGCATGTTTTGCAAAACCTATTCTTTAGACCCCCTTTTTTCATTTCGTCCATTAAGAACAAAAGAATGAGTCGTCTTAGAAAAAAGCTTACCACTTGAGAATAAAAGAACATCAGAACCATTCTAGCTACGAGAGTCTTACTAAACGTATCATTAGCTTTTTGCTTGTGCCGTTTTAGTATAACACATTGTTCTTGCAATGAATGATTATTATATGGTACTAGAGAGAGTGAGTCAAGATAGAGACAGAAAATCTATTTATTGTCATAGCTTTAGGGCATGTTTGGTTACATGAATCCAGAGATTTGAATCTCTAGATTCATGAATCTCTAGATTCATGAATCTGAGAATTATACCCGTTTGGTTGTAAAAATTTCTAGATTTATGAAATCTAGAGATTCATCTTTTTACACTAAAAATGTGAATCTGTAGATTTATGGGTAAGGGTGAAATCCAGAGATTTCAAAAAAGCTATACATTTGCACATTCACAAAAATCACATCGATCAAATAGTTTTTTAGGATGAATCCACATATTTCATTCCACAACCAAACATTTAATTTTATAAATTATGACTCCATAGATTTGAAATCTATGGAAATCTCTAGATATTTGAAATCTCCAGACTCATGTAACCAAACAGCCCTTATCAAACTTGGGTTGTCATCTCATCAAACACAAACTACAACTATTTTGAATTCATAAGAAGTGTATATAGGTTTGGATGCTTGTTTACACATCAATTCAACTTACCTTTACTAACTTACTGGATGGAAGAAATGTTAAAAGATGGGTATATGAAACAACATAGAAAATTAGAAGTTAACACTTTTAGGCAAGTTACATATCGAGATTTACGTATTCTATAAGTTTATGACTCTATATAGATAGATACTTGTTTGTATGGTAATATCTATATACGATCAAATATGTGTCATCGAATCATTCGGCCGCACGATCTGATGGTCAATATTGATCGGATGTATCAACTTGAATATACCTTTTAATGGTTGGATTAATGATCAAAACAAATAATTCATATCAGATTTTGCTCGAAGCGATGCATCCCTAAATAGTCCTACTGCTCATGCCACGTGTGCATTCGTTTCGGAAGATTTATCGTCCTCATTCGTACATTGAACACACATGCTATAGCATGTCCTTTTATCATAAACTGAAATTAATAGGTACGTAGTTCCTATTAATAAACACGGTATCCGACTCCTTCGTATTCGATGTGGAACTAAATCACTAATCATAAATACTTCCTTCATATAGAATTAAAAAAGACACTTTATTTAATTAAAAAAGAAACCAAGAAATACATCCATTATATTTAAAAATTACAACATGAAATCTGTGCATATCAAAATAATTATAGTGCCGTTAATGATGTTATATATATATATTGCCAAACTTTCAGTACAAGAGGACTTCACACCCAATCCACCATCTATATTATCAAGGGAACTCATTAATTATGTTCCGCTGACACTCAAAAAGTTTGGAGCATTCAAAATATATATGAGAGAGACAAAGAATTATATCTGCATTCTTATTGAAACCAAACCAAACGCAGCTACCCAAACCAGATTCAAAAAGTAGGGGGAGTCGTTCGATCATGCCTTAAGTTTGCTCCTGGCGCGTCATAATCCATCACCAGATTAACTCCCATGAGCTTCCTTCAGTTCCTTGTTTTCATCAGTTTAGTGGTGCCCTTCATTGAACAGGACATGAGTTTGTGTTAGCACTTGTTGATTATATTTGAAGTGAAAAAAACAAAACAGCCTAATAACCTTCTACTTGTGAATTGCAAGCCAAATGTGTTCCGTGGTGAACCCTTATAAGAGGTAGCTAGTCATGATCCATATAAAGCCATGGAAAATTGAAAAAGCTGTGAAGGTTTTTTGGGCAGCTTCGGATTGTTGGAATTGTCCTATTAATATTCAAGCATGCACTGATATGTGATGGCATATATTGAAGGTTTATTCATGGAGGTGCATGTATTTGATAGCCTACACTAGCATTTCACAACATGCTCATGCATGCATGTGAGGAACCAAGTAAATTATTATGTACCTCATGAATGGGGTGTGTAACTTTCAAACCATCCTTGAAACATTCCACTCTACCTGCAAGAAGAGAGGAAAAGATATTTCAATAAAGTGTGAAATGGATACATGCATGGGGAAAACTTGCTTGCTTACTTGAAGGTAAGTGAATGGAGAGAACAAGAAAGAGCAGAAGCAAGATCTTGAACTGAGTGGTCATGGCAGTTGTTTTCTTTTTCTTCTCCTTGGATAAGTTTGGAATCAGGATGTTGAGAGGGGAGGAATGAAGGTGTGCTTTTATGCTTAACCCTAGGAGATATCACTGTCTTATTGTAGACCACAGCATAAATGCCAAGTGATTTTGAGTTTCTAAGGAATGGTTTGGAGAGATTTGATGCTCTCCTTTCTCTCACATACACATATTGTAGACCTGGAGGTTGTATGGATTTGAACTAAGTGAGAGATTGGTCTGAAATTTAGTTTTTTCCTATCATTTAGCTGAACCCAAGTTGGTGCAAAAAGATAGGAATATTAGTATGCATTTGGTAACATTTCCATTTTAGGAGATTAGTTTTTGTAAAAGTGTTTCTACATGTTTTTGTGCTGGGAAACAGTTGTTTGTTTGGAAATGGGATGTTTGGTAAATCTATTCTAGAAGCATTTTTCAATTGGGCTCACATTCTAAAACATCCACTTTTTGAGCAAGATTGTGTGGCAAGAGAGCAAAGTGGAGGGGTTGAAGGAGTTTGCGAGCAGGGATAGTTGCGGGGATGTTCTTGGGAGACCTTTATTATTGAAACCAATTTATCAAGTTTTTGTTCTCTCGATAGAACATGTCTTACATGCTTCACAAAACCCTTTCTTGTTCATTCCTTAAGGACAAAAGAATGGACCATTTTGATAAACACTTACCCGTTCTTCTGTTTTTTAATAACTTTCTATCCGAGACTGTTACATGACGTATCCTTAGCCTTTTGCTTTCTCGATTTTATAGTATCACATTGTTCTTGCAATGAGAGTTATTTCGTAAATTGGGGAGAGAGTCTAAAATCTATTTATTGTCATAGCTTTATTAAATTTGAGTGCATGTCATCTCACCATACACAACATAGAACTAGAAGTGTATTTGTGAAGCATTTTTCTTTGGGGAAATCATGTGAAGCATATAATACAGGACACCGTGAGGAATGATATATTATTAAGTTAGATTCAAATTATTTTTGAAACTTTTTTTACCATTTAAGAAATCTAGTAAGAATGTCACAGATTTTCACTTTTAGCTCTTATGATTGCAAAAAGGCACATCCAATCTTAAAATCCAGATTTATCAAGGGAAAATCCAGATTTATCAAGGACTTCAAACCCAACACACCATCTATATTATCAAGGGAACTCATTATTATTTCCTGCTGCCACTCCAAAGATAGGGGCAAAATATAACACAGAGAGAGAGAGAGAGAGAGAGAGAGAGAGAGAGAGAGAGAGAGAGAGAGAGAGAGAGAGAGAGAGAGAGAGAGAGAGAGAGAGAGAGAGAGAGAGAGAGAGAGAGAGAGAGAGAGAGAGAGAGAGAGAGAGAGAGAGAGAGAGAGAGAGAGAGAGAGAGAGAGAGAGAGAGAGAGAGAGACAGAGAGAGAGAGAGAGAGAGAGAGAGAGAGAGAGAGAGAGAGAGAGAGAGAGAGAGAGAGAGAGAGAGAGAGAGAGAGAGAGAGAGAGAGAGAGAGAGAGAGGTGGAGATGATATCTATATCATGGGATCTTGCCACCACCTCCGGGCTTCCCTTTCCTTGGATCATGCTTTGGGTTTGGTCCTGCGTCGTCATAATCCATCACCAGATTAACTCCCATGAGCTTCCTTGTTTTCATCAGTTTAATGATGCCCTGCATTGAACAATGCATGAGTTTGTATTAGCACTTGTTGATTATATATACATGAAGTGGAAAAACAAATCAACTACTTTAAACTAAAGCCTACAAATTCACCATGTTCCCGCAAGATGCATTGATAAAGACAAAACCATCAGCCTAATAACCTGCAACTTGTGAATTACAGGCCAAATGCGTCTCAAGGTGAACCCTAAGCGGCTAAGCCATGGAAAATTGAAAAACCTGTAAAGCTTTTTGGTTATCTGGGCAGGCTCCCATTGTTGGATAAGGTATTCTCCTCACTGCTATGAGATGACTTTGAAGGTCTATTCATGGAGGTGCATGTATCTGATAGCCTAGACCAGCATGTCACACCATGGTAATACATGCATGCGAGAAACCAAGTAAATTATGTACCTCATGAATGGGGTGTGTGGCTTTCATGCCATCCTTGAAACATTCCACTCTACCTGCAAGAAGAGAGGAAAAGACATTTCAATGAAGCGTGAAATGGATACACGCATGGGGAAAACTTGCTTACTTACGTGAAGGCAAGTGAATGGAGAGAACAAGAAAGAGCAGAAGCAAGATCTTGATTTGAGTAGTCATGGTGGTGGGTTTTTTTTTTTCCCCTCTTCTTCTCCTCCTTGGATACGTCTGGAATCAGGATGTTAGAGAGGAGAAAGGGGAGGGATGAAGGTGCTTTTATGCTTACTGATCAGTGGGAAGGTGAAAGGAAGGAGGGGGGGCCATGAAAACTATGTTCCTGTGGTGCACTCCACTTAGGAACTTTGTAGAGTGATGATGAAATGCAATAAGCTTTTAGTAAACCACCACTCCAAGGTCAACTGGTACTACTACTTATTTCAGTACAACAACAATAAACCTTGTCCCAACTAAATTGGGTTGACTACATGGATTTTTGTCTTCCAATCAGTTCTGTTTGAAGCAATGCTAGATACAAGGACTAAGCTATGCATATTCTTTCTCACCCATTTCTCTTAAGGTTATCTTAGGTCTACCCCTAGCTCTTCTAGTCCATTCAATGTAGATTATATCACTTCTCTATATAAGGGCATTTATAGGTTTCCGTTGAACGTGATTATGCCACCCTAAACAACTTTCTCAAAGTTTATTATTTATGGGAGCAACTCCGAAACCAACTCTAATTTGATCATTTCTTATCTTGTTATTCCTAGTTTTTCCACTCATATATCTTAACATCCTCATTTTGTTATATTGGGTTTATTTATATGATTCTTTTTAATAATCAACACTCGGTTGCTACATTATAGCTAGTTGAACAAACGGTCCTATAAAATTTTCCTTTAAGTTTTAATGGATGAGACAAGACCCAAGCGCCCCCCCGGGCAAGAGGAGGGGGGGATACTCACCGAAAGTTTTAATGGATCACACAAGACCGAAGACGTACTTCTCCACTTCATCCAGCCTATTTTAATTCTTTGGAAAACATCATCCTCTAAAAAACGATAGCGAATCCGCGAACGAAAAAGGAAGTATCGCACTTTTTAGGCGATTTCTCCGCCAAGATTGCTATGAGAACGTACCAATCAATCCCAATGTGCCAGGCTCAAAATTTATGTACTAAATGTAAATAGGAGGACAATATACATAGATAATTTATAAATCAGGAAGACATTTTATAGCATCTTCAAAATTAATGCAATCTTACCAACTATATTCAAGTAATCTAGCATCAAAAGTCAACATGCCAAATGGGTTAGGGAAGAGCAACACATGAAATAATTATGGAAACAATAAATTATGAAGGGATTTTGTAATATATCGTCGGTTAATCATCCAACATATCCGAATGAAGGCCTTAGAAGGAACACGAAAGGGAGCGGAGATTTAAATGGAATTATATAGAAAATAATTTAAATTTACCACAATTTGCATCAAATAGGATAGGCACCAAATTTGGGTTCAAAATGACCAAAAATACCCCTAAAACTCGTGGGCAAAAACTATCGAAAGTCAACAGCCAAAGTGATTAGGGAAGAATGATACATGAAATAAATGGAAACAATTTAAACTATTAATGAATCTTGTAATAGAATCTTAGAGTGAATGGATAATCATTCCAATTATGTGTGAAGGATGCAGAAGGAACATATTAAATGTGGTAGGTAAGAGAATTAAAATAGAATAATTTCAGGAAAAATCAAAACCACATATGCATTAGATTAGGATAGACATCAAATTTACCAAAATTATTAAATAAAATTCCACAAAAAAGAGGGCCGGGGGCAAAAACAAAAAAAAAAACCCCTGAAATCATTAATAAGACCCATTAGACAATAAGTAGAAAACGGAGAACAAACTGATGGCTTTAGGGTTGTAGCCTTCAAGGCTGTGAAAGGAAGAAGATAGAAAGACCTTCGTTTGCACCCTTTTTCAGCTGTTTGTAGTTTGAGCTGCACATCGGCCAGTGGGTACGCTTTCGGATTCACGGCTTCGGCAGTCTTCAAGACAATTTAATACAAATACACAAGCAGACCAATTACTGCCATGGAAAAAAAAAACCAAACAAAAAGGTTAACAGAAAGAGAATTTCGTACCGTTCTCGATTATCGCAGACGAGCAAAACTAGGGTTTTTCTGTTTTGCAGCAGTCTGCACTCACAAGCCCAAGGTTTAAGGAGGAAAAGGCTTCAAAGCTACTGAGTCGGAAAGAATTTGTAACAGCTCGAGTATACACATCAGCTCTCCACACAATATCAACTAGGGTGACTTATGTTGTAAACAGTTTTTCCTTTTTCGTTCCCTGTGACAAGTGACATGTGAGTTCAGAGGGAAAGGTATTCCTCTTCTTAAAAGGGGTTTCGGTAGAGATGAGAATATGAGATGCTTGGAGCAGTAGCATATTGTCCATGCTTAAAGATGTGAAGATCCATGTGAAAAATCCCATCTCTGATGATGAATCGTTGAGAAGAGTAGCATTGTCCAACTAAAAACTCCAAACCCAAAATTCTAAGAGGAAGGGATGGTTCTTTCATTGCATTGAGAACACCTTCAGCACTTGACGAGCTCGATTAGTAATCCTGGCAAGCATGCCTTATTGGTATGCCAGGGACCATTGACAAAGTGGTTACTGTTAGCGCAATTTTGGTTAAGATAGAAGCGACCCACTAGCCCCAAAAGAGTTAATCTCAGCAATAACAGAAACAACAGGAGAGGGAAATCGTTTCACATAATCTTCAGCATGCACTAGGCTGTTGGGGACTCGGTATCTGAACAAATGATCTTCTGCTTCAATCGAGGAGCAAACTCATTCCAAGCACATTCTCCTACTTCAAACCTCATCACTATATTCATGATTGCAGCCCACTGGTTTTGATTCAATCCAAGAACTCTAAGCGATTTTCCGTCACCTTTAATCAGAAGAAGTGGTTCCAGCTATCTACGGGTTTTCTTCCTGTGAGACTTTTGTCCATATGCCATTCTAGTCAGGGAAAACTTCCATAAAGGCAAAGAAAGCCTAAACCCATTCAGGAACTTGATCAACTGTTTTAGTAGAAGTGAGACCAAGATATTGATCGTGGCTCTGGTATCATCTTCGACATATCCACCCTTCTCCATCCTATTTACATCTTTTTGTCTTTCATTTCCCAACCTTCATATTTCTGGACACCTTTGACCTACTTTAGATAGAATGTTTAGATAGAGGACCTCTCTAAATGTATCATACGAGTAAGCAAAAGGGTTGCAGTCCTGTTCTTTCTTTCTCTGTCCTGTGCTGATTTGAAAGAATTTCCTTCTCTTTCAATTGACAAATATTTTTTGAGTTCTGTTATTCTTCAAAATATCATGGGATTTTATGTCGATACAACCCAATTTTTAAATATATAATATCTAAAGAAATGGTTTGGGGAGATTCGATGCTCCCATTCTCATTCTCTTTCTCTCTCACCTGGAGGTGGGATGATCACCCCCATCCCCCCTGTTGAAAGAACTTATTGTAACCAAAGTTGTAGCGAAAATGCTCTCTCTCTCTCTCTCTCTCTCTCTCTCTCTCTCTCTCTCACCTGGAGGTTGGATGATCACCCCCTCCCCCCTGTTGAAAGAACTTATTGTAACCAAAGTTGTAGCGAAAATGTAGGAATCTAGTATGCATTTGGTAACATTTTTGTTTTCAGAGATTAGAGTCTTTGTTAACTGTTATACATGTTTCTCTATTGGGAGATTGTTCTTTGTTTGGAAATGAGGCGTTTGGTAAATCTATTATGAAAGTACTTTTTTAATTTGGCCACAACCTAAAACATCTATTTCTCAAGCAAGGGCGTGGGACAAGAGAGCAAGTTGGGGGTGTTTGTGAGTAGGGGTAGCTGGCTGGTCTTGAGAGACATTCACCATTGAAATCATTTTATCACGTTTCTGTTCTCTCGAGAGGGCATGCATGTTTTCCCATGTTTTGCAAAACCCATTCTTTAGACCCCCTTTTTCATTGGTTCATCCATTAAGAACAAAAGAATGAGCCATCTTTGAAAAAAGCTTACCATTCGTTCTTTTGTTTTCTGAGATCAAAAGAACATCAAAACCATTCTAGGTACGGGAGTCTTTCTAAATGTATCATTAGCTTTTTGCTTTTGCCATTTTAGTATAACACATTGTTCTCGCAAAGAATGATTATTATATGGTACATGGAGATTGTCAGTCAAGATAGAGACAAGAAATCTATTTACTGTCATAGCTTTATCAAATTTGGGTTTTGTCATATCATCAAACACAAACTACAACTATTTCGAATTCATACGAAGTGTATATAGGTTAGATGCTTGTTCACACATCAATTCAACAAGCCCTAACTGACCTACTGGATGGATGAAATGTTAAAAGATGGGTATATGAAACAACATAGAAAATCAGAAGTTGACACTTTCAGGCACATTACAGAGGTACATATTCTGTAAGTTCATGACTCTATATAAGTAGGTATTTGTTTGTATAATAATATCCATATACGATCAAATATGTGCCTCAATCACCTTGATCAACCATATGATCAAAACAAACAGTCCATATCAGATCTCGCTCAAAGCAATGCAAGCGTGCCAAGAGCGCCCCTAAACAGTCCTACTACCTATGCAGCAGATGATAAACTAGTTCTTGTGCGTACACTGTACACACACTGTAGCGTGTCCTTCTTATCATAAACTGAGATTAACAGGTGCGCCTATTAATAAAGATAGTATCCGACTCCTCCGTATTTGATGTGCGACTAATCATAAATATTTTCTTAATATATAATTAAAAAATGCACTTTATTTAATTAAAAAAATAACCAAGAAATACATCCATTATATCTAAAAAGTACAACTGAAACCTGTATTGCCAACTTTGAGTACAAGAGGACTTCACACCCAATCTACCATCTATATTATCAAGGGAACTCATTAATTATGCTCCGCTGGCACTCAAAAAGATAGTGGCAAACAAAATATATATGAGAGAGAAGAGAGAATTATATCTGCATTCTTATTAAAACCAAAACGCAGCTACCCAAACGAGGATCATAAATGGGGGGATGATGAGTATATCATGGCATCTTGCCACCACCTCCAGGCCCCCTTTTCTTTCGACCATGCCTTGGGTTTGGTCCGGTCTGGTAATCCTCCACCAGATTAACTCCCATGAGCTTCCTTGTTTTCATCAGTTTAGTGGTGCCCTTCATTGAACAGGACATGAGTTTGTGTTAGCACTTGTTGATTATATTTAAAGTGAAAAAACAAACCAGCCTAATTAATAACCTTCTACTTGTGAATTGCAAGCCAAATGTATTCCATGGTGAACCCTTATAAGAGGTAGTCATGATCCATATAAAGCCATGGAAAATTGAAAAAGCTGTAAAGGGTTTTTGGGCAGCTTCGGATTGTTGGAATTGTCCTATTATTCGAGCATGCACTGATATATGATGACATTGATGGTTTATTCATGGAGGTGCATGTATTTGATAGCCTACACTAGCATTTCACACCATGGTCATGCATGCATGTAAGAAACCAAGTAAACTGTTATATATGTACCTCATGAATGGGGTGTGTGATCTTCATACCATCCTCGAAACATTCCACTCTACCTGCAAGAAGAGAGGAAAAGATATTTCAATGAAGTGTGAAATGGGTACATGCATGGGGAAAACTTGCTTGCTTACTGGAAGGTAAGTGAATGGAGAGAACAAGAAAGAGCAGAAGCAAGATCCTGAACTGAGTAGTCATGGCAGTTGTTTTCTTTTTTCTTCTTCTTCTCCTCCTTGGATAAGTCTGGAATCAGGATGTTGAGAGGGGAGGAATGAAGGTGTGCTTTTATGCTTAACCCTAGGAGATATCACTGTCTTATTGTAGACCACAGCATAAATGCCAACTGATTTTGAGTTTCTAAGGAATGGTTTGGAGAGATTTGATGCTCTCCTTTCTCTCACATACACATATTGTAGACCTGGAGGTTGTATGGATTTGAACTAAGTGAGAGATTGGTCTGAAATTTAGTTTTTTCCTATCATTTAGCTGTAAAGGACGAATTTAAGTAAATGTTAGTTTCTAGTCTAATTACTAGACATTATTGTTCTCTAATTTGGGGGGGGGGGGGGGGTTATCGGAACCCAAGTTGGTGCAAAAAGATAGGAATCTTAGTATGCATTTGGTAACATTTCCATTTTAGGAGATTAGTTTGTGTAAAACTGTTTCTACATGTTTTTGTCTTGGGAAACAGTTGTTTGTTTGGAAATGGGATGTTTGGTAAATCTATTTGGGAAGCATTTTTCAATTGGGCTCACATTCTGAAACATCCACTTTTTGTGCAAGATTGTATGGCAGGAGAGCAAAGTGGAGGGGTTGAGGGGGTTTGCAAGCAGGGATAGTTGCGGGGATGTTTTCGGGAGACCTTTATTATTGAAACCAATTTATCAAGTTTTTGTTCTCTTGATATAACATGTCTTACATGCTTTACAAAACCCGTTCTAGTTCATTCATTAAGGACGAAAGAATGAACCATTTTGATAAACACCTACTGTCCGTTCTTTTGCTTTTTGATTACTTTTTATCCGATCGAGACTGTTGCATAACGTATCCTTAACCTTTTGCTTTCGTGATTTTACCATAACACATTTTTCTTGCCATGAGAGTTATTTCATTTATTGGGGAGGGAGTCTAAAATCTATTTATTGTCGTAGCTTTATTAATTTTGAGTGTATGTCATCTCATCAAACACAACATAGAACTAGAAGTGTATATGTGAATCATTTTTCTTTGGGAAAATCATGTGAAGCATATAATACAGGACATCGAGAGGAATGATGTATTAGTAAGTTAAACTCAAATTATTTTTGGGACTTTTTTTTACCACTAAAGAAATCTAGAAAGAATGTCACAGATTTTCACTTTTAGCTCTTTGATTGCAAAAAGTCACAACCAATCTTAAAATCCAGATTTATACCAAATCAAAATACTAATAGTGCTGTTCATGATGAGTTTTATATATATTGCAAAACTTTGACAACAGGAGGACTTCACACCCAACGCACCATCTATATTCTCAAGGGAACTCAGTTATTATGCCCTGCTGCCACTCCAAAGATAGGGGCAAAATATATAACACACAGATGGAGAGAGAGAGAGATCTCCATTCTTATTGAAACCAAAGAGCAGATAACTGAACAAGGATCATAGTCTTTCTTTTTCTTTTTCATTTTTTCTTTTTTTTTTTGGGGTTGGGAGGCACAAGGGGTGGCAATGGTATCTATATCATGGGATCTTGCCACCACCTCCAGGCTTCCCTTTCCTTGGATCATGCTTTGGGTTTGGTCCTGCGTCGTCATAATCCATCAACAGATTAACTCCCATGAGCTTCCTTGTTTTCATCAGTTTAATGTTGCCCTGCATTGAACAATACATGAGTTTGTATTAGCACTTGTTGATTATATATACATGAAGTGAAAAAACAAATCAACTTCAAAGCCTACAAATTCACCATGTTCCCGCAAGATGCATTGATAAAGACAAAACCATCAACCTAATAACCTGCAACTTGTGAATTACAGGCCAAATGCGTCTCAAGGTGAACCCTAAGCGGCTAAGCCATGGAAAATTGAAAAACCTGTAAAGCTTTTTGGTTATCTAGGCAAGCTCCCATTGTTGGATTAGGTATTCTCCTATTATTTGAGCATGCACTGCTATGAGATGACTTTGAAGGTCTATTCATGGAGGTGCATGTATCTGTCACACCATGGTAATACATGCATGTGAGAAACCAAGTAAATTATGTACCTCATGAATGGGGTGTGTGGCTTCCATGCCATCCTTGAAACATTCCACTCTACCTGCAAGAAGAGAGGAAAAGATATTTCAATGAAGTGTGAAATGGATACACGCATGGGGAAAACTTGCTTACTCACGTGAAGGTAAGTGAATGGAGAGAACAAGAAAGAGCAGAAGCAAGATCTTGATCCAAGTAGTCATGGTGGTTGTTTTTCTTTTTTTTTTTCTGTTCTTTTTTTCTTTTCTCTTCTTCTTCTCCTTGGATACGTTTGGAATGAGGATGTTGAGAGGGGAAAGGGGAGGGATGAAGGTGCTTTTATGCTTACTGATCAGTGGGAAGGTGAAAGGAAGGAGGGGGGGCCATGAAAAGTGTTTTCCTATGGTGCACTCCACTCAGGAACTTTGTAGAATGATGATGAAATGCAATAAGGTTTTAGTAAACCACCACTCCAAGGTCAACTGGTACTACTATTTATTTCAATAGTACAACAACAACAACAAGCTTTGTCCCAACTATATGGGGTCAGCTACATGGATTCTTGTCTTCCAATCAATTTTGTTTGAGGCGATGCTAGATACAAGGCCTAAGCTATGCATATTCTTTATCACCATTTCTCTTAAGGTTATTTTAGGTCTAACCCTATCTCTTCTAGTCCCTTCAATCTAGATAATATCACTTCTCCGTATAGGGGCATTTATAGGTCTCCATTGAACATGGTCATGCCACTTCAAAAAACTTTCTCGATGCTTATTACTTATGGGAGCAACTCCCAAACCAACTCTAATTTGATCATTCATTATTTTATCATTCCTAGTTTTTCCACTCATCTATTTTAGCATCCTCATTTATGCTATATTGAGTTTATTTATATGATTTTTTTAATAACCTAACACTCTACACCATACATCATAGCTAGTCGAACAACGGTCCTATAAAATTTTCCTTTAAGCTTTAGTGGATCAACACAAGACCCAGACGCACCTCTCCACTTCATCCACTCTATTTTAATTCTTTGAAAAACACAATTCTCTAAAAAAACTTTAGTTGCATTTTCTCCACCAAAATGAATATGAGAGTAACAATCAATCCCTTGCATGGCTCAAATTAAGTCTTTCTACCTTAGCTTGGTTTTGGTTTGGACTTGATCTTTTCTAAATTCAGCACTACCTTTTTTTGGGCTTCACCACCTTTGATTAATGAATTTACAGACCTAGAAAGATCAAAGAACAGAATAGGTTGGTGGATAAGCACCACAGGGAAATATATAGTATAGTACCACAAGATGCCCATGAGAGACGTGTGCCATTGATCACTAGTTCCCGTGAAATCATCATGTACAGTTCTTGTGAAGGCTTTGAAAAAACTGAAGTTAAAAGCATCACAGGGAAAACTTCCATAAAAGAAAGCCTAAACCCATTTAGGAACTCAATCAACTGTTATAGTAGAAGTGAGACCAAGATAATGATCGTGGATGTCGTGTCACCTTCAAATATTCGCCCTTCTCCATCCAATTTACATCTTTTCGTCTTTCATTTCCCAACCTTCATATTTCTGGACACCTTTGACCTATTTTAGATAGAATGTTTAGATGGAGGGCCTCTCTAAATGTATATGAGTAAGCAAAAGGGTTGCAGTCATGTTCTTTCTTTCTCTGATACTGTGTTGATTTGAAAGAATTTCCTTCTCTTTCAATTGACATATTTTTTGAGTTCTGTTATTTTTCAAAATATCATGGGATTTTATGTCGATACAACCCAAATTTTTAAATATCTAATATGGGATCACTTGATC
The DNA here is from genome assembly GCF_041222555.1 of Hakea prostrata. NCBI lineage: Eukaryota > Viridiplantae > Streptophyta > Magnoliopsida > Proteales > Proteaceae > Hakea > Hakea prostrata. Next base: position 79,825,368 of record NC_142600.1, on the reverse strand, counting down.
TTCTTTCTGAAGAGCAGGAATCTGATAGTAATGTTGATCAAGAACCAGGATAATAGGAAGGTATACAGAAGACTCTTCTAAAAGTGAACCTTCATTTCAATGTTCCAAAATTTGCAGATCAATGAATATATCACATCTTCGTGTTGATTAATATACAAACAACAGAGAGCTAGCCTGCCTTCTAAGAGTATGCAAAGCAAAATTTACAGGGAAAACAGATTGCTACCCATCCAGTTTATTCTCTTGTCGGATCAAATTCCTTGAAAAGATATTTCATATTGTCAACAAAGTTTGTAAAGTGAACCCAGTAGTTAGACGATTCATGCATCCCATTATTCAATCTCGCGACATTCAAAGAAATGGATGGATCTGGATAACGATAAAAGTATATCTTGAATAGAATTTTCAGATTGAATATTGAATCATCATCCAACCAACAGCCAGTAGTTTCACCCAGTAGGTCTACATCACATGCCTTGGCAGCCAACACTAGGTGCCGAAGAAAGCTTCCTGGATCGCTAGTGGCTCTAAACTTCCTGGCTTTTTTAGTAGGCACATCAAAGCCTTCGCAGCACAGGGCAAATCCATGCCTGCCAAACATCTGTATTATGGGGAGGTATCCATCTCTGAATGAAGTATTGTAATAACCTGCATTTAGTTCAGATGCATGTGATTCTGTATTATAGTGCCAGAATACAGCTCCCAGTTTTGCTGATAAAGTCACCCCTGTTCCATGAAAGATGGTATTTGCTGCTATGCACAGCCTCTCTCCATGGGTAAGCAACATCTCAGAGTACCATTGAAGAAAAATATGACCATACACGGTACGCCAAGTTCCTGTACCACTCTTAAAGAACTCTGATTCTTCTGGGTCCTCATTTCTAGCCCCAGTACCAAAAGGGTTTGTCGTTCCCCAATCTTTAATACCAGCATTATGTGCAAGAGCCATGGAGGATGCAAACATGCCCTGATGGAGTATCAGAGAAAGAAAAAAAAGAAAAAGAAAAAAGGTGCATCTGTAAGACTCTAACAATAGCGAGCATGCAAAACTGAAGAGAACTGAACAAAACTGAACTGGGTGTCATGAGTGAATGGTCTACCTTATCGTAGCAAATGAAATCTCCAATTATGTGCCGATCCCAATTAAGAAATTCAGCTCGGCATGGGTATCTAAGTTCACCTTGAGGACCCATGCCTACTTGAATATCCTGCCAATTGAATCATAGTTTCATGGATTCGATATATGAAAACTTGAAAAAAGCAGAAATAATCTATGAAGTTGAGACGGGGAAAAGTGCTAATTAGTCTTACAGTTATAACTCCTCCAAGAAACTCTCTGAATGTATCTCTGAAGTTCCTCATAAAATCTGAGTAAATTTGAATCGGTGATCGGCCTCCCAGAACAGGAAGGACATCGCATCCCAAGGAAATGTAATCCTTGCCCCTTCTTACAAAACGGTCAGAAAACTGAAAATCTGGATTGCTAAGAATCCCAGCAAACGCCCAAGAAGGAAGAGGAACCCTTCAAGATTAACGAAAGAAGTGTATATATATAAAAATCAATCTCTCCTGATATCTTGATAAAGAAAGAAGAAAAGAAGCATCAGAATAGCAAAGAACAGAGGAACAACCACCAAGGTTCATTCCAGATTTCGTCTCTGGCAACGCCGCACTGATGAAAGGCCATAACCACACGAAGTTTCAATTTGAGACTTGCAACCATGTCAATCAGATCTCTATATGCTTGCCAATAATAATGCCCAGGAGTGTCTTCAACATTTCCCCACCAGACTTCCATTACCACACCTTCCACGCCAGCTTCCGTGAGAGCTTTCATCAAAGACAATAGCTTTATCACGCCCTCAGTCTCCGAAATCATACGCGAAGCTTCAAGTGGAAGCTTAACAAAGACAGGAACTCCTTCTCTGCGTCTTGAGGGTGTCAATCCGTGCAGGAGCTCGTAGTCAAGATCGCCATCGCCGGAAGAGATGGGAATGCCGGCGCCGGAGGGTTTCGAGGAATTCAAACATGAAAAGAAATTGAAACGCAATGGCTGTTGTTTCAGAGCGTTCACTGAAGCCGTCATAGATTGAAAACGAACGAAGCTAGCAGGCAGGTAACTAGAATAACGGAAAGAAGCGCATATGGTGGATGGAGATGCAAAAGAAGCAACCGCCATTGTAAACCCAGGGTGCGAGAGAGAAAGAGAGAATGTTTTTCTTTTCTGGGTAACAGGCGCTTTTATACGTTGGGGTTGGTGATATACATGAGCTTTTATATAATTGGGCAAGCAAAGGTCAAACCTTTGACCTCTCCAGTAGAAGGTATGGATCTTCCCATTCGACCAACCCTACATTAATATATCGATTAAATTGAATAATTCTTCCTGTCAAAACTTGGTTCATTGAAGCTCATGGGATCATAGACTTATTTTTGTTACCACCATTTCACCCCTTAAGATGGATCGGCTCCTTAGCCAAACTAGAGCGAATCGGACCAAGGACTCAACCTTAGGATGTCGAAAAGCCATTCCGAAGCCCCATTCTTGATGGTTGGGACTCCCCGGGCCTAGCCTCAATCATTCATGCCAAGGCGCGAAGGGAACTGGTCCTCAAAGATGGATCACACCCATGTCGGGACAAGGGGGTCGATCTTCGCCCCCAGGAGCAAAGAATATGGAAAAATACTATGAGTCATGAGGCCTGATATTTCATACCTTTCAAGAGATTCATTGACCTTACCCACATCTTCATGGGGCACTATTCCAGCCCAATTGTCAAGTGTCTAGACTTGGATCTATCACATTAGCCCACACTTTCATGCCAGTGTCAAGAGTAGACTAGTACGAATGATCATATCCCTAATAGCCACTTGTCAACTTCAAAAGAGATCTTGGACACATTGGACAAGAAGGATGAGGTTTAATTATAAATCATTAAAACCCCAACCACGGGCAGCATTGTTCTTGAATTTGACTCAAGTTTTGAAGGTGGTTGACCAACCCTCAAGTCAACCCACACTTATCTTCTCTTTTGTGAAGTGGTACCAGAAACCAACCAGGGAGAGCGTCCATGGTTCGAGCGAAGGGGTTAGAGAATTCCCCTTAACCTTGGGGTCAAGGTACGAAATTTTGGTAGATGTGGCGAACCGGCAAAATTTTGCCCTGGTTTTGGTAGATTTTGACCCCCCCATTTTGAGGAGTATTTTTGGTCATTTTGGGCCGAAATTTGGTGTCTACCCTAATTTGATGCTAATATTTGGTAAATTTATATTATTTCTTATAAATTCTTCTGTGTAAATACTACTTCCTAGCCACATTTAACATGTTACCTTCGGAAGGCCTAAATCATTCGGACATAATTGGAAAGATGACCCGTTGACCTTGAAGATTCCATTACAGAATACCTTCATAATTTAAATTATTTCAATAAATTTTTTCATTTATATACTCTTCCCTAACCCATTGGCACGTTGTCTTTTGAGGCCTAAATCACTAAGATATAATTGATAAGATTGATCATTAATCTTGAAGATTTTGTTACAAAATGTCTTTCTAATTTGAATTATTTTCAGAAATTATTTTATATAGATTCTCCTCCCTAACCACATTTGGCACATTGCTTTTTGAGTATTGAATTATTGGGACAGAATGGTAAGATTGTCCGTTGACCCTAAAGATTCCACAATAGAATCGCAAGAGAAATCGCAAAAAAATCGAGATTTGCCAATATATCCGTATTCAAGAATATTGCCACGTGTTTTCAAATATTGCGGCGTGTTTAGATTTGCTATTCACCGAACGAATTTCGACGAGAAGTTGTTCCATGCTTGGGGTGCTTCATACATATTTTTCCTAAAATACCCTTATAGGAGTTATTCAATCCTCAACAACTTGCTAACTTTTTTAACCTTCAACAACTCATCACTTGAGAGAACCAACTGAGAGAGAGAGAGAGTGTGTTGAACCAACTCACGCCAGTACTTGTGGTTGAATATATAAATAAATCAGGATAGCAGAAACTGGAGTACGAAGTATTTTTCTATTTAATCTTCCTTTCACAATTCTAAAATTCGTACATCGTAAGCTAGGAATATACAATATACAAAACAAGAGAACCTACCTTCTTTTTCTTCTTCTGTTTTTTTTTTTTTTTTTTTTGGTGGGGGGGGAGCTGGGGTGGGGTAGAGCATACAAATGCTTCAGCTGCTAATACAGAAGACAGAGATCAATTCAATTGAAAATCATTGATTCCAGCCATTTGATCAACAAGATCACACAAGCGAAGCCAGTTATCCGACTCATACAAACTTGAGTCAATGGTCCCAAAATTCAAAGACATGGATGGATCAGTGAGATCCTCTGCGTATAACATGTACATCTCCAGTAAATTTTTCATTGCTGTACTTCTAATCTTCGACACAGCAGTTTCACCCACCAAGGGTACATCACATTCCTTGGCAAGCAACAGGAGTTGCCTAAGAAGCCCTTCTGGACTGCTACAAGAGTGCAACTTCTTTGCAGCTTCATCAACCATTTCAAAGCCTTCACAGCACAAGCTAATCCCATGCCTTCCAAACATCCGGATGATGGGAAGGTATCCATCTCTGCCTGATGGATTGTAATATCCTGCAGTCAATTCAGTTGGATGCGATATTGTATCATAGTACCAGTATATCATTGCCAGTTTAGCAGCTATGTTCACCCCTGTGCCATTAAAGATGTTTTTTGCTGCCATGCATAACCTCTCTCCATGCATAAGCAACATTCCTGAGTACCATTCATCAAAAAAATGGCCATCAAAGGTACGCCAAACTCCAGTACTTGCAAAAAACTCTGTATCTTCAGGATGCTGAGTCGCATAGGAAAGACCCTGAGGGCCTTCAGTGTTCCAACGTTTTATTCCACCATCAACTGCACTAGCCCTCAAAGATGCTTGGATGTACTGATAGAATTTCGAACAAAAGATGCATCAATAATAATGAGCAAATAACTGCAGGTGCATGAGATTGAAAGCATATAAATAACACAAGTGATGTGATCACCTACCCTATCATAGATCTGAAATTCTCCAACTTCATAAAACCGAAAATGCCATTTAAGTCTATTATATGGACTAAAAGGATATCGAAGTTCACCTGCAGGACCCATCCCAAGTTGAATCTCCTGCAAATGAAGCAAGTTCAATATATCAAAGCTCAACAAAAGCACAAATCCATGACCTCATCTGATATGAGGAAAGTATAAACTCACTGTTATAATACCCCCAAGGAACTCTCTAAATGTATCTCTGAAGCTCCTCAAAAAATCTGAGTAAACTTGAATAGGTGATCGGCCTCTGAGAACAGGAAGGAGATCACATCCCAAGGAAATGTATTCTCTGTTCCTTTCTCCAAATCTGTCACAATATGCCAAGTCTGGATTCTGGACCATCTCAGATATCACCCAGAAAGGAAGAGGAATCCTTAGAAATGAAGAAAAAAAAAAGGGGTCAAAATCCTATCAAATAAAAAAAAAACAATTAAATATCATCCAGTACGAAATTGTATTCAAGACATCCAGTGACCAAAGTCTACACCAGTTTCTCTGTAGACACTCCACTCTCTATCTCGTTCCAAACAGTGCACTTAAATATTTTCCTCTAGGGAAGAACTCTGTCAAGGAGCATTGCCTTCACTAGCACTCCTGTGTATCTATCTACCATAGTTGTCACAGCATATAGTTGACAAGGCGTTCAAAGGGCGATGAAAATCAAGGCAACACCTAGACTCGTAGGGCACCACCAAAGTTCCTGGGCGCTTAAATTTTGTCAAGATGACACCTAGGTGACGCCTTGACACTATCTTCCCCCTAGTGAAAAGATATTCCTGACGCTGGTTTGGTGAAGGATGAGATAAGACACAAGAAGCTTTGATTTAGGCCGTGGTCCCAGACAAAGAACCACTTCCTTTACTCGTAACAAACAGAACTGCAAATCAGAAAAAACCCAAACTAAAGGGGAAATGAACATTTTTTATCACAGACATATATTTCTCATATTTAATGGAACTCCTAAGTTATCAAATTAACTGAGACCCAAAAGGAAATAGGACCATGTAGCGGAAAGAGTATGATTGTTTAGAAAAGCTTGAACAAATCAGGATATAGATTAAGGATAGAAACCCAAAGAGTAACTATGCATACCAGTAAACTGCATAAAGGAATTGAAAATTAAGTTATACAAAATAGAAGATTTAATGTACAGATTTGAGCCTTTAAAATGTAGACTATAGGCACATAAGTTTAAAAAATGAATCACGACAAAATTTGCAAAATAATGATCCTTCTTGTCATTTGTCATCATACAGAAGGATGATGATTGACAAATACAAGGATGCTAGAACTCCTTTATGAAAAACATTAACCTTAAGTAAATAAATAAAGGACCAAACATGAATTAAATTAAAAAGATTTAGAAAAGAGAAAACAATAGGATCCCCACTGACTCAACCACAAAAAACTGAACAAGAAGAACATAAACATTTTATAATCTAAAAACTTGAAAAAAAAAATTAAAAAAAAAATGCAGCAGAAACAAAAATTATAAAGGATGCAGAGTAGACAGTAGAAACTAAATATTATCTAGCTGGCATTTGTTAAAAGAACTGAACTGAAACCTTTTGTGGATTTGCTTGGTCAGTATACGACGATGTGCTTTTGTGGGTCTAGGTTCAAGACCCCATGAGTTAACTGTTACACAGAGTAGAGGGACAGCTCTGGCCTTCATGTAGGCTGTAGCCAGATATTCTCTAGGGTCTGAAACATAAACCTAGACAGGTTGAAGGGTTTCCTTGTAAGCAAAGAGTAATCAATAACAATAAAAGGAAGCATACAAAGTTTAAAGCAGGTTGGCCAGTGCCGGAGGCTTCCACACAAGCAGCATTTTGGGGGGGGGGGGGATTTTCATGTGCAGCATTACCCAACAACTTTTGCTGAGAATCTGTTTTGATGCCTTGACCTCAGGCTACAGCTGATGGCCCACCGACCATTGGGCTACAAAGTTTAAATCAAGATCAATATGAATAATTTTCAGGGATGTTGAAATACTCTTGCCACCCACCCTAAACTAAAGCTCAAAGCAGTAAAATATCTCCAACCAAAGTGATTTTAAAAGTCTTCTGACTGTTCCTAAGATGCACAAAGCAAATATACATGCCTTAGCGTCCAATGGACAATACAGACACACTATATGAAGTTAGCTTTCAAATCCTGTGCTGAAAACATACAGAACAGTGGTTTCTCTCGGATGTGCTACATGTCAATTCCGGAGCCTAACCCTATCATATTGTCCACCATGTAACTGGTTTGACCTTCATTTTCCAATAGTTTTTTGTTGAACTCACTTCCTTAGTTTCCACACTTTAATCAAATATTTTACTCCTCTATAAAAGTATATGGTTTCACCGTTACATATATATATCACAAAAAAAAAAAAAAAAAAAAAAAAATAAAATATATATATATATATATATATATGATGAAGTGGATACATGTCCAAATCGGGCCATTAGTGAAATACCATGTGGCAGTTATTGCCGGCATGCCCAAAAGGGTACCAGGGAAGGATGGAACACCATCCCCTTCCCCACCCCTCAAGTTAGTTTGGGTGCTTTTTTAGTGTTGAATGCCTGATTAGCCCAATATATCTCTTAGAATTTTCATTTGGAACTACTGCCTGTGCAATCCTTCTTGCAGTTGGGATATGATTGTAGGAAAGTTGAAGCCAAGCTGGGAAATACACAGATCTAATACTGATTTTTATTGTCTATACTTCTTATACACAAAAGATTCCAAGGTGAATACGACTAAACCATCAAAATTTATTTATTTTGCTAGTTCTGTAGGCTGGAAAATCCCAAAGATTAGTGGCCTTTCTTTGAGTTTTCATCTGTGTTCAACAAATAGCAAGGAGAAAACTATTCAGGCATACCAAGGACCAGCTTGATCTAGATGTAAGACCTGAAGACTCTTCCTGTGTTAGTCCAACTGTTCTGAAATTTTGATGGATTAAGTATTGGTAATCTTATCAGGTGAATATACAAGTTCTCAATCTCTGAATTTATAGATGAATTTTTCAGTAAAAGAAAAAACTCACAAGAAAACTAGTTTTGAAAAGCATTATCTGTGTTGAGGGCTTGTGATTCATAATTTGAACCTTACCTTCACTGAAGATTATACCATTGAATAGCTTACTGGTTCTAGTATCCGTACTTCGAATTTTCTTTGTGATTTCATTAATGACAAATGGTGTTAGCTGTTTTTTCAGCTTCTAGGTTCTTGTACATGATTTTGTAAATTTGATTTTCTTGAAGCAATGAAATGGAATGTTTCTAGCTGCAGATCAGAGGGAGAGATAGTAGGAAAAAGGATTTATAACAAATTGTGCAATATATCCAACACACCAGATAATGACAACTATAGTTGGGTGGAAAAAATCAATTCACAGGGTTCATAGTGTATTTGGATGCTGTGTTGCTTCCAACAGCAGTTTATCAGAACATTCATAGGGAGGTTGATCATGCCTACTAAGGGTGAGAAAACATTTACAATCAGGCATCTGTTCCAATCAAATACCATACCAACATCATTAAAACTGAAACAGTTCAATAAGTTGGAGAATAACATAACCAAAAGCATCATCCTCGCAGGCCAAGGCCAATACATTGAACCTTTAAAATGCATGAACCCTAGCCAATCATAAATTTCTGTTAAAGATTTGAGTGGTGAATGGATATTGATAAAGATTATTCAAGTCCCTACCAACATTTTTTTTCTGAAAAAAGAAGGAAAGAAAGATTAAAAGAGCAAAGACAGGACCAACCACGGAAAGTCACCGGGCGTAGTGCAGCACTGATGAAACGCCATAACCGCACGAACTTTCAATCTGCAATCTCGAGCCATGGCCACTAAATCCAAATACTCTTGCCAATAATAATTCCCTGGAGTTCCCTCAACCTTTCCCCACCAAACCTCGATCACCATACCTTCCACGCCAGCCGCATGGAGAGAATTCATCACACCCCTTATCAGCTCTCTACCATTGGGTGTCTCAAACCAAGCAAATGTGTATATTGGAAGCTTAACATAGACAGATGCTCCTCTTTGCTTTTGAGGGATTACAAGTTCGTGCTGGAGCTCGTACTCGAGATCGGAACCCGCGGCGTCAGCGGGTTTCGAGAAATTCAAAGCTGAAGATAAACTGACACGAGACGGATTTTGTTTCAGAGCCGAAGATGATCCGGAAATCGATGGAAAGCGAACGAAGCGAGCTGGCTCGGACCTGGAAAAGCAGAAAGCAGAGGACGATATACCGGATGGAGATGCAGAAGAGGCAATAAACATTGCAAACTCAAGACAGAGATCGAGAACGCTAGAATGGCAGAGAAAGAGAGATTCTGACAGTGAGAAAGGATATAGCGATTTGCGAGGGAGAGTAGGAACCGAAGCGCGATTCAAATTCTGTTAGTTGGTAGTTACATGATGAGTTGGATTCTCCACTCTGCTTGCATTTATGACGTGTTCAATCTAAAATCTAACATCCTTTAACTTGTCTATCATGCAGCGGTTGCGTTTCCTGCACCTGCGCGAGTCGGGATTAGTGGCGTAACGCGACTAGAGTCCGGATCAGCGACCCAGACGCTTCCTGACCACAAAGATCGATGGGGCCCACGGTGAAAAAGACTATTTGGAAAAAGAAAAAAAAAACTTTTTTTCCACCAGTGGGACCCACTGGTTTTTGTGGTCAGGAAGCCATTGTCTGTGCTTCCCCGACAGGAAGATGATCCGGATTCAAAAGACTAGGGTGTCAATGGGCCAGGTTATGCTAGGCCACCCTTGAACCCTCGCCTGACCCTAGAGAATGAAATTGAAACCCAAGCCCCATCCAACCATGTTAGGATTTTCAAATTCCTAACCCTAACCCTAACCCCACCTTGATAGGGCCCGCCCCAACCCGGCTCACTCTGATTAACCCTGATAGGAGAGTTGGGTTGGGTTCGCCCTGACTAACCCAGCCTTGGTTTTACATTTTGATTGAGGAATTAAAAGAAAATTTGTGCTAACTTTACCATCTACACAACATTGCATTTACACTAAATAGATCGGGCTTACAATAAATATATTTTACGTATAATTTTAATAATTTAAACTGATATAGGATCGATGGAAAGGCAGATTCCATGGACGCATCTAAGTAAGAAAGTAAGATGATTATTTGCATTCTACGCAAACTGTACCTCAATAGCTCAATTATTTGTGTTCCTTTGTCAATAGAACAAAATTAGGGTTTTTCAATCAAAATCTAAAAAGCAATAAAGATCAGAACAAGCAAAGAAGAGAAGAAGAAGAAGATGAAAGGAGATAGAAGGCTTGGAGGATCTAAAATTTTAGGGCTAGGTCTCTTAAGGTGATTAACTTAATTAGTTTCACTTGCGTCTTTGCAATTTTGAATTATGCTTCTAAGGTGTTCCTATTTGATAGAACCATAAGTCGTAGAGGATCTGATCGAGATTTAGAGAGCTAGGGATGTCAATTGCTCTATTGTATTGGTGTTCTGCAATTCTGAAGCTTCAACAGTGGAATTTGCAACGCCAGTGCCCAAACCAAGTGTGCCTATATGCGACGCCGTGAAGCAATCAAAGATCCATACCTCACTTCTATGACAAATCTATAACCATAATTTGAATCAAATTCTCTTGCTTCTCAAGCACTGAAGAAGAAGAAGATCCATTTCGATCAACTTCAACATGCAAAGATCTTGTATTTAAGTTTGGTTTCGAGGTGAGGAGTCGATCTTCAAAATATGGTCATGTTTTGCTCCACAAGGCCCATAGGGAATTTTTGTTTTAAATTTGAAAATTTAAGAAAGTTTTGAATATTCTAAAAAAAAAAACTTATATTTCCATTTTTTTTTTTGGTAAAACTTATATTTTCTTTTACCCATGGCAAAATGATCATTTCAATCTTAAAGTTAATGAAAAATAACATAGGTAATTTTTTTTTTTTATAGAAATAAAGATAATAAATTATTCAAATGGACAATTACATAGTTTAGTTACATCTATAGTAGTCTAAGTGTTTTTTAAGGCTATAGATGACCTCTAGGCTAAAAGTAGTAAATCATAGATCAAAGGTGGGGTTCTGAAAAGTACTAATATTTATATTGTTTGTACAAGAAGTTAGAGGTGCCAAAATAGGAACATAAGCAATCAGCTACTGCTTGTACTTCGTAAGTTGTTGAAAGAGGTCCACTGTTAGTTGCAAGTTGCACCAAATGTTTGCAAGCTTTACAAATGAAGAGTGGGCTCGATCGACTCCTGCATGAAGACCAATGATTGTAATTTCAAGAATGTCACATCTGTCTATACTTCATGTACTAACATATGTAAGTTATCCTTCCCACAAAATACTTACGCTCATCCAACGGAGTTCAACTGTGGGTTAAGTACGCCTATATATAGTTATAAGGCAATTGAAATTCATTAGTGATGCACAGCTGTAGGGTAAGTAATATATTATGATGAAAACAAGTGAGTGTGGCCATTTCATATATTGTGCCAACATTATCTAAGGATAATTCAGGGGTTCTTAAAGGCAATTAAAGGGTTTCACTCCAAGAAAAGATGCTATTAATGATTTTTTGTGGGTTGAGGGATTGATTTTTAAAGATTTCTAACTTGTAGTATTCCAAGTTCAACAGATTGGGCAATATGTGATGTTGGCCACTTAAGTGGGGGAATTTTATTTAGTCCATTTCTCAGAAATGGACCATCGATTTCTTTGTGGATGTGTCACATGTACACTAACATCACATCAAAGTGTTCAGGTTCATTTGCAAGTCAAATTAAAGGGTTGTGATTAAATTTTTTTAAAAAAAAATTAATGTGATTTGCAAATGAACCTTAGGTGCTCAACCCTTTGATATGAGGTTAGGACACATGTCACACATTTATAAGGAAATAGACCATCAATTTCTTTGTCAAAAATCCCCTAACTGGGCAAGCTATAGTTTGGGTCCAACTTAAGTAGGCAACATAAAAAAAAAAAAAAACTCAATTTAAAAAGATATTTTACTATAGAGGAGTATGGAACCCAAGATCACTTTACTGATTAACAATATCTTTACCATTGGATTTTTTAAGGGCTTGTTTGGTTACATGAGTCTGGAGATTTCAAATATATGGAGTCATAATTTATAAAATTAAATGTTTGGTTACGGAATGAAAACTGGATTCATCCTAAAAAACTAATTGATCGACGTGATTTTTGTGAATGTGCAAATGTATAGCTTTTTTGAAATCTTTAGATTTCACCATTTGCCCATAAATCTACATATTCACGTTTTTAGTGTAAAAAAGTGAATTCTAGAGTTCATGAATGTAGAGATTTTTACAACCAAATGGGAATAATTCTCAGATTCATGAATCTAGATTTTCTGGATTCATGTAACCAAACAGGCTCTAAGTGAATTTGAGCCCAACTTAAGTCAACAACATTAAAGAAAGAAGAAAAAAAAAACTTAATTTAAAAAAATATTTTACTATAGAGAAAATCGAACCCAAGATCACTTTATTGATAAAGAATACCTTTACCATTAGATTGTGCTTGCAATTTACATATGGTTTAATAATTAAACTTACATAACTTGTGGACCTTACTTCCTAGCCCCAATGGGAGTAGTGACTAGCGTTATAGGTCGTTGGGTGGCCGGGTCCGGTTGGGCTAGGCCAAGCTGGCCCGAGGGTTGATCCCGAGCCCAACCCGACCTTGGCAAGCTTAAGTATCTTGTCACCCTAACTTGCCATTCGAGCTGAGATTGGGTCGGGCTAGGTCAGCCGGATTTTATTAATACCCCTAGAAAGATTGTGCTCTCCTTACGCTTATAAAAATTATAAAAGAAGAAAATCTCATTGGGACTCAGCCCCAGATTGTAGGGTGCAAAAAGCATCACAGGAGCATATTGTTCTCCCCTGGGAAAACTGAACCAGACTCCACCTACACGCCCACTAGATTCTCAGAGAGTATATATAATTTGAGCTAGATTATCTACCTAAGGTTTGTGATCACCTCACATTTTTCCACCACATAATAGTGGTGGGGCCCAATACTAAAATTTTTTATTCGGCTCAAATACACCACTATCCAAATCCAATAAGCAAAACTACTATTTGATATTCGACGAAAATTTATAGAAGGTATTCAAATTTGAATATAGATCTTTATCAAATACCTAATGATAATCAAATCCAAAAAACTATTTGATTACTAATCGCTTATTATCTTTTTCTTTTTTTATTTCCAATTTCTAATTTTTTGGTATCGGGGTCCAATTGTTAATCCATTTAATAAAAATTTTAAAAATTTAAAAAAAAAAAAAAACTTAATATTTTAGTCTAATTGGAGAAATTAAAATTTTTTATCCAATTATTATCCAAATCCAAATCCAGATGCTTATCAAACAAATACAAATATTTTCTGGTATGAAAAAATTCAAATTTCAAAGGGAGATTTCAATTATCCATTTACACATCTACTCTCACCTAGGGTAAGGATTTATAGGTTTGGATCATAAATCCTTAAAAAGGAATACAAGTGAAATTACCCATAACATGCTAAAATAATGTACGAAAGAATGCCTACAACTTAATTCTTTTAGGGCAAATAACATAATTTTCATATGGGTCTTTGAGTTCGACCAAAATCATTTTTTCATCAAAACATTTCACATTTGCATTAACCAAGAACACATAATTGGTCTACCAATAGGAGAAAATACAAAATGTCATTTTGTTGGGGATTAAAAGGAAATTTATTTATTTATTTTTATTTATCCATGATACACTCATACACTTACTGTCCCTTTAGTGTCTCATCCATCTCGCTCTTCTTTCCTTCGAAGAGTAATTGTCATCCAAAAAGCATTTGTGGTTCCCTAAAGAGGCAATTCTCATTGTCATAAAAGTATACATTACCTAAACAATAACATCAACAATGGACACTACGTATATAAATAAAAACCAAATACCAGAAGGATATGATTTTGATGAATACAAGAAATACAAACATCTGTTCAAAAAGCATTTGTAGTAATTGATGATGAGATATCATTGACGCAAAACATAAATACCCCAAGACTGCGATAAATTCCATGTGGGAAATTTAAAGCCCCACATAATGAACTAAATATACAGAATAGAAAAGAAGAGATCTGGCATGACCCACTCTGACTGCAACAAACTGAACCTGAAACAATGCAAGACTCAAAAGACAAAATTTCGGAAGAAGAAAAGGAAGAACAGGGGGAGAATGAGACAGAAAATTGAAAACAATATGTATAGGGGATAATTCCACTTGGGTTGTTCTTCAACTGCTGCAAGACCTGATCAAATATATGGGCATTCAAAACAGCTAAAACTCTTGATTGCTTGCCCATTGGAGGAAGATAGTGTTAGCTGGGTGAGATGGGGTCCCTCATGAAATGTTATCCAAGCAGGAACCAGCGAGAGGACAAAGCATCAACAACAATACAACCAGAGTTGTAATTGCTTCATTGATCACAGCTCACCACCACCACTCACCCCAAACTCCTCCCATACAGTCAGCATTTTTTTCCTCCCTTCCTTTGTCATCCATAAGATAGGTCTTCTTCACCCATTTACTCAAAGTTAGCAGAGGCTTATGGGTCATCGCCACCCACTTCCTCGATGAGAAAAAAAAAGAAAAACAAACTGGACTCCATATGGTGCTGATGCAAGAGCTAGTAACAACCCCAACTGACCCTGACTCTTGTCACGCGAAAATGGCGATGACCCGACACATTACAGACCCCGACTCGACACACCCAAATGCATGCAGGGACTTCTAAGAAAGAATATACCAAGTGGCATGTATCAAACAGAAATGGCTCGACTGATGGCCGACTTGGCCCATTCAGCAGATTCCTTGATCAAATGGTCATCTGAGGACAAACACTCAGCCAAAAGGTCTCTGCTTGACACAGATTGCTGAATCAAAGGACCGGCATTACTGCCCAATGTGTCTGCTAGATCACCTAGCACTCCAATTGCTGTCTTCATCACCACATCATCCCTGAAGAAAACATAATGTGGGAAAAAAAGTCAGTCAAAATAAAAAGAAGATAGCATTCAGGGGCGGAGAGGTGGTGTAGGGGAGAACAGAAAATAGTACACTCACATGTCTTTCTCCATGTACAAACTATCCAAGAACTGAAGGATATGAGGGGCATACGGCATCAGTAACTGGGTCTTAGGAGAGTTCTTAAAACCCTGGAATATTCCCGAGTATGCCTCCAGAATCCCATTTCTTAAAAGATTGGTGTACTCCGCTGTTTCATCATCGGCACCTGATGCACGAACTGCTAAGTCAGCTGCACTCCGGAGCATAGGCATTGAGTACATCAAGTACTTCTCAAAATTCTCTCCAATTGCCAGGGCAATGTCACCAAAGCATGAGAAAATTGGAGGCTTCACGGAACGGTGCAACTGGTTGCTGGATAAATCCTTGAGGAGTTGAGTCATAATCCCATCACAGTAAGGCAGTATTTTATCTTCCACTGCCCTGCATATATCTCCAACCACACCAACTGTGATGGCACAGACCTGGTACTCCTCAAAATTCTGAAGCCCCATTTCCAAATATTTATATAACTCTGGCATGTATTTTACAAATTCAGAGCCTGTGGCATAAGCCAATGCTCCAATAGCAAGCATAGCCTCCTCATGCACTGTGGCACTTCTGCAAGCAAAGACCCTCAAAAACAGACCCATCATTTGGTCTACATACTGCATGAAGACATATTTTGTTGGCTCAGAACTTCCCAATTTCTGTATCATGACCTGCAAGCACCCACAAAGAAGACCTTGCAATTCACTCTGCTTTTCCTTCTCATCAGAAGAGAGTTTTTGTGACTCTAGAGTTTGGTGAAGTTCTGTCATAATGATAGGAACTAGCTGCATAACCATTGGAGCTGTTTCATCTGTTGAACTCCTCACAGCTTCATTCAAAGCCTCGTAAGCAGCAGTTCTGAGTCGTGACTCTCCAGCATCTTCTCGGTGTGTCACTGTTAAAAGAGCTTGGACTATGTCTTGGAAAAAGGGCGTTAATGGGGAGGAAGATGAGCCAATATCCTCATAACCTAGTGCAAGGTAATATAGAGCACCACAGGCTTTCTCAGCAACATTGGGAGAATCCTTCATGCTCTGAAGAAGAACCGTGATTATCTGTTGGCAGTTTGCATGGGTAATAATAGGCGCCTCCATGGTTGAACCATGAAGGAATTCAAATATTCTCCCAAGGGTCCATGCAGTGGTGTCTTTCACATGGTTGTTTGGGTCCTTCATCAAGGCACTAAGCATAAAGTTTAGAGCAACATTAACAATAGATGTGAGCTTTTCAGGGGATGGACCTTCCAAGATAGAACCAAATGCATAGGTAGCTGCTTCCCTCTGCCGCCAATCTGGTTTTGTGATGTTCTCTTGAATGAATGGCATAACCAGTGGAACAATGTCATCTCCCACAGTTCGAGCAACCAAACCTAAACATGTCCCCCCAGACATTGCAAGGTTCCATGCTCCTTCATCCTGTTCCTGATCCTCCTCCTGCTTAAGTAATGTCTCCAATAACAAAGGAACAAGAGCAGGGAGTGCCTGTTTGATAAAATAAAAGCATGGTATATCAGAGTCACCACTGAATTCACCTCCGTATTCTTCTATGATATCTATCTCCTCATCACAGATTGAGCTCCAAAACTCAATTGCCTGAAGAGCAACAGCCTCTTCGTCTTCTTTCACTGCCTTCGATGTGATGTTAAAAATGTCCTGTATGTAAGGAGCTAGCTTCTCATAATAAGTAGATGAAATAGAGACCAGGCACTCAAAAGCTGCCTGCCGTATTTTCACTTCAGGAGATAAAGTTGCTTCACAGACAACTCTCATGATATAGTCACGCTCCATGTCATTAGAAAAATTAGCTTGTGCAAAGCTCAGAGCATTATACAATGCTCGTGTAGCAGCAAGCCTGACATCATTGCTTCCTTCCGATGAGTTCATACCCTGAACCACAGCTGTAAGTATCTTATTTACATGATCTTGATCCACAACATCTGGAGAAACTTCTTCACACAAGTACCCGAGAGTTTCCAGAGTGGCCTGCTTCACATGAGGTGGAAGTTGGTGAATGTTAGACAAAAGTGCTCCTATCAACTCAGGCCACTGGTTATGTGGCAACTCAATACCCGCAACCTTTGCAATGACTTGAGATGCAGTTGACCGAGCATCATGTACAGGAGAAGAAAGGGTTTGCAACAAGCATGCTTTGATCTGAGCCTTCACAGTAGAGTCTAATGTCAACCATCTCTGTACAAGCTCAAACTTTCTATGCTGTTCTTTTGCATCCAATGCATTTTTGAGAATCAAACCAGCCAATTTACGGCTCTCAGTAGGCTTCTCCTCATTCGCCAACTCCCTAGAAAGAGAAAACAAAAAACTGGGAAGGTTTTGCTCCTGGAACTGTTTCAGGCTTTCTTCCGCATGCTTCCTCACATTACCATCAACGGCTTGGGCATTCAAAAGCATCACAGTTACTTCCATCGCCATCTTGTATCTGACAGTAAACAAACATAATTACTTAAGCAACTTAAAAGGAAGTAAAACATGCTGTGACAGAATCCACTAAGGAAGTAAAACCAACAGAGTAAGTTTTAAAGGGTTAGGTCCTATCAATCAACTAAATAAAAAACCAAACATGATGTCCTCATGAGAAGCATCATAACATAAACACTGACCCTAACAGCACCTACTCAACATATAACCCAGAAACCATATTGTCAAATCAATGGGTTTTTATATTAAAAAATAAAATTTAAGAAAATTAATTTGTCCAACAGAATCAATAAACAAACTTGTTCAACAGAATCAAGCAACCCGTTCCAGAGAATACACAAGTGAAAAACAAGAGGATCTCAGGCATCACCTACCAGAAATGATGATAGATCTGAACTTCCAGAGGGGAATAAAACTAAGATCAAAGACGTAGACATTTCTAATCGATCATCCTAACAAAGACACCTGACAACCTCTCAATTTTGGTTTATTTTTCTTCTGAAATCATAAAATAGCTACGAGTATGAGCTATCCAAAACTCCAAAACATAAAACGAAATAAAAATCCAAAAAAACGAGAGGCACAATACGAACGACTTAGAGCGCAGTATCAGATGATAATGCAAGGAACGGGAATCAAACCACAAAAAATCCAATCTTTACATGAAACTTTTACCTTTAGCAAGAACAGATCGGTTATAATTTCACAGTTCACAAGCAAAGAACTACTTTAAAACCGTTCGGGATCGAATCTTTTCGAGACAACAATATGAACAAAAACCCTACAAACCGAGAATCTATATAATGAAAATCATAAGATATACAACAAGTAAACGAAAGTCCAAATCAAAATCTGAAATTTAAATCGTCGAAACTATGATTCGCCACCAGAAAAAGAAGAAGAAAAAAAATTCAACATCAATGTCAACAGAAAAAAGAAAAGAAAAACCAAATCAAATAACGAAAAGCTTCAATTATCAGTAGGAGATTAAAGATAACTTACATGGATTATGTCCTCTGCCCAATGGATCTCTATTCGCTATAGCAGTAAGAATCGAGATCAGACCACCAGAAGCTGAAAACCTAAGAGACAAAGTAAGAAGAAGGGCATAGAGAATAAGACGGAATTGTAAAGCTGGAATTAATGTATATCTTTTTAATTTGTGTTATTATTAAAAAAATAGTATTTATCGTATTTTGATTGGTTGGAAAGTTTTTTTATTTGTTTTTTAATAATTAATAAAATTATTCCCATAATGCCCTTTTCTCGTTTCGACCGATATAGACACTGAGACAGAGCTTCTTCACTCTTTTGAGTGTTTGTGTATTTAGACCGCCCCGGTTGCGTGCCTAGGGTTTTCCAGCTTCCCCCCAAACATTTCGCAGCACGACCGTGGAGGAGCCACGTCAAAACCCACGCTCCGTCCCGCTCACATTTCTTCCGCAAAGCCGCGTTTTCTTGTCGAATCATTTTTGAGTTTCAGAACCACCGTCCTGGTGGGTCCCGCTTGGGATTTTTTTGTTTTGATGAAGAACCTTTTATTAGAAAGCTAAATAAGTAATCAGTAGTCTGTATCGGTCTCTATCGTCTCCCCGACGGAGAGCACTCTGCCCTCTCCGACGGTTATTGACCACGAATTATAAGGGGCCCATAGGGTGAGAGTGATGGAGCTTATTTTTTACTTGTAGGTCTCACATAATTTGTGGATGTGAGGCCGTCAAGAGAGCACTATGTGCTTCCCGTCGGGGGAGACGGAGATGATCCAAAGTCATCGGAGGAAAGTCCTATCTTATATTTAAATTATATGTAAAAAGTTATCTTCTCGAAGATATAATGTAGGGATAATTACTATTACCCCCTTGTAATTTGGTTTTATTACTAGTCAAACTTCTTTCTTTATGAAATTACTGTTGTCCCCATTCACTTCTAACGGTGTTAAGTGGTTGTTAACATCAAATATGTAATATTTATTTTGCCCTTCATTAAAATTAAGAAGTTATAAAATATGACATTACCCTCATTTTTAGAAACTATATTGAATGTCAATTATATCCTTAAAATCTTATATTTTACAATAAATTTTGGCTTTAGTGGGACCACACACTTTGTATAATGGTTAGCATATATTAGGAGATTTTCAATTTTCAACTTTGAATTACATTTGATATTTCCTAATATTTTAGTTTCTATTTTAAGTTTCATTTAATCACATATTTCCTTTATTGATTTCTTTTTAGAGAAGAAAAATCAAGTCTTTTATTTATTCGGTAGATTCTTTTTAGAAAAGAAATTTTAATTTAAAGTTAATTTTTCTCCATAGTTAATTAAGGATAGTATTATAACTTGCAAAAGAGTAAATAAGTAAAGAAATAATTGTATGGTTATTTTGGAATTTTTGAAAAAATATATAGATGCGACATCATCAGTAAACTAACTGAGGTTAACGGAAAGGGGCATTAGTAATTTTAGACAAAGATAAAGGTTGGATTAGAAATTTTAAAAAGTAGAGGATATAAAGTAGTAATAAAATCATAGTACAAGGAGACAACAGTAATTATCCCTATAATATAATTATGATGTGCTTAATCTTTTTTAGTTGAATGTAGTTTCAAAAAGAAAATAAAAAAGAAAGAAAAGAAAAGAATAGAAAGAAGAAATTAAATTAAAATAACTCCTAGAGGGTGACTCAATTGACAAAGACCATCACTCACTAAATGAGATTAAAAACCATTTGATAACTCACCTGAAAATAGTTTATAGTGGTTCTAGCTTCGAGAAATTAAAAAAAATGGCTGAAAACATTCGATAAAATTGTTTCGTTACTAGTGCCTTGCAACATAAATTGAAATCTATGAAAATCTCCGCTTCGAGAAGCACTTTTGACACAACAAATTTTTGTTCTGTTTGTTTTTTGAAATAAAAGTTGGTCAACCTATGCTTAAGTTAAATAGTTTTAGGGAGAGGTATCCATGGAATTTACTTTGATATAATTCCTCCATTCATTGTTTCCTTGACCTTCAATTAAGAATAAAAAAAATTTTGGTAATCAATTAGGAATAATTTGTTCTTGATCTTCTTTATCTTTGGTGACCCAAATTCCTCTTCATCTTTTCGATTAACAGTGAAACCCTAACTCATGTCTTTGTGAAAAAAGGGTTCATGTTCTTCATCTTCTCTATCTTTTACTATGATAAAACTCCTTGATATTATTTATGTTTTCAAAAACGAGTTTACCAAATGCCTATAAAAATGTTTCTGATTCTTGAAACACTTAAAATTGTTTTCTATATATATTTCACTAAGTAAAAATACTTGGTGGATTATCACAGTATATATAAATATTTATCTCTCCCTTATGTATAAAGTTATCTAGTGAAGCCTAGTCAAAATACACATACATTGTACCCAATAAACCATGTACGACGAATTTTGGACGTTAAACCCATCACAAATAAAATCATATGTGAATGAGATCTCATTTATGGTGAAGCCATAGATTTTTTTTTCTTGTTTTCTTTTTTTCTTTTCCTGTTTTTGGCTCAAATTATAGAATCAAGTTGACACTCCACATTGGTGTATGCTTCAACTTTTATTGTACATAGCCAAATCACCTCCAAACAACATTCCAAAGCATTGCTTGACTCCTTTTATCTTTTTTAAGCCTTGTCATGTATCTATCTTTGCATCAACATCATTGTTACATATAATTACAATACATGACATTTGCTTAACTATCCCACATTCTATCACATGCATCTTTTATTTTTTTGGGGTAAAACTATCACATGCATCATATTAAGTTAGATATCTATATTACAGAATTTTTTAAAACTTTCTTAGAATATACATATAGGTCTCATAGCACTCAAATCATACTTCTCCAAAGCATCCATCCAAGTTTTCCTTGTGAAACATCGTCACCTACGTCACATTCATTGTATACCATACACCTTATGTTGTAATTATGTTTAAAACTTTATATAAATATTTTATTTATTTTAATTGTGTCTTTTATACATGGTTTTGTTTAGTCCCACATCGGGTTGAGAGGATCGATTAAAATATATATATATATATATATATATATATATATATATATATATATATATATATATATATATATATATATATATATATATATGACTTGGGACTTGGGACTTGGGCTTTAATCCGGAAGGCCCAGTTTGTCATGGGCCCTATTCTGGAAAGCCCACTACTGGGTGAATACGTGGAGATGCCATTTGAGTGGCACTCTCCGTAGGGAGAGGTCACCGAAGGTACCTTACCTTCTTGAAGAGAGTTGAGCTGAAAGGTACCCTCACAGCCTTACCCTTTCACCCACAGCCTTTGGGGCTCTATATAAACTCCATTTCGTGCTCATTCTTGAGACACATAATTCCTCCTCCTCTTTCTCTCTCTCTCTCTCTCTCTCTCTCTCTCCCTCCGTTATTCCGTTAGTGGTGAACACAACCTGATTATACCTTGAGAAAACCTTTATGGGGTGCAACCTTAAAGGTTTGGGCTGACTGATCTTGGGGTGAAGACACTTTTAGAACCCGTATTGCACAATTCGGGGTGTCTAAATACCTTAAAGAAAGTATTTAGTGTACGTTTCAGCTCTAAAGGAGTACTGTGACTACAACAACAGTTCTGGTGTGCGTGCAGATCCCTCAATCGTCAACAACACCTTATATCTAAAATAGCCACTTGGATTTTATTTTATAGTGGTATCGCCTACGACTGACATAAAAATCTTGGATCGGGATCAAACTTGTATCCATTATTAATTCTTTCACCCACAGCCTTTGGGGCTCTATATAAACTCCATTTCGTGCTCATTCTTGAGACACATAATTCCTCCTCCTCTTTCTCTCTCTCTCTCTCTCCCTCTCCCTCCCTGTTATTCTGTTAAGCAGTGAACACAACCTGATTATACCTTGAGAAAACCTTTATGGGGTGCAACCTTAAAGATTTGGGCTGACTGATCTTGGGGTGAAGACACTTTTAGAACCCGTATTGCACAATTTGGGGTGTCTAAATACCTTAAAGAAAGTATTTAGTGTACGTTTCAGCTCTAAAGGAGTACTGTGACTACAACAACAGTTCTGGTGTGCGTGCAGATCCCTCAATCGTCAACAACACCTTATATCTAAAATAGCCACTTGGATTTTATTTTATAGTGGTATCGCCTACGACTGACATAAAAATCTTGGATCGGGATCAAACCTGTATCCATTATTAATTCTTTCTTTGAACCATTTAAAAAGTAATTATATATTATATTTGAATTGTTTAGCATGCGTTTAGTTTCTTGATTCCATGGATTTCAAATCTATTAAACCATAAATTCGTCTTCTAAAAATTATTTAGATATTTATTTAGGAGATATGCATCTAAATACATAACCCCATATATTCATTAAGTTGTCCTAGTACTTCCCTATTAGACTTATGTGTTCTTTTATCTAGATGAATCGGTTTAGATGCGTCCAAATCTGACCTAACCATGTATGAACAATTGATTAACCTACAAAATAAAGGAAGATGTCCTTTGTTGGTTGGAGACTGCCTCCAACGATCAAGTTAGTACTCACATGCACACTAAAAAGACTTTGAGAATTTGCAGCACACTGAAATAATTGAATATGAATTAAATTACCTTGGTGATCAAGATAAGGGTTTACAAAGGTTAGCTTGATTAATCTCAACCGTCAAATGGAAGCAGCTCAGCTTGCATGCTTCTTAACTTTATATGTGGAGAATTCTTGAAAATGAAAGTGTCGTTTTTCCATTGGGTGGTTGGTGGGGTGTCATGACAGTAGAATTGCAATCCTTTTCAGATTTGAAAAATAGTCAAAGGAGTGGAATGTTGTTCTTGTGAATCTATCAATTTGGTGTAAGCTCGCCAGAGTAACCATAATGTCGTTAAACTTGAAAGTGTGCCTTCTGTGTTTGTTCCTGCATGCCATTGATTGATTAGCTGCATAATTTTGTCCACTAGGAGCGCTCCATCAGATAAGTAGCTTCTATGTAAATGTTGCCAAACTTGTGAGGCAACCGAACAATGGAGGAAGATGTGATCAGGGGTTGTGTCTTCTTCCCCGCAATGGAGACATTAAGCTAAACAAGCGCAGCCTCACTGAATTAACAATGAGGTTGTCGGTAGTTTGTTGTGCAGGGCTTTCCATAAAAAGTGAGTGATTCTAGGATGGAGGGGTAGCTTCCAAAGTTTATTCCAGATAGTCAGCAGTATTGTTGTAGTTGGAATTGAGTGATTAACCAATCTATATGCCGATCTGACTGTGAAATTTCCTAAGGAAGTGCCTTGCCATATAAGTTTGTCTACTTGTGGAGTGATAGGAATTGGAATAGTGAGAATCTACTGAATCACATCTGGTGGCCACCATTGAGATAATAGAGATGTATTCCAAGAATGACTTCTATGATCAATTAGATGGTTACATTTGTTGGAGCAAGAATGGCATAACGGTAACAACCAATATCAAAATCTATGTTTGGAATCCATCGATCTTTCCATGGATTGATTGATTGTCCGTCTCTTAGTTGCCACATGATTCCTTTCTTTAGCAGATCTCTACTCATCAACAAAGATTTCCATCCCCATGAGTCAGTTCTTGCCGAAAGAACCTCCCAAACGGAAGTGTTGGAACAGTATTTCTTCGTCATCAATCGCGCCCAAAGCGAATGTGGATTTTGGATGAGATCCCATGCCTTCCGAGACAGAAGAGCGAGGTTGAAAGTATTGTGATTTCGGATGTTTAGACCTCCCATACATTTAGGTAAGTAGATGGATTGCCAATTAATGGTATGGATCTGATTTTTTTCTACATTAGACCAAAAGAAAGTCTGAGTCTTCTGTTCCAATTCTCTAATGATAGATATAGGAAGACGAAAGCAAGACATATAATGTGAAGGTAGTGCAGCTAGAGTGGATTGGATTAGGACAATTTTCCCTGGAGGAGCCAAATATTTGGATTTCCAAACTTTTAGACGATTGTTGACGCGATCTAGAAGTGTCAAACAATGTTTTTTTTTTTCAATTTACCTGAGAAGAGGGGAATTCCCAAATAGATATCTTCGAGAGAAGAAGGGGAGATTTGAAACTTTCCTGACAGATCCCTCTTCACTTGAGTATAAGTGCTTGGGCTATAATGGGCTCTTGTCTTACTAATATTGAGGTCTTGTCTTGAGTATGCATAGTATTCATTGATGACTTTGACAAAAGTATTAGCTTCCTAACGGGTGGCTTTGCCGAATATTATGTCTTCCGCAAAAGCTAAATGGAAAGTCCTTTCTCCTCCTCTGCTAAGTTGAATACCCTTTAATTTTATGTTTTGAGTTTGTATCTCCAGATGAGAAGTTAGAAGCTCAGCACAAAGCACAAATAAATATGAAGATAGGGGATCTCCTTGACACAATCCTCTTGTGGGGTGGAAAGGCATGGAAGGAGATCCATTTATCAAAGGGGTATATGTCACTGAAGTGACGCAAAACATAACCCATTGAATCCATTTAATTGGAAATCCATAAGCTGTCAAAGTCTGCTCTAGGAAGCTCCATTCTAATCGATCATATGCCTTACTCATGTCCAATTTGACTGTCATTATCCCTTCCTTCAGATGCTTACATTTATGAATTTTGTGCATTAGTTCATGGGCAACCAGAATATTGTCCTGTATATGGCAACCTTTAACGAAACCATTCTACTGGAAGCTTATGAGATTGGATAGGATCTTTTTTAGTCTAATGACTAAAATCTTGGATATGATTTTATAAAACATATTGCAAAGGCTAATGGGACAAAGTTTCCCACAGATTATGGAGCATCTATCTTCGGGATCAAAGATAAAAAGGTAGAGTTGTGAGTCTTGGAGAAAGTACCTGACTCAAAGAAGCGAAAAACCATAGCTATAACATCGGATTTGATCGTGTCCCAGCCTTTTTGATAGAATATTCTTGGAAAGTCGTCCGGCCTAGGGGAATTAAGCCCGTTAGCATCAAATACATCATTTTTTATTTCTTCATCAGTGGAGGAGCATAAGAGCCATTGGCTATCTGAGACTGTCACCATATTTCTAATAGGATTAAATACTCAGAATTCCTTCTCAGAGAGGAAGACGAGTATAGCTTTTTGAAATGCATATCAAAAGCTTGTGCAATCTCGTCATGAGTGGACAACTGAAGGCCGTTGTGTTTGATGCATCTGATGCGGTTTTTAGCCCTCCTTACCAAGGTGGTCTGATGGAAGAACCTTGTATTTCTATCACCATGAAGTTTCCAATTGTCTCAGAAGGGCTTCATTGAGATCTAGATTTTTCACAACTGTCTTGTTCCAACTCTTTAAGTTCCTGGAGAAGGATTCCAATTTTTTTGACAAAGAGAAAGAAGGGGAGCATGTGAATGGGAGACACCACAAATTTTTGAGAAGCTGTTCATATGATTCCTCTTATGTCCAGAAGTTCTCAAAGCGAAATGGACGATATGATCTGATTAGAGCAGGATCCATATTAAGGAGCAATGCTTTATGATCTGAATGGGCCATCAAAATGTGTGAGACACAGGCTTCAGGGAATTTAGAGAGCCACTCAGTGTTGCATAAAAATATGTCAAGAAGACTTGCAATACTCCTAGAGCCTTTTTGTTTATTGGTCCAAGTAAATTTTGAACCAATGGTTGGAATAGAGATCATATCAAAGTCCCTGAAAATTTTCTAAATAGGAGAGAGGAGCATATGAGGAATTGGTCTCCCTCCAATTCTGTTATCCGTTGAGAGATAAGAATTCCAGTCACCTCCAAGAATTCGTGGTTTGTCAATGAAGGAGGCCAAATTTTCTATGGTTTACCACTGATATTTTTGAGTGGATAACACAGAACTCAATTACACTCCTGTGAAATACCATAGACTTTGAGAATCTTCACATAGTAAATGCACACACCAAGACGAAGACCAGATAACATCGACTTTTATAGAAGAACACCAACACAAAATAAGACCTCCCGCACAACCAGTAGGCGGGATAAAGACAAACTGACTACATCCCCACAGGGTACAAAGCTTACTAATATTAACAGAAACTTATTTAACTTCAGAAAGAAAGACAAACTGTGCCCTATGTTTTTTCAATAAGAGATGAAGTTCTTGCTGAATAGAGGAGCGGCCGAGTCCTCTACAGTTGAGGGATATAGCTTTCATTTCTCTTCGGATGGCCCATCAAGGCTGGCCATCTCGCCTCCGGAACATAATAGGTTGGATCCATATTGATCCATTTTCAATTTTTTTTGTTGATCCGAGTTCTCACGTCCTTAGTTCTCTTCCTGGATTTCCTGAATCATCAGCTTCCATTTGCATGGAAAGATATTAGCTGCTTCTGAAACTTTCGATTTACCTTTGTTGGAAGTATTGTTCTGAAAGTTAGCTACCCATATTGCAAGAAGGTCAAGATCCAATCCATAATGCTCGATACTGGTTCCCATATTCATAGGGGTTGTTGGGGGGGGGCCGGCAGGCGGAGGAGTGTACATGGGGATGTGGTCTAAGGCTGAGGTAGGAGAGGCTTCATGGCTGAAGTCTCTAGAAGAGAATGTGGGGGGTTTAAGTGATGGACCACAAAGTGCATATCAACATCTCTAGCATGAGATGGGATGACTGTATAAGAGTGCCTGGGAGGGTTGGATGCAGCCCCTGCTGGTGGAGGAAGGATTTCCTGTGGAAGGGGAGAACACAAATCATAAATAGTTGCAAACTTCAAAAAACTTCTTTTAATAGCATCTTCTATAGCACGTGGAACTGAGCCTTCAAATAGAGATGATTCATTTCTATAGCTTCTGATGAAAGCTTCATCATATAGATCCAATACGCGACTAAGGTAGCCATTTCTCTTTGGTGGAATAGTTGCCAGAGGGATGTTTGCATGAGGCATAGGAGTGATGTCCACCAAACTAGTATGAGAAGAGGCAAAATTTGCGATATTGGCATTCAGAGTGTTTGTGACCAATTCTGATATAGTAGGAACATATGATTGAAGGTCGCATCTCATAGGCAAACTTGATTTGGATGGATTCATTTTCAGCAATATCAAATAAGACAAAAGAAACCAGGTCCTGGTGAAGTGGAATTATAACCCGAGCAGCAGGGGTAAGAGGATGAGATCCATCACCTTTAGGACACTCTATCTCAATGACGTACCCCACTTTGTTGAAGATTAAGTTGAGGATGTCATGATCATGATACCTCCAGTGCAACTTGACAATTTGGACCCATATTATAACATACCTGAATGGGATAATAGTAGCTGGAATAAAGTGATCCCATGGCTGGAAGGCTGAAGATGATTCTTATAAGCCCATGGTTGAGCAAATAAGAGCAAGTTCATTGTTTTCTCATTCTTGCACTTCAGAGTAAAACAGTCCTGAGCTCCATCAACAAGGTGCTTGCCTTCAATTTCAAAGTGATTAGGGTTGAAGGTTTTGGCTATAAAATGATTAAGATTATACATGGTGACCACTAATCCATCAACAACCCAACCCAACAAAGTAAAACATGTATTGTCTCGGATGTCTTCCAGCTTGTTGGTAGGTAAAGAGATTTGCTCCAGAGGACGAATGGGAAGGTCAAGTTTGGCAAAGTCAGTGGCTAATTTTTCAGCTGAGAGTGGGGTAGAGGAAGAGGAAGGGCAACGGGAAGAATACATTTTCAAAAGGAGAGCACAAGACAATGGAGTAATCTGTTGTAAAAGGATGAGAGCTGAGAGCCAGTTCTCCCCAACTTCAATACTACCGTATGGATGTGGACCAGAAGCATATATCTGATGAGGATAAATAGAGAGGAGAAACGGAAGAATCCCATTGAAAAATTGCCAAGTGACAATTTCATGTTCATGCATGGTCAAAGATATCAGAAAAGCAAGCTAATAACCACATAGCAAGCCGCCGGAGAGAGTGTTGTAGACCATGTTGGTATGATGAGCTTCGAAGGATGATATAGAGGTGACAAGCTAAATTGCTGACTGCATTCTTAGAAATTTCCGCTCGCTCAAGTACACCAATCCCTTAGAACAATCCGTTGACAAAATGGAAAACCCAGGCATGCCTCGTAAAATCAAAGAGAGATTGATGGGACATACCGCTCCGGTGTTCGCCACTAACAACCTTAAGGAATTAGTTAGATGTTAAATACCAATGCTTCATAGTAAAAAATCAAGAGTTCGAAAATCCTTGAAACCTATTGGTGGCAGTGACAATGTGTATAAAATTACCACTTTGAGGATTAGTTAAGGTGCTAACTTCAGCTTCGTAAACCTTACGTACTTAAGCCAAAATTGTCATTGTTTGTTGTGTTGTCCATAACTACATTCGTGACGAGCAATTTACTGACAAAAAATTTAAAGAGTACGAAGACCCGCATTGGATATTTGAAAAACTTGAATCCTTATGTTCCCCCCTGAAAATAACCCAAATGAAGCAAGATAAATGGAAAAGCAAAAAAAAAAACAATTGCAAATCAATTGACAGCAACAACAACAAGACTGCTACTAATCACTTGAGACATTATACCCAGTGGCGGAGCCACGTTGGGACCGGAGGGGGCCATGGCCCCCGCATTTTATGAAATTGTAAATATCCTTGTTTTTCTCCTTATTTCTCTATCTTTAAATGTGAAATACCACTATTTGGTCTCCCTCCAAAAATTAAAAAAAAAAATTTAAGATAAAGATGATGGGTACAAATGTCATTCATAATCTTTATTTAATGGTTATCATTAAATCCCTAATTTTAAGGAATAAAAAGTTAAATTCTAATTAAAAACTAACTCACGATCCATGAATTTCTCCTTATATATTCTCTCCTATTTTCATTTCTATTTATTTTCTCATGAATCTCCTCTTTTATTCCTATTTTTTCTCTTTTTTTTTTTCTCACACGTCTCACAAAATATTGAAGTAGTTAACAAACTTTGGAATTTTCCTAAATCTTCTCCACATCAGGTATTCATTCTCTTTTTCTCAAATTATTCCTTTTTCTCTCTCACACTCACGAATTTTCTATTAATTTACCTAATTTTTAATGCAGACTCCACATTAAAATATAATAATATATTCTGAGATGGGACCTTACAGTGGGTCCCACATTGGCCCACATACATTCCGCCCCCCCAATGTTCAATCCTGGCTCCGCCCCTGTAATTATACCATTGATTTTATGTGAACAACTGTATATCAACTAATGTGTATTTACCTTTTTTTAATTATTTAAAAAAAAATCTATTTGATACCCCAACTTTATACATATCATATAAGATTTTGTACTAATTTTACTATAGAATTGTGCCCATCTATACCCAACCATATAAGATTTCAGTATAAATTCTATTGATCAATTTATTCATTTCGACACAAAAGCATAAAAATGTATTGGATGCCAAATTAAGAAAATTAACAAAGAATCATTGCCATACAACTGCCTATTGGCTGTTTTTTCTTGATAAAAACTAAAAACTAAAAAGTAAGTAGTTTTCACTGCGGGTAATTAAAACTCGGTAATTAATGGCTGAGTTTGGGTCAAAGGCCTTAACCGTAGACCATCGCGAGAACTTTCGATATCTTACCCCAAAAATAAGAGGCGAACACGTCATAATTTGCTTTTGATTCTGTTTGATCGTCTGCGAACAAACGGTGACGATAGCCCCAACGCAAACTACAATGCCATTGGTTGATATATCTTTACTCGAAATTTTATTGGCCCACGTCATCTGCTATGACACGTCCTTTAAATATCGATTACTTTTAATATTCCTAACGTGTTACCGTGTTGTACGGGCCTATTGAATTTATAAACTTCAAAATCCCGAGCTTTTTTTGTTAACTGACACAGACAGAGAAAGCCCTCAACGTTTCTGCAGCGACGCATTTCGTTTCTGAGATCTGCTCAGCTTCGTTTCGCATCTGGTGGAGATTAAACCCTAAGCGGTTTCGCCATGGATGGCTTGTGGAAGAAGCCTGGTTCTCTGATCGTGCTTGGCATCGTTTTCCTCGGTAAGTGTCGTTCTAGATCCAATTAGTTTCTCTACATTTGCTTCCATTGATGTGCTTCATTCAATTCTACTAGCATCATTTACGGCATCGTAGCGCTTCCTCTGGTTGACGGTATCAGCTTCTTGTTTTTTATTGATTAACATCGGATTTTCCTTCACGATCAAGATACAAACTTTGGGTTTCTTTGTTGTACAAGTGATAGCATTATGTCTCCCATGTTTGATATATCTGTTGGTGTCTTAGAGATCGCTATTCTTGTCCGATGCATTGATCTAACATTGATCTGATAAATTAGAGTTTCTGTTGCACAAGAAACATAAGTTCAGTTGAAAAGGTCATAGCCCTTTATAGGGGTTTTGAGAGGAATTCTTGAGATGCGTTAGAGTAGAAAGAGCTTTCAGATGATTCTGTACTCAGTTTCTGTTTACACGACGCATATGGTTTTAATCTAGCTTCCCTTGGAAATGTGTAAATGTTCGTGTTTTTGTATTTATGTTTTCTTCTTTTAATATTTTTTAATGCACCAAAAGTACATTTCCGTTGTACAGTTGCACTGAAACAATTCAATGCTTGTCTACATGCACTTAAATATATTTTTTTGGGACCAAATATTGAGTCTTGGAAGCTAACCAAATCTGTGGAACTCATTGCAGGATGCCTTTCTGCATTTGCTATCGCAAAAGAAGAAGCTTCTAAGTTAGGAACAGTTATCGGGATAGACCTTGGGACAACCTACTCGTGTGTTGGTGTCTACAAGAATGGCCATGTTGAAATTATAGCAAATGACCAAGGAAACCGTATTACCCCATCCTGGGTAGCATTTACTGATGGTGAAAGATTGATTGGTGAGGCTGCAAAGAATCAGGCAGCCGTCAATCCTTCCAGAACTGTTTTTGATGTCAAAAGGCTTATTGGAAGAAAGTATAAACTCTAATCTTTCTCTTCCCCAAAACCCCAACGCACCCTCCCCCAACCCCCCCCCCCCCCCAAAAAAAATAATCCTATGGTATTTTTATAATTCTTCGAAAGTATATATGGAGAGTGCTAACCTCTATGACCACAGGTTTGATGACAAAGAGGTGCAGAGGGACATGAAGCTTATGCCATACAAGATCGTGAACAAGGATGGCAAGCCTTATATTCAAGTCGCCATTAAAGATGGGGAAAGTAAGGTCTTTAGTCCCGAGGAAGTCAGTGCTATGATTCTACTTAAGATGAAGGAGACTGCTGAAGCATTCCTTGGAAAGAAAATCAAGGATGCTGTTGTTACAGTTCCTGGTATGGAAGTATTTTATGAGCTTTTAAGTAAATATGCATTTGGGTGAAAAAATATAGAATGTTACTTATCCCATCACATGCATTTTGCAGCCTACTTTAATGATGCACAGAGGCAGGCTACCAAGGATGCTGGAGTTATCGCTGGTCTGAATGTTGCAAGAATTATCAACGAACCAACTGCGGCAGCTATTGCCTATGGCTTAGACAAGAAAGGTGGTGAAAAGAACATCCTTGTATTCGACCTTGGTGGTGGTACATTTGATGTCAGTATCTTGACAATTGATAATGGAGTCTTTGAGGTTCTTGCCACCAATGGAGATACTCATCTTGGAGGTATGAATATTGCCCATTATGTATATGTAATGGTTGATAGATAATTTCTTTTTTTTTTTAGCCCACTGCATGACTAGAATTATTGGCGATTATGTATTTGCTTCAATGGCCGAATATATCTTATGCCGTATCTCCTTCAATGGTTGAAAATATCTTATGCTATATCTCCATAGAAGATCACTAAAATAGGTTATTTCTTTGTAGAACATCACTATAACAGACTGAATTTATCTCCAATTTGAGGTTCCTTTTAGTCACAAACTAATATTTCTTGCAATCTTCATGGTCATAAATATCATTGGTTATTTTGTTTTGTTAAATTCTCAAGAATGGTGAGGCTTATTGAAGTAACTAGATTGTTGGTGAGATCTTAGAACGATTTGATTACATCAGTTAGTTAACCCGGGTTAATGCAGCTGGTTTAGATTTGTAAATATTTTTAGTTCGGTTTGCTTTAGACGTATCTTTGACCACTATGTATAAGCCTAAGTGGATTTGTTGCATCATCAGGACATTTTGTAATGAAATACTAAAATTATTCTGGCAGGTGAGGATTTTGACCAGAGAATTATGGAATACTTCATCAAGTTGATCAAGAAGAAGCATGGAAAAGACATCAGCAAAGACAATAGAGCTATTGGAAAGCTCAGGAGGGAGGCTGAGCGTGCCAAGAGGGCTTTAAGTAGTCAGCATCAGGTCCGCGTGGAGATTGAGTCTCTCTATGATGGCATGGATTTTTCTGAACCACTGACCAGAGCTCGTTTTGAGGAATTGAACAATGATTTGTTCCGAAAGACCATGGGACCAGTAAAGAAGGCAATGGAAGATGCTGGATTGCAAAAGAATCAGATTGATGAGATTGTTCTTGTAGGAGGAAGTACCAGGATTCCCAAGGTTCAACAACTTCTCAAGGACTACTTTGATGGAAAGGAACCTAACAAGGGTGTCAACCCAGATGAGGCTGTTGCTTTTGGGGCTGCTGTACAAGGAAGCATCTTGAGTGGAGAGGGTGGTGATGAAACGAAAGGTATTATTTCCGACACAAGATAACCATTTACTATTCTGGTTACACAGAAAAGATAAAAGAAGAGCTTTTTAAATGAGCTGAACTTGGTCAAATAACTTTTGATATGCAGACATTCTTCTATTGGATGTGGCTCCTCTTACCCTTGGTATTGAAACCGTTGGTGGAGTGATGACCAAGTTGATTCCAAGAAATACTGTTATCCCAACCAAGAAATCTCAGGTTTTCACAACTTACCAAGATCAGCAGACAACTGTCTCCATTCAGGTAACTATTGGTTCTGCTACTTTTGATGCAGCATAAAAAGAAGCATCCACTGTTACTGTTTCTCACACACCATTGGAATTCTGGATCCTGAATATACCCCCTCCCCCAACGTTCCGTGTGTTAAGAGTACAAGAAGCAATGTTGTTCTCATCTTTGATCCATTGGTGGAATGATGGATTTTGACATTGGAATGCAATCAAGGTCTATGCCCTATTCTGATGTGTATCTTATGATATGACAGGTTTTTGAAGGTGAAAGAAGTCTGACAAAAGACTGTAGGGAGCTGGGAAAATTTGATCTCTCCGGCATTGCCCCTGCTCCAAGGTTCGACATAATTTAATGGGAAACTGCTCTCTTTTCAAATTATTCTGTTAAATATTCTTACAGATATAAAATGAGAATCCATCTTTTGTGAACAGGGGATCCCCACAGATTGAAGTAACATTTGAAGTCGATGCCAATGGTATCCTTAATGTCAAGGCTGAAGACAAGGGCACAGGCCGGTCCGAGAAGATTACCATCACCAATGACAAGGGGCGGCTGAGCCAGGAGGAGATTGATCGAATGGTCCAGGAGGCAGAGGAGTTTGCTGACGAAGATAAGAAAGTGAAGGAGAAGATTGATGCACGTAACAGCTTGGAGACTTACGTGTACAACATGAAGAACCAGGTCAATGACAAGGACAAGCTTGCTGATAAATTGGAATCAGAGGAGAAGGAAAAGATTGAGACAGCTGTGAAAGAGGCCCTTGAATGGCTTGATGAAAACCAGAGTGCTGAGAAAGAAGACTATGATGAGAAGCTCAAGGAAGTAGAGGCTGTATGCAGCCCTATCATTTCTGCTGTCTATCAGAGGTCTGGAGGATCTCCCGGTGGTGCATCTGCATCAGGTGATGATGATGAAGATTCCCATGATGAACTCTAGGAGGTCATCTGAGTTTTCTCGACTGCTCTAGAGGAAAGTGAGAAGAGGTAAAGTAGATCCAAGGGAGGTTCTTCTTGCCATTTAAGTGGTAAAACTGATGGTCAGAAGAACGGAGGAGAAATCAGGGGCACCAAGAAAAATACTTCATCTCTTTACTGAGGTTTCCTCCTCTTCCTTCCGTTTCAGAATACATGTGTGGTGGGGAGGAGGGGACTTATATTTTCTTTCTTGTATCTTCCGATTTCATGATTAACCCCCTTAAATTTTGTTGCCTCGGTGGGAAACTAATTCTGACTTGTTTATTTAATTCGCCTTTAGTTTATATTTGTTTGAAATATATATATTATTAAAAGAGTACATCCCAAATTCTTAATCTTGTCTTCTGTTTTTTTCGGTAGAATTTTTAATCTTGTCTAAAGCAACAGATTTACTGGGAGTAAATGTCATCACTCGTAGGACTATCAAAGGGTTGTTCTGTCCATTTTGGGTGGCATGATAGATTGCTTGCAATTTGGAGTAGATCAGGCGCAGCTTTATCAACACCCAATACCTTAAGAGTTTTTTTTTTTTGGTAGAAAAAAATAGGGGATGCAGTAGCGGCGACCTAGCGCCCTCCCCCCACTATGCAATGTTTGGACTTTTTATCGAGTGTGACCTATGCAAGCATGAGCCCTGTGCACTACCAGCACAAGCATAGGCCCCGTCAGTGGAGCCCCACCGGAGGCCTAGTATAATCCACAGAAGTCGGTAGCACTCATGCCTAGGCCAAAGAACACATAACTGTCCAATACAATAAACAGAGGAGCAGAGGAGATTTGAACTTGGGACATAGATTTACCAAACCACTTGGGAGTGAGCTTGGGACCATTAGACCACCACCCCCAATGGTAATACCATAAGTTTGGTGCAAAGAAAATATACTTACTTGATCTATTATCTAAAGCAAAGCACACTTGCCTTCAGATTTAACCTTTGTAACCATCTATAACACCATGGACACTGCTTTTTCTCCTTTTATGTCTCAACCCATTTGATTTACCTTTAATGGTCTGACAGTAAGCACCCAGGTTCCAGGTTCTAGTGGTACAAAAACTTGGTTTAAAGTAAGCATGTAGGATATAGGTATCTGCTATGATTAATCAATGAAAGTTTATTTTTTATTTAAAAAAAAATCCACCTAGTGAAGAGGTTATGGGTTCAATTTTCTCTGATCATATATTTTTTTTTGATAATTTTTTGATCATATATCTAAATTATATGAAGTTAGCTACCTAAGAATTTAGCCAAGGTGTATATAAACTAACTTAATGAAACTCAGGTCCAAAATAATAAATCCCCTTAACCCGTGGAAGAATGCCCTTGTCGTTGTCATTGATGTCATCAATTTCGTTTGGAGATGGACTACGTCAAAACTTTCCAATTACACGAATACCTCTCTTTCATATTACTAACCCTTCATTCGTTTGTAAGATAAAAGGAGATGGAAAAATTAACTGGTGAAATCCACTAAATAGTGGAATGGGAATTAAAAATAAAATAAAAAGAAAAGAAAGAGTTATGCGAAAAAGTTAAAAATATGACTTATGTCATTTTCAAGTCTTGCTTTATAAAACCCAATGTCCGACATGTCACTTGGTGAGGCCATGTAGGTTCCTGGCGACACGGGCGACATGTCGCCCGACTTTTTAAGTATAGAAGCAGTTGGAAATATGCGGAGGTGGAAGAGGAACTGGGCATTGTGGGTTTTGGCCGAAAAGAGAGAGTTGCAAAGAGAAGAAGAAAGAAAGTAGTTGTTGTTGTAACTATTGTTGCACTTACCCTTGTCAATTCTCCAAGGACAAGGGTTTGATGAAATGCACAGTACAGGGGATGAAGGGCTTCCACGGAAGGGCTTCTACATCCCTAAGCATTTCAGAGGTCACTCTCAAAGACATGGTCTCTTATTAATCTTCTGCTACTGGTGCTATTCTTGTCCCAGAAGGCAGTGTGTGCTGTCCCTTGTTTTTTGGTTGTTAAAGGCTTAAAGCTCCCTCCCTCTGCCTTCATCACTTTCTTTCCTGTTTATTCCACTTCCTCATCTCGTTGTTGTCTGAATTTGTTCGACGACTGATGGCTTCTTCAAGTTCTGGAAGCACGGTTGCTGCTCCAGGTGTTCTCTAGTTGCAATGATATACATAATCTAGAGAGAGAAAATGATTGGCCAAAGTTGATCAATTCCTTGCTTCTTCATTTTCTGTGTAATACTCATTTTTGCCACTTTGTCTCTGTTTACAGAAGCGGTTCAGGTGCTTGTCTCTTTGCTTGCAGATGAATTTACTGTCGTTAGGGAAGCATCCACGATTTCCGGGTAAAAAGTCAACCCCGATTTTTCGGCAATATATTGCCGATAAAAACTAGGTATTGTGTGGCTGGAGACTTTTGTGTCACCCCCAGTGACACCACGATATGTCGCCGACACACGGACACACGGTACACTGATAAAACCCCCACTGAACTAAACAAACCAGAATTTGAAATTGTATAAAAAAAATTACTTTTTTCCACTCCTCTTTTATACAGTAACCTTAGGGCCAATGTCATCCCTTACCATTTCTTAGTACACTAAAATTCCTTAGACCCAATACAGCAAGGCTGAGATACAATTAATCCACTTGCTGAATGGGAGAAGTTGATTGTCCACAAAATTATTCGTTGCACATTCATGTTATGAAATTGATGATGGACCCCATATTCGCCACTTCAAACATGTCTAACATTGTTCAAACCTTGGTTTTATAGTCAATAAAGGTAATGTCAGAATTCCCAATGCATGCAAATTAACAAATGAATACGCATTACATTTTAGACCTAAATTCTAAAAGAGAGAGAGGCAAAGAGACTTCGGTTCTCTTTTCCTTCTATTTTGAGTTTTTTTTTTTTAAGGGGAGAGGGGGTGTTGGAAGGGAAGAGGATATAAAAAGCAGGCTGCACCTGTATTAACACAGTATGTCCCTGGGTTATATACATACAGCAGGTTTTGCTGAAAAATTTTCCAGGATTGAGATAAAAAAAGGAACCCATCAACCAATTTTTTTCCCAGATGAAGAGGGCATCCAAGGCCAGTTTGAATCACATAGATCACAAGGGGAGCAGCCATCATTGTCTTTCACATTGATGTCTGCATTATGCTTCACCAGATACTCGGCAATTGCTTCTCGGTCACAAACTGCCGCATAATGCAATGGAGTTTGACCCTCATCATCCTAGAATGAAATGAAAACAGAACCAAAAGCAATAAGAACCATAATATTTGCAAAGTTTGCTTTTAAGTTACTAACATAAAAATATAACATAATGAACATAAAAGGTGAAAAACTGCAACCTGAAAAATGCATATCATTAAAAAGGCAGAGGATTTTACATATAGCAGGTCAGCCTTCCCCATTAAATGTTATTCTACTGCTTCTAATCTTTTTCACCCTTTGGGGTACTGGCAGATATTCCTTTTTTACCCTTGCTCCCTAGTGGTGCCCAAACACCGTGTAATAGGAGATAGCAAGGACAACCAGATGAAGGAAAGAACATAATGAAATGGTGCCCCAAAGTTGGAAGCGTCCAAGATCTCCTACACAGAACAAGACTGAGAGAGAGCCGGAAGGAAGGTAGGGTTACTACCAAGATGACTTTGACTGCTACTTTCAAAACCAGGTGCGAATAATTAGATGCAAGCTGCTTCCAGATAACTAACTTTTCTACATATATCTGCCTACATACCCCTGCTAGTAGGTGGATCCATACAAGAGTACCTCAATCCTAAGATCCAACTGGATCCAACTCCAAGACACAAGCTTGCATCTGAACTGATTCTTTTACAAAAAAACAGCAAATAATTGAGTTAAGAGTAAACAAAAGTTTTTGCCTCCAGTAATTTTGCATAGCTTTGAATCATTTCTTAACTGCTACTGCAGTCTTCTGAAGCTTTATAGACACATCCAAATTATTTCTCGAAAACCACAGTAGATATTGATGCTGATTTCAGCTGAGCTTGTGGTGGAAGAAAGAGAACAGAAACCGGTTGCTTTGGGACTAAACCGACAAGGCGGGGGGGGGGGGAGAAGCAGAAACACAAAAAGGGTAGGGCGCAGCTTATCGTTCACAAAGTCTCACAAATAAAATTATATAGAATTGTTTAATCTAATGGCGTCCCTGGAGATCTAATTCAACAAGTCCTTGTGAAGAAAGGGATGTCAATTATGTGGATGTCATTAAAGATATGCATGAGAATGTGGTAACTGGTGTGAGATCAGTTGGAGATCGGGACAAGACACTTCCAAATACAATTGGATTACACCAAGATTCAGCCTTAAGCACTTACATTTTTGTACTTCAAGATGATTTAACCAAGAGAATTGAGGATGATGTTCCAAGGTTTATGCTCTTAACCAAATGATATTGCTTTGGTAGATAAGACAAAAGAAAGGACTAGCCCTAAATGAGAACTTTGGAGATGAACCTTGGAAACAATGCTTGGAGACAAATAGAAAAAAGGAGCATAAGATGTGTAATTTTAGTCACACTCCGAGAATATTAATATGGCACAGATTAAGGAATGAGAAATACCGCAAAGTAAATACTTTAGATACTTGGGTCAATCATAAATAAGAAGCTGACAGCGGCAGGTGTTTCAAAAAGAATTGCTATATTCCTCTAAAGCTCAAAGGAAAGTACTGCTGTTTGACTGACCATGGGGTATCAAGCAGACTGTTGAGCAAGAAGTGTCATATCGATAAGCTTTGAGTACAACAATGAGGACGTTAAAATGATATGGGAAAACAAGATTATAAAATAGGAAGAGAAAGAAAGAAAGAAAAATAAATAACAACAACAAAACAAAAACAAAAGCTAACATATAAGAGCTGGAGTTGCCCTTAATGATTAACTTTGAGAAAGACCTTTAAGGTGGTATGGTCATATTCAAAGAAGGGCTAAGGACACCAAAATAAGAGGAGCAATATGATGCCAACACAACGAGTTTATTGAAACCCAGCCAAATCCCACATCACGTTTTTGCTTAAACCATGCTTGTGATAAAGTTAAAACCTAATAATGAACCCCAAGAAGGTAAAGAAATTGCCAAAATGCAAATGTAAACAAAAAAACCTTTCCTCTTTCATTTCAAATGGCTCTTGGTCCCCTTCTCCCCACCCGTCTCACACAAATCTGGCGCTCCCTCCCTCCCCTCTCCCCCTCCGACATAACCTAGTGGACCCCCTCCCATACCAAAACCTTTTCTATCGCCTCTGCTTGGAATCTCATTAGATCCCCTCGCCACTCCCTCAACACCTTTGGAGATCCCTCAACTTGGCCCTTCCCACACAAGCTTTTCTTATTAGCTGCCACATCCCCGCCAACCCCAATTGTACCCTTTGTTGGAACGGTATTGAGGACATTGACCACCCTTTCTTCACTTGCCCCTTCTCTAGTTCCATCTGAACTTTAGCCCTTGCTTCCATTTGACCTAGATCAAGACGGTCTTTTGGTTTTGCTCGAGATTGGAAGTGGATCCTAAGAATGTTCTCTGGCTCCACGATTTGCGATCTAGTAGGTAAGCTTGTCTTTGCTGCAACTGTTCATCATTTATGGTGGGAGCGCAACATGAGAAGATGAACTTCCAAATCCCGTTCCTGTAGCTCGATTTGGAAAGACATCTATTTTTATGTTTCTTCTAGGCTTATCTCTATGCCCCATCCCCCTGTCTTTGATTCTCCAAGGAATAGGCTGATTGTTAGTTCCTGGAGTCTCAATTCCTCTATCCAGCCGTCTCCTTGACTGGTTGCTCCCCCCCCCCCCCGGGTTTCCCCTTAATTATTTATTTATTCATCCAAAAAAAAAAAATCTAGAATCACTTTCTTTTTTTTTTGGGGTGGGGGGAATAGGTGGGGTTGGGGGGACAACAATTCAGAGAATGTAAACAGTAAAACACTGCACGTTAAGAAAAAAAATAATAATATCTAAACTACGTAGAAGTGTCATTGACTTTTACCTTCATATTTACATCAGCATTCTTGCTAACAAGTAGCTCCACAATGTTGTGATGCCCCCGATCAACAGCCCAATGCA
Source organism: Hakea prostrata (assembly GCF_041222555.1). NCBI lineage: Eukaryota > Viridiplantae > Streptophyta > Magnoliopsida > Proteales > Proteaceae > Hakea > Hakea prostrata. The sequence continues at coordinate 79,784,737 of NC_142600.1, read as the reverse complement.
GAGGGGTCCGGCCTTCACTATCTGCAAGCAGATCAATTGGGACATGTCAAGGAAAAATGAAAATTTGGATGAATATAAATGTTTAATCACTTCTCAGATTCTTGTCTCTAATGGATACTTGAGAAGCATCTTGAATGTAGTATGTCAATAAAAAGTACTAAGAAGCAAACTTGGTACAAGAGCATTTAGAAGAGACATTGGTGTAGTACTAGGCCCATGACCAAAATGGTTCAAGCAGAAAGTTCAGATATGTAATAGAAAGATCGGATCTAATTTCTAGTGAGGTTAAGAATAGGATATAAGTGGAAGACAAGATTTCAATATCACATTGTAATCTTGGATGAAGAGAGTAGTTGCAGGCCATTGGGAGGTGAACAGCTGAGTTCAAAACTGATCATGATTTTGAGGGACAAGGAAGGGGCTAGTGACTGTTGTTCAAAAGATGGGGAATAGAAGAGGCTAGGTTTAAGGGCTGTAAAGCAATCTATAAGAATGGAATATGAAATATTAAGTTTGAGTTGCAGGTGTAATGGAGAGGGGCAGGAGGTTGAAGAAGATGCAGAGGAGATAGATAGGAGGGTTGTAGTCTTGCAGAAGAAAATAGAAGAGACAAGTATGTGAGGAGGCATCATGAAAGGAATGAGATTGAGAGGGAGAGGAAGAAGAGAAGATGTAAAAAAGGAGAGGGGAAGAGGACTGCTTCAACATAGATCTGGCCACCAAGGCATCGATATTACAATCCCACCCAGTGCATCAGATCTGAAAAATAATGGATACCAAGTTGCCAACAGACTTATTACGTATAAGGGGGTTAAAAAATAGAAACAAAGAAGGGAAAAAGGTAACCACAGAGTGATGGAGATGATGAATTGTTAAGACAGTTTAATGGATGATGGTGTAAGTTGACAAGAAGTTCAGTTGACAGGAAAAGAAGATATGGGAGAAAAAGAGCGTAGAAGAGGGAGAAAAGCTAGGGAAAGGGGAACAAAGACTCCACGTATAAGGAAGTCGCTTACACGACATAAAAAGGAAGGCTGTACCCAGGGCACAAGGCTCCCACATTGAGCATAGTTGCTCACACAACTATTATCGGAAAATTCCATAAGAATCAATTTATTTGTAATCCAATGATAAGTCAAATTCATCCTTATGTCATTGTGTTTGATGGTTTTTAAAAAAGGAAAAAGGACCGTTGAAGTTATGACTTCCCGTGAAATGATATGAAGACTTAGAACTTCCACAAACCTAAAATTCATAAACAGTAAGTGACAGATAACAAATCCTAGAAAAATAACTACTTAAGACATTAGTCTTGGACTGTCCTAATCTAATAAGTTAAAAAAGACACTAAAGACACCAAAGAATACGAAAAGACTAAAGAAGAAAAATTAAAGACCTAGTCTAACTTATTATTCTAGAGAACTCAAAGGGCCATGTGGGATCTACTTCTCCACAATGCAGGGGAGTGAACCTGGCCATGTAATGAGGCTGGCTGGTGCTCAGCTGGCAATGCTGGGTCTGGGCTCTCCTGTCATACACTCTTGGCCAAAGTTTTGAGTCTTGGGCCAAAACCGCCTTTGCATCAGGCAGAGCTGCAGCACATTATAGGGCAACATACCAAGTCCAAGTTCTTAGACTTAATTCCCATATTCCCACACTCAATTTCCAACCTGGGGTCCCATGCGTTGCAAAGAAGCCATGGTAAATGGAGACTTACATCAAAATCAACCATAGTTGAAACAGTGATGAAAGACAAGTATTCTATAGATCTTTACAATACTTGCATCAAGTGGAGAAAATTACATGACTAGCTACTTCAAGAATCCCTGTACAAAAGTGGCCACTTAATGTTTCAATTAACAAAACTAGCTAAAACTGACTTTGGGTTTACAAGACTAACCAAAACAATGATTCTTTATCCCCTTGGATATTTTTACCATTAAAACTAACCATACCAACATATTCGGCAACCATCATCTTCTTTCTAAAACCCCAACCTCCCCCCCCCCCCCCCTTTCATGGTTGTCTAATGTGTTAATATCGTTAGTCTTAGGGGTAAAATATCCAAAGGCGATGAAAGATCACTGTCTTAGTTTAGTAAACCCAAAGTCAGTTTTAGCTAGTTTTGTTAATTGAAGCATTGAGTGGCTACTTTTGTAAAGGGGAACCCAAAAGTAACTAATCATGTAATTTTCCCTTTTTTTGACCTCAAAAGGGGCAGATTGAGAGCAACAATCCATGTAGCCAACCCCATTACTTGGGATAAGGCTGACTTCTTGTGGTTGTATGTGAAAACTGTAAGAGTTTTCGATCAATTTACTATGAAGAGAAAAATAAGATGTCAAAGGTTCTAATTGCCACTCAGTTTATCAAGGTATTCCAGGGTCGGGTTTAGTATTAACTGAGAACATGTGTGATTCATGGTTGCCAACTTGCCATGTTAGACCCATCAGGAGACGAAAAGGATCCATCTTCACATATCAGTCACTGTAGATTTCTCTTCTGGTGAGTACAGGGGTGGAGGGAGGGGATTGAACACACTGGTTTAATTTTGAACTTTACCACTCATGTTCATTCAGCTCAACTCAGCAAGCTTTATCACATCTGTTAGAATTTCAGTGCCTGTAATCAGCGTAGGGATCAAAAACAAATTTTGGGAGAAGAAGAAGAGAAGAAGAGAAGAAGGAGAAGGCAAAAGGGAGAAAGAGGGCGAGAACTCAATGTATGAGACTCTCCCCTATCATGCTTTACTTATAGATTACATACTACCCTTAGTTTAGAAAAAAGTTTCCTAAACTAACTTATAGCAAAAAGAAAAAGTAAATATGCATAGAATACATAGGATCTCCCAAATCTACTAAAAATGAAACTATCCTAGGTAGACAACTTGTCAACCAAGCAACAATGAAAATAGGAATAAACTACACTAGGCAACTTCAGAACTGCACATGGCCAAGATTCACGACATCTTGGCCATGCTAAGATGTATCTGTCAACATCATCTAAATGTTGTCAGATACATAAATCCTGTTCCACCAATAGACTCGACTATGAGCCTTTACCCATAGGCCACATGTGCCTTTTCTCCCCACTTCTCCCGAAGTATGTAGGCCTGCTTCCAAATTGAGTTATTTTATACCAAGCTAGCACATTTCAGAGACTATTGTTGGTCATGTCATGCCCATGACATCTCAAATATCTCTCAACTTATCACATATTTTAACTGTTTCATTAAAAAAAGCATCCAATGTGTTCAGTACTAATATAATATATTTTTATTTTTTTACTCATCAATCTAGACATCCTCACTTCAGCTACACCAATATCAGACATGCACACAACAAACATAAACAAGGACAAGCATTTCTAGCAGGGAATCAAATTAAACATTGAATTTCAGTTTCATGCAATTTTCAGAATGTTGCCACCAGGTAACTTCAAGTAATCCCAGTTCACACATAAATTTTACCACTTACCTTTGTACATCCAACCATGCAAGAGAAAGAAGCAGAACCATTTTAAAATGACATGCACAAAGAGAAATCATGTCCTCAAATGTAGATATCATGGGGATATGAGTTTGATGCTACATCCAGCCATGCAAGAGAAAGAAGCAAAATCTGAGAATTAAAATATCATGTACAAGGACAAATTTGTGTCCACAAATGTAGATATCACAGGGATATGAATTAATATCTGACACTTAAAGATTCTCATTAGCCATATAAATATATAAAAGAACCCATGGGATAGAACAACAGCATATCAAGAGAGAGAATCTGATGACTGACTAAGAAGATTATTAAGTTCAGACCTTTAAGATTAACTGAAACACCACCATCAATATGTTTAAGCAAGCTACTCATCTCTCCTTCCCTTGCACTCACATGTACTGCTTCCATCTTCCTGAGAATTTAAGAAGATTGCCATTAATATCTTTTGTCAAATATAACTTTTCACATGCACACAAGCATCGATAAATTTCCAAAAGATTCCTACTGACTCCACCGAAAGCATGAATATAATATATTGGCTACTAAAATAATAAATGAGATGGATTTGCTAGAAGAGTCATGCAAGGAAAGAACCTAGGAATCTATGTGCTGAATCTGTTCATGACGTCAAATGTGGACAGTTATCATAAGTTGAAGCCTAAAAAGCATTGTGGGAAATAGATCCCTTCTTTCTGGATATTTAACTAAAAGAAGCATAAACAAGAATTTAATGACTGGTATTAGTAGCAGGAAAGTTCAATATACGTGGAGGGGGGAAAAGGATGAGCAGAGAAATGGAAATGTAGCATATTCAGCGTGTCCACATGTGATTCAACATAGAAAAGGTGATCCATGGATCACCTTTCGGTGGATCCTCACAAAGAATACAAGTTCAGAACCACAGAGAACATTTCTCCAAATACCAATGTGTATGCAATCAGAAGTAGATGTGTAATAAAATTTCAAGGCTATTCCATTATTCAAGCAATTTCACCTTCTATTGATGCATGAGGGCAGATAGGTCAAAAGTCAAAGATTGAATTGATGCAATCTGAAATTCCAGATGAAGGATCTCAGATGCCAGCAGGCCTAATAATCAAATGTGTGATTAGATCTGAGGTAAAGGAAGCAACTGCATTGTTAAAAGGAAAGAAATCAGATTAATAGAAGGGGAGACATGAGAGATGAGAACAATCTTCATGGGAGGAAGACAAGAGAACGAGATAACAGAAGAGAAGAGGGAAACTCACATGTTGGATACCAACCACAAGAACTGCCCAACAGCAACAAGAAGTCTAGAAAAATTAATATTCTTTGCTCAAATCATCTCTAACTGATGGGGCATAAGCACTCTAAAATTCCTAATTTGACTCATAAAGGGAATCATAATCACTCAAATGCATTCAATAATGTAAATAAAGTTGAAACATAATTATATCTAGCTATCAAACTAATCTAATTCACAAAACTCAATTTAAATAATAATCTATTTCACTAGCATTATCCCTATTTTATGGATTCATAAATTAGCCCTAGTACATCAATACACACAGGTAACAAGAACAAGGTCCAGAGAACCCACCCATGGCCAAGATAAATTTCCAAGACTCAAATTACAATCCTAACTGCATCATAAGAAGTATGAGAATGATGCAAACAGGGAAGAGTTGTATACAGGAATTGTGGTTCATAAGTTCATTCACCAATATTTTTGTGTGCAATGAATAAAAAACCCAAAAAAGTTATTAGTAGCTATGCAGCAGTTTGGAGTTTGAGAAAACAAAACAATAGGAAATATTAAAATTTATCATGCATTATTCAATTTAAACAACCACTAAGTGGATTTGCTTCTAGCACAGTGGTGGCAGCCTCCTATGTAGAGGCAGTAAGTCCAAGGAGGTCATTGTTCGAATCTCCATCCCTCCACACCTTCCCCCCCGCCCTTTGGGCCCCAGTACTTATAACTGGTTTGATGATGACCAAAAAAAAAAAATTAAACAACCAGAAGAAATTAGCAAGTACCATACTGGGAGTCAATCTCCATAAAATCATTTTCAACTCCAACCAAAAAATGCAAGTCAATGTCACCCTTCATCAAACAATGCCAAAAATATTCACACCTCCCCAAATAAATAAAAGAGTACTCAAATTTAAAAGCGTGAATAGAGTCAACAGACATTCCCGTTTCTGTTGGGGACAATCAGAAAAGCCACATGAAATTGATAGGTTACAAAGGATATACTTCTCATCAAACAAATACTATGGCACATAAAAAGAAAGCTTTTATTCTGTGTACCTAATAATGACCTTAAACTCTATTTCCAAAACAATACAAGCATAACAACGATCCTAAACTCTATTTTATACAATATAAGCGTAAGTAAATTTGGTGCCAGAGATATATCAAGATATGTAAAAAGGGCATTGATAGGAAAAGCCTCCTCTCTGGACTAACAATATATGAAAGATACAAAAAAATACAAAAGATAACTCTGGTTTTGATGGTACTCCCATGCAGCATATGCTGCCCTCTGCCAAGGGCTGCCCAAAACATCCACAAGATAACTGATGCCCTCTTCTCACTATTTACCCTTATTTATCACCCACAATGAGTCAGTTATGGTAACTACCCCACTCTATTTCCTCCCCGCGTCCTGCATCCCGGGCTCTAACAGCCGAACTTGGTACCAAAGGCTTCTGCACAAGCAGAGCTTAGAGGGGCAATTTTCCTATGCAATCTAGACCAGCAATTTTTGCTGAAAGGCTGTATCAATGCCTTGACTTTGGGCTACAAATGTGGTCCACCAACCATTGGTGCTAAGGTATGTAAATGAATAAATATAATAACCATATCTTTTGGGGAACCCAATGTTGTAAACTTGAGCACTGGCATTTATAGAAGAAAAAAAATATTGATCCATATGCACATAACACAACCCCCTGAAGTTGCACAAGCCAACCTTTACATGCAAAATAACTAAAAATTAAACAAGCATACAACCAATAGAGAAGAAACCTATTCATCCCCCCCCCCCCCCAAAAAAAAAAAAAAGAGCTAAAGAACCTTACAATTCAACTCCAGACTCCTCCTCATGAACAAAGCTGCTGAAAACTGGGCCCATTGTTCTTGCTCCTTTAGTGTCCGAAATAGATTCATCATCACCTCCATCTTTATGTTTCTTTTTATCCACAGCCATATGGGAGGAAAAATTAAAAATTTAGACAAGTATTGAAAAAGAGGACACCACATAAATTAAAATTTAAATTGTCAGATACCCACAACAGAAGATCCAGCTGCCCAAGAAGGATATAGCTCGCTAACTATCATTATATACTTCTGCATTGCTTCTTCTGGAGGCATAGCACCCAACCTCTGCCATGCATTCCTTGCACATGTCACCAGAAATTCATTTTTCTCTGTCACTCAGCATGTAAGCTTAATAATAAAAATAAAACATTGGTTAATTAATACAATGCAAAAGGATTAGAAGGAAATGACTACAGAACCATTCAAGCAATCAAATTTCCACATACATCTGCCATCTTCTTCTATTTTTATAAGTAAATAGCAAATACGCTCACCAGAACACAGAGACAAACCAGCATGTTTTGAAGGATGCCCAGTCTTGATCACCCTATACAGACCAAGCCTGGACGGACCGATGCAAACTGGAGAAGGGGAGAAAAAAAAAAAGAAGTGTGGATTAGACAATCCACTACCAGTTCAGATACCAGTTTTCCGGAAACCTGGAACAGGTAGCTACACTAATCAGGATCTGTATCACCTGAGAATGATCCAGGTCCATTACCATCCCTTAAACCTTGAATAGAAGTAACCAGAGACATTTAACTGGAAAACACAGGGATCTGAAAAAGGTTCTCCTGATTCCCTGATAATGCAACAAAACATATAAAATTCCCAGAGAACCACTCCAGCAAGTTCACAGCAAGTTTCTTTATAAAGGATGCATTAGAAAGGGAAACCATGTCCAAAGTCTATTGGTCTTAAGAAAGATTAAAAGGTCCATTTTTAGCTAAAATGGGGACTATGGCTTTTCAACATAAATGGCAATGCAAGTTTGTCCGCATCTACAACATATTAGGTAAGCTAAATTGCATTTCAACCCAATCTATTTCAGTATTACTTCCATAAGGCCCAAAACATTTTAGCCTCCTCTAGATGGACAGCCCTGGATTCTCAATTTAATCTATTGCGCTCTGCTTACCCAAAAAAACGAATTAGGACCACTGAACAGCTAACTATTTATGTAAAAGGTTTGCAAGGTTTGAGTCTAATGCAGAGGTTTACTACAGTACCAGCCACTTTGGATATGCCTATATATCACGAAACCAATATACTTGGTTTCAAAATTCTGATTATACAGTCCATCTTTGACAACAAAATAAAAATCAAGTTAAACCCAAAATAGAATAGACAAGATACAGCACATGTCAATTTACTCTAAAGATAATTTAAGTTTCAAAACTATCACATCTTGAATTTGTAGAGATCAAATTACTCGATGAAGCTAGCGCTTTCAAATTCTGAAATCCTAACAAGTAACAATCACCAAAAAAGACATCCAACTGAGAGAAACTCAATCACCAAGATATAAAGAAAAATGAAATTGAATCATTAAAATCAGACAATGTTGAATGCTTCTCTTGAAAATATAAAGAGGAGCATTTATTAAACAAAAAATGTGTGGACTCTATCAACTAAATACATTTTTCTACCAAAAAAAAAATCAACTAAATACATTTCTTTCTAACAAGTAAGCCCAACAGATTGCTCTATAAGAACTGTAAGATTATACCAGGGAAGCGCCTAACCGCTTAACATAGACTTGTGGTCCTACATATGTACCTAAAAATGATAAATTAATTAATCAATTAAAATTTTGTAAACAAAGGGGAGATATTGGCCTTAGAAAGGAGGTGAAGCTTAAAGGAGATCCCTTGAATTCATTCATTCTGATAATGGCTGAACAAGGAAAGTATGTGATGCAATGAGTCAGACAAAGCTTAGTTATTGGACATATACCTTCTGTTCTGTTCTTTTATGTTTCTCTTTCGTAATATTAGTTTCATAGTCAGTTTGTGTCACCTTATTAGTTAAGGATGGAACTAGGCCTTTCCTCGCTATTGTTTTGACTTTTTTTGTAGCCTTCAATGCAAGTCTGTAAGGGACTCCATGTTAATATTTGGAAGAAAAAAAGGCACAAACATAGCTCTATGCTTTGCTCTGTGAGAAAGTACGGTGAGATGCCATCAGTAAGAGATCAGAATACAGTGAAAGCTAGTAAATGAGAGAGTATATTTATCTTCTTCTTCCCTTAGTAGATTGCTTGTTTTCATTTTATCACTCCGAGATTTCTAACAAATTTCATAACTAATAAAAAAAAATTATCATTGCTGGACTTGAAGTTTATGATGGACTGGTTATCCAATGTGACTAGTCTACAACTATTGCTCTTTCAGGAAGACACCAATAAAATGTCTAATGGGACAACTTATTAAAAAGTAGCTAAAGGTTTTCGAAGAGTATTGGAAAGTAACCATCATGCCCGTAAAGAGATTTGCAGTCAGATAATGAGGCTTGTTGATGTTGTTGAGGTTGAAGTTGTCATTAAGACCAAGAAACCTAGGCTTAGGGCATGGCCAAGAACTAAGGAGGTAGAGGACCAAAAATGTAAAATTTGCCAAAAGAAAGCAAAGAGAATTGTGGGGAAAGCACAGGTGAACAACTATAAAAATCTTCATAACATTAACCCAAGATAAGGGAGGAAATTATTTGTAAGATAAAGTGAGGTGTCAAATGGCCAGGCTTAACTAAACCCAAGCCCAGCCTCGCCTAGCAAAGGCCTAACATAGCCTCACCCCCAAGCCCATCACAACCTTAATTGGCATTGATCTGCAAATTACCTAGTCAGCAAGGGGACCATGGCATTGGAGAGGTCTAAAAAGAAAGCTGCAAGCCAACCACCGAACTTGGTCATCTAGCTGATACCTATATACAATATATAGATACACTATGCATAACTGAAGAAGATAAGAGGGATGTATATAACTCCAAGGAGGATAAAGTTATGAATGACCATATTAGAGTTAAGGGTTGGGAGTAATAGTTCTAATACATGACAAGTCATAGAATTGTTTGAAGTGGCATGCCAAATTTTTTTCAAGGCCTTTACGGATCTCCAGCACAAAGAAGAGCTTTTTATTTTTGTTTGTGTACTTCTATCCTTTAAACTTTTTGGGTAGTGCAGAGGAGTGCTTCGAATCAAGTTGAAAGGAACTAAAATAGGCAGGGGAAGCCTAAAATGATTCATCGATAAGTAGTGAGTGAAAACAGACGTCGTATCTTGCATGATTTCGCTGATTGGAGAGTAGGGATCCATGTCGCTGACCCCATTTAATTGGGATAAGACTGTGTTGTATAAAGCTATGTTGTTTTTACTGTTGTTGAATGCTTGAAAATGAAAACCTAATCGCAAGCATAGAGAAATACCACTTAGCACGAGCTGACATTTTGAGGGCTGAGGGTTGTGGTGTGCTGCAAGGGCCCTCGGTGGCGATCTTATAGAGACCATAAAGCTGCAATTGAACCTCGGTAGAGACCTTCTGTGATAAACGATCAGCAGCAGCAGCAGCCACAAAAGTCGAAGCAGCACTAAATGCTTCATCAAGCTCCGTAGTCTCAACTCCTTCCCAATCGTCATCATCATCGTCATCCTCTTCCAAATAACTCTCGCTGTCCTTGCTCGGGTTCTCGGTAACATCCTGATTTTCTTCACCAGCACAGAGCTTCTCTTCTGCGACGGCACTAGGATTTTCCAAGACAGCATCAGTCTTCTCCGATTCAGCTTCAAATGGTATGGACGGAGTATGCTCTTCGCGTGTCAACCTAAGGTTGTCATCTCTGAATGAAATGACCATGGATATAAGCTTTGCAACAAGGAATGAGAAAACGAGACCGATTATTACTGATTGAGCAAGATCTTGCCAGTCCCCCATGATCACAGGACTTTGAAGAAATCGGATAGGATACCAGTAGAAATCTTCAAAGACTGACCAGAGAGTAGAAACCCTAGACCCGTAACATACCAATGACAGAGTGTTGCGGTTTGACCAAAAAAAAAACTAAAAATAAAAATACAGAGTGTTGCGCAGCCACCTAAGAACAATCTATAAGTTTGCATAAATGTATAGAAACCAGCGGTGAAAAGGCAAAACAAAAAATACAGGAAACCAATAAAAGTTTAAGCTTTTGCGAGGAAAAGAAAAACAAAAACAAAAAATATGGAAAAGCTAAACGAATTGAGGGGTTTAGCGGGAGAAAAACAGATTCCGGAACCAAAAATTTTCTTCTCAACCTTTGAACATAACCGATACAATACATTTATATCGTCTCTCTATTGAATTGTAATTATTATGCTAAAATACATTAATCAGTATTATACATTACTTGATATAAGATAATATGTCTTACTCGATTGATATAATACTCCATACCAGATCGTTGATTTATTCAAAAATTCTAAAATAACCCTGAAATGTCATATTACTTATTTATATCTTATATTAAATCATAAGATAATTTTCATTTGAACCTTTTGGGATTTAGTTCAACTCATTTTTATTTCAAATAAAATAAAACTTTGCATTTGGCTAGCTTGAGGTATTCAAAAAGATCAATTAATGACAAATTGTTATTTTTATGACCAAAATATCGTTACATTTATTCTAAGGTTAATCGTTCAAGGGTGAAAATAAAAAAGTAAGGTATATGCGTAAATAAGCATTTATAGATTTACATTCACCCCTATTATCTTTTCTTTTCTTTTTTTTAGGGAAGCATTCACCACTATTATCACCACCAATGTCAACCTCTATTTTCTGCATCGAAATGGAGCATATGTCTATTCAACAAGCAATCATTACAAGGGAAGAATAGAAAAGATGAAGCCATCAAATTCGAATCAGATGTCAAAGCAATTTCATTCATTTCTTCCCATTCCGGTGGTTAACAGTTTCTAGATCATTGGTTCATAATTGTTACGTCAAAAAATTCCCTATGTATCCATACCAGAATCCCAAATCGATTGGACCAAAGGAAGACCAAGATATGCGGTTCAATAGAATTCCCTGAGTTAAGGAGGGACCCACTAGAGTACGCCAAGACAATTGGCGGGTATGTCTTGGTGGGTATAAACCTCACATAAATCTACGGAGCACTTGTCGCCTTGTCGGCATCTACTTCACGGATGGGACATGCCAAGTCCTGATTCATCTCCAAGAAAATCACGCATGCCAAGACATTAAATACGACATTTAATACATCGTACATATGTGTTTAATGAGCAATACTTATCAAAAGATATGCGCATTATATAAGATCTCCGGATATGGCTTTTTGTCATTTCCCAAAAGGAGACAGGTCATGTCCAAGGGTCACACCTGGCACAATCTCCTATCACCCTCATAATTGGAGCCCTCCAGTATCAAGCTTCTTGAGGAAGTTTGCAGAAAAGGAGGAAAGGAGTTAGATATTCTACATCCAACTTCCTCTATGAAAACAGTAAAGGGGAACCAACGAGGACACTAACTTCTTCACCAAACATCTTGGTATCATTCAAAAGTTCATTAACTTCCCCTTCCCTGGAAGGGTTTGTGTGGTCCGGAATCTAACTTGCTTTTTGAAGGTGGCTTCCCAGCCCACTCTCATGTGTTTGATTATCTACAAGCTATTGGTTTAGCAACAAGAGTGGTTGAATCGGAAAGTGGAGATTATGAGACGACATTTGGTGCCGTCTGTGGGAAAGGACAACTTTCCCAAGTGCTTTACCTCACTAAGGTAATGACGGGTGATCATTCAGATAATAATGGTTCAAAATCCCAGTGGCACCTCCACAGCAAAAGAAAAGTAAACCCCCGTAGAGATGTTAGAGCATCAAAAGAAACATCAAATTTGCCCACAAAAGAGGCCCCAAGTCCTAGACACAGGGGCAACGTTAAATGTTGGTCTCCCCCTACAAGGGGCAGTTCCCACTCCCACATATGAGCCAGCCCAGGCTTAGGCTGTGGAAAGAAGGATGTTGGAGATTATGGGTTCATTCCAAACTATGGTGAACCAGTGGAGCCAATTCGTGCCACCAAAAGGCCCTACCATAATCTTACCCGAAATGGTGGTTCCTTCCCCTGTCGATCAACAAGATAGAGCCCAAGGAAATGGAGCAGCTATACTCCTCACCGACTCGGCAAGACATCATGGGAATAGAAACCGAGATCATCTTCACGAAGGAGTCCATCGTTTTGTTTTTTATAGGTTGGGAGCACAAAACGACAAGCATCCATGCCCAGGAGTCATCCAACCCCCAAAGCCAAGAAGGCTCCTAGAGAGCACATTGCGGAATCCAATGATTCCATGTCGGCAGGGTGGCCATAAAGCTCCCATAGTTCACAGGGATGAGAACCTTTATCAGCAAACTAAAGACATAAATGATCAGTTATATCTGTTGGATAAGAAAGTCCTTGACAATATCCAATTGGTCCTTAACCAAGACCCTTTTGTTCCCGAAATTATGCAGGCCCCTCTACCTTTGGGTTTTCGGACTCCCTCTTTCACGGTTTACGATGGCACATATCAGTCATTTCAACTCCATTATGACTATGTGTGGAAAAGGCGATGCCATTAAATGTAGGTGCTTCCCGGCTTCCTTAATGGGACCAACCACCACATGGTATTCTTGACTACCGAGACACTTCATCCATAACTTCACGGAGTTAGGGTATGCCTTCACCGCATGTTTTAAGAGCGGAATTAAGAAGGACAAGATGGAGGACAATCTCCTGGACCTAAAGTAGGGATGATCTGAGTCAATTCGAGACTTCATAACTCGTTTCAATAACATCTCCATCTTGATCAAAGACCTAGACAACATGGTGGCCTTCACTGCCTTTTAGCGGGCAATCACCAACAAAAAGCTGGTGACATTCATAGTGGAGAGAAAGCCCAAAACATTGGCCGAGTTTTTAGATCTCGGGTACGAAATGGCTATCGTGGAGGATGTGAAATCCCCCTAATTTCTAACCTGTTGACCCATGTTTCCAGGACCGCAAACTCGGGCCTTGAGTCGATGACAACTATGGGCCATTCAAGTCGAGCCCGAAAGTCCAACAGTGGATCCAATGATTGTGGATGACCCTTGTGATGACTTGACAACTCTCCTAGAGTTTAAGATAAGAGAGAAGATTAATCATGATGACGTTAAAAAGCGATTTTGGCATGTCCATAGACTAGCGATGGAGTGTCCAATTGACGAGATTAAGGTATCCAAACGTAGATAATCAAAAGACCTTTCTTTCAAGCAAAAACCACTGAAATCGGATTCCAGATGGGGGTCCAAACATGGATCGGTTGAGTGGCCGGTTAGGTGACCCAACCCCCCGCCCCTTCCCAGTTACGAGACAGAATCGAGATTTCGGGTTTTAAAACCCTATTTTATGTTTTAACTCACCTCTAAACGCATTTTCTAATGCTAGAGTGGGGCTAAGGCTTTGGGAAGAGAATAAACCAAGGAGAAGAGTATATCTCATCCAACCAAAGGTGCTTTGTGATTCGAATTGTTGCAGGGATGTTAAGAAAGGTGAGAATTCTTAAACCCTTCTCTTTAAACATAGTTTTAATTGTGAGGTTTCTTTCCTCTCTGATTGTGGGATTGCAGTAGTGGAAGCATGTTAGGTTTATTGGATGCTCTCGAATTCTTGTGTTGAAATTTCTCTTTAGTATGAGAGTTGTTGGTGCGAATCCTTGCAAAATATTTTGCGTTTTGACTCTCTGGAGACACTCGCAGCGATTTAGGAGAGCCAAATTTGGGGCTTTTTGATCTAGATCGAATGAGATCAAATTGAAGGTACCCGTAGGCCGTAGGACCCTTTTGCTGCCAATTAGACTTTATCAAAGTTTCGTTTTGTTTCGACTTCAAATCGATGGCGAAATAGTGACCATTCACGAATGAGGTTGAGAACTACCCTTTTTAAACTAGTGGTCAGGATTGTGTTTTGGTGTGAAGATTTTGGGATAGCTTTTGAACCCAAATTGACTTCTACTTTAGATTTATTAATCCTCTTGCATGAATAGGTTTATTTATCTTTTAGTCACCAACTTGTTGGAGTGAATTTTGGGACTTTGGAGAAAGGATCAAATTGAAGGTGAGGAATGACTAACCATGTTTTATCTAATTAATGGTCGTTATTTTAAATTCTATTGTTGATATAAATTGTTGTAAATTTCTATTTATCATGATATGCTTGTGTGTGACTTTGCAAGAACGAAAGGTAAGGTTTATTGTTGGGGTATTAATCTTTACTTTTGAATCTTATATTATTGATATGAAATGGTATGACAATGTATGAGATGAAAGAAGATGAATGATTATTCTTCTTACCTTGTATTATCAACTAGGATTGTGAGTTCGCCCATTACCCTAGTGACTCTATGTGATTGCATCTAGATTAAAATACATGATTGATAAGTGTCTAAAAGTGTTGGGCTAGGAATCCTTAAGAGTACTACTACCCTTCTGGTAGCGGTATTGTAGCCGGTTAACCCATGATGTTAATGGCTTGTTCCTGAATGTCGAACAGGCCCACTATCATCATAGAGAGGTAGGGTTATATAGAATAGATAAGGGCTCCTGAGCGCTCAAGACCGGTAACCAACCCTTGAGAGGACATAGAGAGCATCATGTCCATTATATGTAGATGACCACTGGGTTAAGGTATGGTTTCCAACAGATGCCTCCCGTTGAGGATTTCATTCATAGGTGGGAAGGTATCAAACCAAAAGGGCAATAGGCATGAGGGGAGATATCCAGACCATATGTAGTACAAGACAATGATCTTGCACTGGGCTTAGGATTATCCTTGACAAGCGTCAAATCTCATACCAAACGGTGATGTGAGAGAGTGGTGACCTATACCCTAACCATAGTATGAAGATGTTAAGGACAAGACCTCCTAGGAGGGACCATAAAGGAAAATAGGAGTGGAAGAGTCATCAAGCGGAGGATGAGGATGAAGAGGCATTCACCCCTTTGACAAATCTCGATCTGCCATCCTAACGTAGATCCGAGACTCTGGGATGCTTTGAAGACTTGGCAAGTTACAATCTAAGCCAGATAATCGATCCAACATGTCCAAAATCTGTCTTTATCACAAAGACAAAGGCCATCACACCAATGATTGCTGGATGTTAAAAACGAAATTGAAAAATTGATAACTGGCAGTAAATTAAACCAATATGTGGAGTCTGGAGGGGGCACATCGAGATCACCAACTAGAAGGCGGAGCAGATCACCACCAAGAGAGAGGGACGAGTCCAGAGGGAAGGCTCCAGTAACTTGCTAGGACGAAGACCTCCCAAAGATCAACACTATCTTCGAGATATCAACTTTAGAATCACTCTGACAAGCCAAAAGAAATGCACACGTCGTGGGAGCAGTGGATCCTTCCGACAACGCCAAATTTGCTGGTAGGGAACCTATATCTTTCACAAAGGAAGAGTTGGTAGACATAAGTACCCCTCATGACGATGTCATTGTGATCAAGGTAAAACTAATCAATCACTTAGTCTACAGAGTGTTGGTAGATACTGGCCCATCACCCGACATCCTGTCACTAGAAGCATTCTGTCATCTAAAAATAGATTTAGAAGCATTGATGCCAAATGGAACTCTCTTATATGGCTTCGTCAGAAGCTCAACAATAATGGAAGGCAACATTCAGCTAGATCTTATAGTTGGGACGTATCCCCGACACATCACTTTACCCACCATGTTCATGGTGGTTCGGAATGTTACAACTTACAACATTATTCTGGGAAGGCCAACCCTCAGTGCTTTAAAGGCAATGGTGTCCTCTCGGCACATGATGATGAAGTTCCCCACCACAAGAAAAGTGGGATATGCAAGACTAATGCATATCTCAAGTGGGCCATGTCAAAGATGGAATTAGCTCCGTTGATAATTACAAGCAATGTTTATAAATATCGATATCAAGTATCGTATCGATTAGAAGATTTTAAGAGATGTATCGTCCTTTATCAAGTATTGTATCGTTCTAATTAATGTATTTTAGTATAACTCAATGGAGAGACGTATAGAGATGTATCGTATTAGTTTGATCAAATATGGATACATATTGGCTAGTATCGCATGGTATTGTGGGATACTTTAAACCTTGATTACAAGATCATGAGCTCAAAGCTCCTCTTTTCATCCCAATATAAAAAAAAAAAGAAGAAGAGAAGCTCATTAAACCCAGAGTCCAGGCTCGATACCTCCAACATGCCCGTGCCCCCATGATTCCACACTTACACGAGTGTTGGTCCTACATTGCGTCTGACACAGACAGTCGTGTGACTGTGGGATCCACGTCCTGTGATAGTGGGATCCACTACCTTATGTTAGTCTCGGAGCAGGCAAGGGTTGGTTGGGGGAGTCCGGATCAGCTACCCGACAACTTTACCACCATAAATACAGGGGGACTCAGGGGTTGGGTGATGGTATTTTTTTATTTATTATTTTTTACCCCTCACAGAGTGACGATTCGGTTGGGGGCATATGATCTGCATGTTTAAACCCTCTTTAAGCTCTTGATGTCCCAAACCAAATAACGGAATGAGCCTCATACGCTTCCACTGCCAAACGATCGAACAGGGCTGTGAACGCGCATGCTTCGAATCTTCACGAAGAACGTGTTGTCTGTTCGTTAGACTATTTCGTACACAGTGCACTCACCCACTGTCGTTTGAGTTTTCTATGCATTGCATTACTCTCCAGGCATCTATAAATATGGAAGCGACCTTTTCACTGCGTTCCTTCGCTGCTTATTTAGTAAGCGCGCACAGTGAGTGAGTTTCGCCGACTCTTCGCCCAGCTGCGGGCATCAATATGGTTTCTAGCCAACTGATTTCGCCTGAAAACTATGGTTCTTCGCCGGAGAAAGTAGATAAACTACCTGAAAATGCTGTAAATAGCACTGATGTCGCAATCGCGTCTGTACAAGACAAAGCTTCCGATTCATCTGAATCCGAAAAAGCTTTAACTTCAACGGAAGACGTTGACGGACTTCTGACCAAGCCGAGGAAGACTGTGTCAATGCCGATCCCTGAGGACATTATGCATTCCGTGTGTCTCAAGAATACGGCGATTTTGAAGCCATCGCCTAGTGTTCATGGTAACCTGGAAAATATATCTTCTCCACGAGAGTGGTCAAATGGATCTACCTTGAGTTATGATCATAATTCCTTGCTCGAGGAAGCTTGGGAAAATCTGACGAAATCAGTCGTGTTTTACAAAGGAATGCCAGTCGGAACTCTTGCCGCATTGGATCCGGGCGCCGACGACCTGAACTACAACCAGGTATATGTACTTCAATCTCTCCTTTCGTTATTTTGTCATTGAACTAGCTAGAACTAGAATAATCGCCGTTATTTTGAGTCATTCTTGATTAACGGAAAATTCGCCTGAGTATTCTCTTCCGGCATTGAGTTTTGCTTCTGGTGGATTGTCTCCTCCCATATTGAGCATTTTGTTATTTCCGTACCATTAATTTCTGTCATGAATGATACATGGTTTTCCCCTTCTGTTTGCGGTTATTACTAGTTTTCTCTGCGTGTGATTCATATTATTCTTGTTTATCTGTTAATTAGTGGACATCGGAAGCCTTCAGTTCATATCATGTTTGCTCAGATTCTGAATCGAAATACTGAATACCAGTAAGCAAAATCAGATTTGATTTCAGTTAGCGACACTGCAACTGATTCTCCTGTCCTGTTTGAAATATCCCTATGCGTTCCCTCTGACTGAGAAAATTAATTAGCAGTGTCCTCTAAAGTCTCACACCATTTGATTCCTCAGCGAAGCCGTTCTCAGAAGCCGTGATTTCTTGTCTCTTTCTCTAGTTTTTCTCTGTATCTCTGCAATCTGCACAGGTTCTCGTCTATTGTTTAGTGATCATCAATTATTGCAAAACTTCTAATACTAGTGGCACTGAAACAAAACTGGCTTCTTCACAAATCCGATATCGAGACCAGTTTCAACCTCATGTCTAACTTGCATAAACTCTCCAGCTTGAAGATGTTTGTGATAAGGCTTTGTCCTCTTTGGAAGTTTTTATTTCCTTTAGATTTTCAATCACAAGCTTATTGCTTCCACATCTATGGATTACAGAAGGATTATTTACAGAAGGATTATTTCAGAAGGAAGAGTTGTTCTCTTTCTATTTACTACATTTAGCGGAGAAACAGAAACACAGAAAGAAAACGCAAAACCCACTTTTGGAAAAACAATGAAGAACTAGAGAGGAAAGAAGAATTTCTCACTGGAGTGATACTGGAGAGAAAAAATCCTAACCGACGGTACAATAAAATATTCTATGCTTGAGCGATTGTGATTTATTGCAGGACACGTGGCTCCCATCGTTAGTGGCCAACAATTCGAACCCTTTACATGTATCCCCTCTCTAAATTAAAAGAGATAAAAGAAAGTGCAGGTTTTTTCTAAAATTATAATAGCCTTTTCCTTTCAGAAATTCTGGATTAGAAATTGTGGGTTTATCAGTAGTCTCTTCGATCCAACATGTCTACTTCTGGGGGAAAATCCACTCGAGATCCCTGATCTTCCCTCTCGAATCTTTTTTTTACTGTTGAAGCTACATAAGCTGCTGACTTTATCAAGAGTTGATGTGCTCTACAGGTTTTCGTAAGAGATTTTGTGCCAAGCGGCTTGGCCTATCTGATGAAACAGGTGCCAGAGCCGGAGATCGTAAAGAACTTCCTGGTAAAGACCCTCCACCTCCAAGGTTGGGAGAAGCGGATAGACAACTTCACTCTTGGAGAAGGTGTAATGCCTGCAAGCTTCAAGGTACTATACGACTCAGAGCGTGGGAGAGAAACCTTGATAGCGGATTTCGGTGGGAGCGCAATAGGGAGAGTGGCACCAGTGGATTCGGGATTCTGGTGGATTATACTTCTCAGGGCGTATACCAGGTGTACACGGGATCATACCCTTTCAGAGATGCCCGAGATGCAAAGGGGCATGAAGTTGATACTCAACCTTTGCCTCTCTGACGGCTTCAATACCTTTCCCACCTTACTCTGTGCAGATGGTTGTTCTATGGTAGACAGGAGGATGGTAAGTCTTTAATTAACAATCACAACAGTAACCAAACTTACAGATTTATGTGATTGTGAACCTTGTATTCCAATCACATTTGAGCATTTTCTTTGGGTTTTTAAATCGTTATCTTAATGGTGCACTGCAGGGAGTGTATGGATACCCAATAGAGATCCAGGCACTTTTCTTCATGGCATTGAGGTGCGCAAGGCAGATGTTAAAGCCAGAATGTGGAGGAAAGGAATTGATGGACAGAATAGACAAGCGATTAACGGCGCTGAGTTACCACATCCGCACCTATTTTTGGCTCGATCACACCCAGCTGAACAACATTTATTGTTATCGCACTGAGGAGTACTCCCACACCGCTGTCAACAAATTCAACGTCAATCCTGAATCAATTCCGGAATGGGTGTTTGATTTCATGCCCCTTCGAGGTGGCTATTTCATTGGTAACGTCAGCCCTGCGCGGATGGACTTCCGTTGGTTCTTGGTGGGCAATTGCATTGCAATCCTGAGTTCCCTTGCTACACCTGAGCAGGCCACGGCCATAATGGATCTTTTGGAAGAGCGGTGGGAGGACTTGATCGGTGAGATGCCTCTAAAGATTGCCTATCCAGCACTGGAGGGGCACCATTGGAGAACCGTAACTGGATGTGATCCGAAGAACACTCGTTGGAGTTATCACAATGGGGGTTCATGGCCAGGTAAGTAGTTGGATGCCTTTTAGTTTCTTACTTTTTCTCTGACTTGATTTGATTTGATCTCTCAATCTCGATTTCTTGATTACAGTTGCTGTTTTTCTAGATTTTGGACATTTAAGGTGCAGGATCGTCAAGTGAATGACTTTGGTCCGTCGTATCGAAATCACGGTCTCGACCATTGAAATTCAACGGTTGAGATTTTGTATCCAATGGACCGAAATCTTGCTTGATCATGTGCATTTAACTACTGAAGCAATTTTGTTACTGTTCAACTTCGTATTTTTCTGAGTCTGTTTCACAAAAACAAAGGTTTCTTTTCCTTAGGGAAGACATAAAAAATGGTAACCGTTGGCAATGGAAATCCAAGCAAGTCAAAAGTAATTCAATGGGACGGTTAATTATGTGGTAATTAATCACAAAGCTCTGATAACCTCCGTTTCCTAATCTCTTCAATCCTTACCTTACTGTTGTGACAGTAAACTTACCATTACCATTTATTTGTCTTAATTATAATCCTCTATAATTAGTCTTTATGATTGTGGCATATGGCTTTAAAGTATCTGATCAATATGAAAATCTATATTAGGAAAAAAAACTGATCTACAATTTCTCTACTATTTTTCCTCCAGTGTGAAAGAAAGATTTCTACCATTACTCCCTTTCCCCAATGTCTTTCATCTTCTTTCTTTAATCTAGCCATTATCTCTTACACATCTCTTCTCTATCCTGCAGATTCTGCCGCTTCTGAACCTTTATATCCTCAAGCTATCAAAAATAATAATGAGAATAACCTTATTTTAACATGTAAAAAATAGAGTTTACACAGGCTTCACAGTGGATCTGGTTTCACGTGAAATAAATAAGTAAATAAAGAAAGGAAAGGAGAAGGACTTGGTTTGGGAGAGATTCTAGGAATTTACTAGAGGTAGTTACTAATACGGGTAAATGGGTTTTAAATTGTGATTCGTCGGATAAATAATTAGGTGAAGGTAATTACAGTATTGCTGATTGTAAAGGATGAAATCCAATCCAGAACATCCCACCCCTCCCTGTACAGAAAATGGAAATTAAGAACCCCTCTATGAACTCCTCACTGATATAATTTCCTGTGGTGGATGTAGTACTGTTATGGCTGTTGACAGCAGCATGCATCAAGAGCGGAAGGCCTCAGATCGCCAAGAGAGCCATAGATTTGGTGGAGCAGCGGATCTCGAAGGATGGATGGCCAGAGTATTATGACGGGAAGACTGGGCGTTATATTGGGAAGCAAGCTAGGAAATTCCAGACTTGGAGCATTGCAGGCTACCTGGTGGCCAAGATGATGATAGAGAATCCATCAAATCTCCTAATCATCGCTCTTGAGGAAGACAAGAAGATAGCCAAGCCTAGGCTCACTCGCTCAGTCTCCTGGGCTTGCTGATCATCATATAGTCCTCGGAACAAAACCTGCATGAATCGAACCAAACTGGAAGCTAGCTAGAAACGAATACAATGAATATTAGCTATAGTTTTAATTAGTTAAAAGTAACACACTTGGAGACTGGTTGTTGAACCAAACACACACACACACCACAGAGAGAATAATAATAGTACTACTTTTGTTTGGGGGTGGAAGGCTGATTACTAATCCAGAACAACCAACCTCCTGTCTAACGCTGCCTGCTCAAATGAGTATCGCAGCAACCAGAGGGAGAATTTGGGAAGACGAACATGCAAATTAAAGGCTGTGGCCTTTGGAATACTCATTTGAGCAAGAAACATTAGAAGGGAGGGAAAAAGCCTAAGCAAATACTCGCCTGGAGTAACTCCCGTGGCTGCACTCGCAACTCTGGCCGAGACTTGGGGATTGGAGGCTTCAACAGCTCTTCCAAATTCTCTCGAGCGATTCACGCACCCATGGTGCACAAACCTATCACTTCCATCGCTCACTTGGTGTTGTGCTTGTGCACTAGTATATATGAGGCTCACTAGCGGTAGCGCACCTAGATTTGGTAGGCAGGAGTAAGGGGGAAAGAAGAAAAAAAAAAAGGGCAGAAAAAAACAAAGCAAGAGAAAGAAAAACCCAAACCCCATTCATAGAAGCGGGGCAGGGAATTGGTTAGTGGTGGTGTCTACCAAACTATGTTTCACATTATTATCACAGACACAATGACGTTTGCCAATAATAGCCTATGAAATTGCCATTCCTTTCTTTCAATCGATTGTCTTCAAGAAACATTTGATTATTTACCAAAAAGAGAAACATTGGCATAACATGCATGACCCATGGGGGAATCATGAGGTTGTAATTCTTGATTCGAATGGGTCAACCAATTGAGACGGGAAACACTCTATATTCTTTTAACGGCGGTTGACCACAAATTGCAGGAGCTACCAACTTAGTTGATGAGGTTTTTTGAAAAATATTTTATTATTTTTATTGTAGGTCACATGTAATTTGTGGTTATAAAAGCATAAAGGCAAACGATCACAAAGTGTTAGTTGACGACTTGACATGGAGATGAGAAATGGGAAATGGGAAATGGGAAATGGAGAGTTGAGTTGACTTCTGTGGCTAGCTACCCGGAATTGCGGGTATGGGTATTGATTGAATGGCAGCTCAAAATATTTCCTCGCAGCTGCAAATGCAATTTTGACAGATGGAGACAGACGAGACCGCGAGGTGCGAAGAGTGGCTGAAAGCGACAGCAGCAGTGAGTGTCTGATTCATTTTGGACGGTTGAAACTCTCGAGTTGTTTTTGATCACATGAAAATTTTTATCTTTATATAATTCATTTGGTTTTGAAATTCCTGAAAGGGGTTTTCAATATTTTTCTTAAATGCAGGGTTGATCAAGACCACCCGACCCAATGTGGCTCGATCAAGATGGATCTAGGCTGGACTAAACCCTACAGGATATAGCCCTGAGTGGAGAAATATTTTGACTGAGTCATGGTTAGGGCGACGGTTGGATTTGAATTTAAAGAAATCCAACCCAACCGGACCAATTTTACCCTTAGAAAAAGCAAGAATAAGGTTTTTGAAATGTGATAGAAATCAGTTGTTTCATATCGGAGTATTCTAAGATCATCTCACTGAGTCCTGATCCTCAACCCATTTTGTGCTCCAAAGTACAAGGGGGGCCAGGGGTTGGGTGATGGGATTTTTTTATATATATTTTTTACCTGTGGGGTCCACCGATTTTGTGGTGGTAGTCGAGAAGCACAAAGTGTTACCCTGAGGGGGTGATGATCCAGATTCCATCTCAATTTGGTAATGGAGGTTGTGCAAAAAAAACTGAATTTGGCAACAGAATATTGGCCCTATGCATGTCAACCATGAAGAAGCCTTACAATTGTTGTGTTATAGGGTTTGAAGTAGGGGTGTAAACAGAATGGATTTGGATCAAATAGTGGTAATACCATATCCACATCCTATTTATTTGAGTAACATCCTATCGAATTTCGGATGTCGGATTCAGAAGATAAAATCAGATAGTTATTTTCTTGATAAATTCTTCTAAATGGGAAATTTAAGAAAATCAAAAAAAATCTTCACATATCTCAAGTAAAAAATATATAAAAAAAAAAAAAAATCCAAATAAACAACTTAATTGGATAGTTCTATCAGACAGATAATAACCAGTCAGAAAGGGATACACCATATCCACATCTTATTAGTAATTGAATGATTTTTTTTTTGGTAAAGTAATTGAATGAATTTGAATACCCTTGAATGTATGCGGATGCAAATTCCATTATTCATTCACAGCCCTAGTTTGAAGGCCTATTCTAAAATTCTCTGGATTAATTCCCACAGATCCCAATGACTGAGATCCACAGAGAGAGGTTCGATCTCAGATTACCTGGTTTCCAGAACGGATGATCAGATCGAGCTGTTATTAATCTGTTAACCTCGGATCCTGGGTGCAATTTTCAGACTGAAAGACCTGCTAATAAACACTATCACAAGAACAGGACATCCACAATCCCTTAAAATTGTTGTGTTATAGGATAAAATAACAAAATTTTGTTTTTACAAGCTTAAGTATGTTACTGGATTAGTTACTTGGGTGTCGGATTGACAAAATCCAGCATGAATCCTGCAATACGAGCTTGGTAGAAATAAGTCCTATGACCTTTTTTAGAACAGGGGATGAGATGACATGAAAAGCTATCGACATCCCAATTCCATTCTTCCTTCATCACTGACGGTTGTATTTGTACATAGCTTCTGAAGATCGATGTAGCCAATAATAGTGTCCTCAAACACGGCATCCTCTAGTTGAGCTTCACCAAACACGGAACCTGACAATAAAGTGTTCTTAAAGACAGCTCCTTTTAGATTAGCTTTCTGAAAATTAACCCGGTCCAGAACTGCATTGGAGAAGTCAACACCTGCAAATATCAAACGAGTGTGCTCTCTCAAACTGGTAAGGACACTGGACCTTTTCACAAAAGCAATTGAACCACTAATGACATTGGATCGTTTTGCAACAGTTATTTCCTTGATGAAACAGATGCCACAATTGTGATATAAGGAAGCAAGAACATCTGTTCAAGGGAAAAGAAAAAAAGCCTTAAACTTACTAGGAATTCCATTAGATTGTTTCCTCAAGTGGATGTGTTTCTTCAGTCAGCTGATCCAGATCGGTAAACAGCCTAAAATTAATTGGTATCATGAAAGTTACTTGGGGAACCGACACTTCAATTGAGGTTTAAAGAGACATCCATGGTTTATGTCTTCAATATGGGAATGAGATGTAAATCAAATATCAGAAACTTATAATTCTCATTCTTGGCTCATTAATGTTCTTCTAATAACATATGCCTAATCAGGTTTTCATCTCTGTGTGTTATAAAATCATAAGCATGTTTTAAATATGTATACCAAATATTCATGGAATAAACAGGGAGATGTAATGCATGATCCCCTGTTTCCGGCACCCTCAGCCCCTCCAGCCACCTCCTCAACCGCACTACCATCTACCTCCAACCCTCCAACCACTCCCACACTTCCTCCAACCCCCTTGATTTTTTCACCTCATCCCCCAACCTCCCCAGAACTCGCTACCCCCTGGCATCATATTCCTCCTCCTATTGTAGATAGTTGAGTCATTGCCTTCTGTCCAGCCAGAGTCCTTGACAACAACGCTTCCAATCGGAGGAGTTGTCAGTTGGGAGATTTTCTTGGCCCGAGACCTCCCTTCCACATTGTCCAAGCTTCTATGCCCAAGCAGTGGAAGCCCTCTAGTACCATGGAATCATTCCTCCTAAACCATGGCTTTTTAGTCTTCAAATTCTCAGTGAAGACTACTCGGAGGGGGCCGCGTATGATAGGCAGAAGACCTCTATTTCTACGGCAACAGAGACGTGACCCACAGCTCACTCGTGAGAAGTAAGAACCACTCATCTCTTCCCTATGGGTCTCTTGGGCTTCCCTTTCCATTATTGGTGCGCTGAACAGTAGAGCATCGTCGGCTTTGCTCTTGGAACTCCTCTCCTCCAACATAAGTAACAATGACGAAGGACCATACCATGTTTGTTCGAATTTATATAAATCTTTCAGCAGTGATACCCCTCCCTCCTTCAATATCCATTTAAGAGGAATCAAGGTTCCCCTTCAACCAAGTGGTGGGGTTTCATTGGAAACTGCCTCAATGCATGACCTGCAAATTTTTTGGATACCACCCCTCTGCAAAGAAGACACACCCCAAGGCCCCTGCTTCTCTCCCTGATTCTTCAAACAATGCTTACTTGAGAAAGCAACATCCCTGTGCCCCATTTAGGAACAGGTCTCCTCTTCCACTTCGGTGAAGATCCAAATTTTTACGGTTCCACCGTCAATCTACCCTCTTCTCAATGGCTTGAATTGTTTTTCAACCTTGTCTGGTGATGTGGAGGCCAACCGGACCCTCTCCCTGCAAAATCCCATATCTTTGGCCACAATCTTGTTGAATTCTAATCCCTTCCGTAATGCCCTTATCCTACGATTCTACAACCCTGTGACATTGTTTCTCTACGCAACCCTATTCTCCCTTCTTCTACCGTATCCAAACCCAGCCTATCCTTGACTCCTCCATCAACGTGTTATTCTTTCCCAGTCTCCCCTCTCTCGCCTTCTTTCCTTCCCCTTCGCAGCTCTCCTCTGATCCCGCTTCCAACCGCTAGCCTCTGTCACCTCCCTCTCTCGATTTCCCCACTTTACTGCCCCCTTTATCATCCTTTCCCTGCAGTCCCCCCTTACAAAATCCCGTACCTCTAACCACAATCTTGTCGAATTCTAATCCCTTCAATAATGCCCCTATCCTACGATTCTACAACCCTGACAATGTTTTCTACAAAACCTTATCTCCCTTCCCCTATGCCTTCTTCTACCGTATTCCAAACCCAGTTTATCCTAGACTCCTCCATCAACGAGTTATTCCTTCCCCGTCTCCCCTCTCTCGCCTTCTCTCCTTCCCCATTGCAGCTCTCCTCTGATTCCGCTTCTAACCCTCAGCCTCTGTCACCTCCCTCTCTCGATTTCCCTACTTCAGTTCCCCCTTTCTCCTTCTTTCCCTACGGCCCCCCTAATCCCTAGTGGGCCACACCCAACTTCTATTCCCTCTCTCCTCCCGCTTCGCAATCCCCTTCCCCTCTCCTCATCCTATTGTGGTAATTTCCAATTTCCTTAAATCCTTGGACAAGTCCCTTCTCTTGTGATTGTTGCTTTATCGCCATACATCCCGCCTTGATCTTGGTTAAAGAGGACCATACTGGGTAACATCGATTGTGAGAAAGATTTGGAGGATGCTATCATTTCTAGACCTCCAAATCCTTCGTTCATTTCGGATCTCGATGATGCGAATGCGCTATACAAAAGGGTGCTATCTCGCCCTCCCGTCATTTCGGATCTCGATGATGAAGAAGAAGTAACTGCTATACAAAAGGGTGCCACCATGTTGATGGTGACTTCATCATGGATCTCAAGTTGAATAGAAGGAAGAAGAAGAAGAACAACAGAGGGAAAAATTAGTTTAGGCCCGTCATGTTGGTTTCAGCTAGGTCTTTGGCTTTTCGTGCTTAATTCCTTTTTTGCCCTTTGGTTTGTCTTTCAGTTTTGAGACTTTTTGGTTTCTGTAGGCTCGGCATTTATTGCTCTTGTATTCTTTTTCTCCCCCTCCCCCTCTCCTTTGGTCAATGAATTCTTTATTAATCCAGAAAAATATATATATAAATATTATAGAGTAGACTTAACACATTTTACCAAGAATTATCAGTGTGATAAGTGCATAAGAAAATAATAGATTGACTGGGACTCCTTCAAGGGTTCACCACTTTGTACAGGTACATAATTCCATTAATGTTCATGGAGTACACTATGACATTTTACCAAGAATTAACCCTTGCCTCACACAAGTCTGGAATTCCCTCCCTCATATTATCCCCACCGTCCATGATACTTTAGTTTGGCTCCCCTCCCCCTCTAAATCCTTCACCTTGTCTTTTGCTCGGAATTTGGTTCGGTCCCCCTCCTCTTCCCTCACTTGGCCCCCCTTGTTTGGTTCACAGGTCACATCCCCCGACACGCCTTCACCCTTTGGAGAGCCCTAAATCATGCTCTCCCAACCTAGGCTTTCCTTATCTCCCGCCATATCCTTGCGAACACCAATTGTATCCCTTGCTAAGACTGGTACTGAGGACATTGAGCATTTATTTTTCTCCTGCCCCTCCTCCAGTTCCCTCTGGAGGAAAGCACTTGCTTTCATTTGGCCCCACTCCCGCCACTCATTTGGGTTTGATCGTGACTGGTCTTGGATTTTAAGTAAATTCCCAGGTTCCTCAATTTGTGACCAGATAGGTAAGCTTGTCTTTGGTGCCACGATCCACCATCTCTGGTGGGGGCGGAAT
Source organism: Hakea prostrata (assembly GCF_041222555.1). Lineage (NCBI taxonomy): Eukaryota > Viridiplantae > Streptophyta > Magnoliopsida > Proteales > Proteaceae > Hakea > Hakea prostrata. The sequence continues at coordinate 79,756,486 of NC_142600.1, read as the reverse complement.
CTCAAGCACTAGACTTCTAAATCATGCTTTCTTGATTCGATTTGGAATTCGATTTATTTTGATATATCAGCGAGACTCATGTGTATTCCCCATCCCCCGGTTGTTGATTCCCTAAGGAACAAGCTCATTGTTGTCTCCTGGGTCTCAACTCCCAAATCCTCCCTTCTCCCTGATCCTTCCCAGTTTGGTTCGTTGTAATTCGTTGTTTGTGTAATATCAACAGTGTAAGTAGTGGATGAGCATAATAACAAATTAACAGGGCCTTCTCCAAGGGTTACCATTTTAAAGTATAGGTAGATAATTCCACTCTATCGTGTTAAAACCTATAACTGCATTCAAAAGAACGCCTAGCAAAACCAACCAGCAGTGGAAGATAAGTAGAGTTAAAATGAAGAATTTACCTTTAAAACTTGCTCCGACAGCATAAGCTTTTGACATCACCACCTCTGACATATCTGCGCCATCAAACTTAGCATCCGACATGAGGGCAGCTGCGAGTGACTTTCCCTTCAAATTTGATTTATCATTTGAATAATCACAAAACCTAATGTCAATTGGTTTATCATAGACACCATTTGCTTGACCAATGGTGTTCCCCACAAATGCACGTTCACAGCGGTCCGGATCTGTTGATAATGGTGGCAATCTCTGGAAATCCAAACTCAACATGAGCAAGTTGGGCTAGAACACACTAGTAATTGGGAACTAAAAATCGTGTCTACTAATGAGCTTTGAAGTGGCAATTGCAGAGAATAAGTAAAATCGTTTTTGGGTAGCGAAAAAGAAGAAATGTTTTTCGGCAGAGACCTGATTGGCAGCGATAGCAGGTGAAGCACCAGTCACGGCCCAAACAGCAAACAAGCTGCATGCAACGTTCTTAAGGTTCTGGAGTGGTAATAAGCTTCCCTGGTGTGTACACTTATCATCGAAATCTGTATGCAAGTAAAATTGGCATAAATCATAATTGCAACACAGATTGGTTCAAGGGTGGTGTAGACAAATTGGATTAACAACTTCATCAGAACTTCCAGATAAATCAGGCATAGAGTCAGAGATCAAGTGAACAACTGACTAAACAGAACAATGGACAAAAGGGCACCCAAGGTCAAAACTCAGAACAAAAATTAACAAACCTAAGAATAGGAATTTTTACGGGCATTTCATATCCGAATGATTACGTGATACATGACCGAAATTTATCTATTGGGAACTCAGACATGGTACAACGTTATGCTGTTATTGATTCAAGGTTTCAGTTCAGAAGTCTAATTGACGAATTTTTAATATGAAAAAGAGGAACAACGAGATTCCTGTATTGGAAAAGTAAGAAAGAGATTGAAATGAGCGTAACCTTACCGGAACATCTGACACGGAGCTGTGACGGGGGTTTCCGCTTCGAGAATCTACAAAGCCCTGACGAAGAAGAAGCATGAGTTAAGTGATGAAGGGAAGAACAACTGCGCGTAAAGGAATCGGAGACGGAAACGGTCGCCATTTCAGCTTTTCTAAATTCTAATTCAGTTTTAATCAACCGAATTACTAATCTGTCCGTCTGCTTTCACAACGTCGGTAAGCTCCTTATCATTATCCATCCACGTGGCAGTACACTTGGATATTTCACTGATAAAGACAATCGCGGATATTTCAATTCAGGCGACATATTTTCATTTTATTTTAATTAAATATTTATTTTATTATTTTTCAGGTGACGAGGAACTTTGTTGAAATATAAACATCATAATAATATGTAAGCTTAAGCCAATTTGTGAATTGTGGAGAGAAGAAATGGATTTGCTTTTTTAGGATGATGTGAATTTAATTCTAATCACCATCCCATTAGGAAAATGGTATGTATTCTCCTGATATTTTTTCACTACACAACAAAAAGTAAAAGTCACCTTTAAATATTGACAAAATAAACTAAATATAAGATTTCACGGGAATTTCACCTATATTGTGTGATAAAGAATTATTTGTGGAATACATCTATCCTTCTAGGGGAGATGATCTCCAACTCTTATGAATTACTCAGATGATCGGAATAACAAGTATCACTTGCTCAACTCCTTTGTCGCGACTTTGCCTCAATATCAGGTGAGCTATGCTAATGGAGTAGTAGGATGGTTAAAAACCTGCTTCTCAGTGGAGAGGTCATGGGTTCAACTCCTACCGTCGGCATATGTAATATCCCTATCTCTATATATAAAAAGCGCATTTGTACCAAAAAAAAAAAAAAAATCTGGTGAGCTTACTTACCCTTGCTCCTATATTATTGAAAAAAGCTCAGGGCACACAAAGGCTTGGAGAATAGCTGAATATGTATCCAAATGCAATAGGCAATTCAACTTTAATGTCGCGCATTCAATGCTCTAGCACTGTGCTACAAACGGCCGAGATCAATTCCGATCTCAACTGTTGGCAACAGGTATTGCGCATTTAATGTGCAACATCCAAGACTCGCCTACAATAGGAGGTTTGAACACAATAAATGCATAACAGTTGGGCAGAAGACAAGACACAAAATTTAAGTAAGATTGCATAAGAAATTGTCCAACCAAAATTGAAGTAAAACCTGCCAATCAGTCATTAGACTCATTACAAGGTGTGTCCTCGCGAAGGTTGTTGGATTGACTCCAGTTATTAGTTAGTTGCGTTTCTAAGCAAAACATCTATGCCATCACAGGGGCTTTTTCATTAATTCATGTGATATTCTATGCTAAAGTTCTCACTTCTAAGTCCTAACTAGGTAGGCTAGAAAAATGCAGGACAGAAAGAAATGTAACATGGCAACATTTCAGAATTGAGGTACTAGTGCAAGTCCAGTTTTACTAATTTTGCAGTCACCTGGTCTTCCACGCACGATACAAGGGAAGAAAAACACCAGTTGCTTATTTGGTCATCTAATAGGAAGGAACCTTCTTTATTGAATCTACAGATACTCTGTTGCAGATACATTACAGTAAAAAGTGCCTGCATAAAACCCAAGATGACCACATGAGAGGCAGGGAATTTGAACATCAACACCACCATACAGCATCACCCCAACTTAATGGGTTTGGCTGCACGGATTCAAAACAAAAAGAATTGGGGGTAACGAGGAGACAGGAGGAAATCAGGTAGGAAAAGAGATAGAAATGCAAACTGGTAAACTAGCAATGGCTATAGATATGTAGGAAAGTTTATTGGAGGAGGCGTAGCCCAGCAAGTCAAGAGAATTTTGGCACAATAGGGAGTTAGGGACTGCTCCATGGATCCTTAGCCTCCAACAGGGTTCTACCCAAGGTCATAATAAGTAGAAGAGAAAGACGATGGATAAAGTTTCTCACAACTTCTCATATTGTCATATTTGGCCTTCCCCTTGCTCCCAGAGTTCCTCCAATCAAGTGTCATACTGGTTGAACCTGAACATAACACAAAATTGCAATTCCAAGGTATGGCATTATAAAAGTTTGCGGACATGAGAAACAAAGAAAACTTTCCCTGGCCAAACATTATTCAAGAAAACAGGTGTGCTCAAGTAAACTCTCCAAGTAGAGGAAATTAATGAGACAACTGGAATGCTTTTAAGCAAAAACAAGCTGGAGTAATATTTAGAATTGAACTACGAGGCAAATTTCCCTTCACATGGTCCAATCACTTGTAGGACACGGGGAAGAAACATATACAGTAGAGAAGCCTATACTAAGCTTCTACAAGCTACTACGAGTCACGGTTATGATTTTTGCATTGTCACCCCCTTACATATACCAGAGTCCAACAAGCTGATCTGCTAATACCATAGCATCATCAAACTATTCCCATACAACAGTGTCCCCAAAACTACTCTGCTCTAACTCCTTTTCATAATCATTTAGATCACCAGTCCAATGGAAATTTAAAAGGCCCATGAATGACTGATCTATTGTCGGTTTTTGATGTAAGGATGTCATTATCTTAGACAGCAAAATGTTTCTCGAACCAAATCAAGTATTAAAGCCAAAGAACTCCACCAGCTCATTTACAACATTAACCAAGCAATCCTTAATTCTAAAATCTTCAATTTGAAGAAACACAACATAATACACTAGGAGAAAATGCATTTGAACGTTCCATGCCAGAGCCCCATTTTAATACATCATCAGCTTCATTCGGACTTATAGCATTAGGGATGTGTCTTATATAATTCACACAACGTTAACAAAAATCCTCAATCTTGCAAGTTCCAAAAAAGTAGATAGTGCTGCCACCTTCCGCCATCCTACATCACTAGGATAAGGCTTTCGAAATACATTCAGCAGCATGATATTTTGGCTGGCCAACTACCTATGCTTCCTGAAGCCATCTAAATGCATTGAGTTTTGAGTAATTGTTTCAACAAACATTGTGTTAACCAACCAAAGGCATTTATAAAAAGATGGCATGTACAATGTGTACTCATTAAAAGAAAACACACACACACACACACACACACACACACAACACACACTCTTTTGCAAATATTCGAAAAATTGAAAGACACTCCCTTACAAGTTGATCCATGCTTTTCTAGAAATATGGGCTTGAAAAGCGTCCATATTCACATACTTTATATGATAAATCCAACCCCTAGAGGAGTAATGTTTTTCCCACTTGCCACTTCTAAATCATTGACAATTTCAGGGCCTCCTGTCTTGATCCTGAGTTATCATCCACTTCTGCAGGCAGTATGCTTCCTAGCACTGAACCCCTTGGTATTGTGCTTTAATCATGGCCACAACCCAGCACGAACAATTTTTTTCACTTCAAAACCATTCCGAAAATCATATCCCCAAAAAACCCCCAAGGGATCTTTAGTGAAATAATCTGGAAGCCTACAACAGATCCTCCGTTGAAAAGGAGCAAACAATTTTTTTTCTTCTTTTTATCAACTAATCCCATCTTCCAATATTCTTCAAACTTGAGGGTGAATAAAGGAAACAAAGAGCACATCATACTTGGATATCAAAAGAAGAAAACTATGAATCATAACTAAAAAGAGATGCTGAGGAATGAGGCAAAAGCATACGTTTAACCTGTTTCAATTACCTAATGCTGATGCTGTTAAGTTATTAACCTTTCTGTGGACAACCAAAGCAAGAATGACCAAAATCAATGCAAGCACATAATGATTTAAACAGATTCATCATTTTGAAAAACTTAGAAGCTGGTAGTCTGGTAGGAATATTTAAAAATCCACATGAGCAAAGGCAAGAAAACAATTAAACTCTTACTACCCAAACAAGTGAAGTCCTCATAAGAGATTTTCCGACCATCTAACTAATATATAGACAATGATACCAAGAATGACTTTAGTATGACCTCACAAAGAATCAGAGGATCACGTGAATCCATCGTCTGCAATGCTAAACAATGAACAAAATGCAACACGATTTGCTTAAATTTCAGGGTATTCGCCATCAATTACAAAAGCACGACAAACAAATTGATACGGAATTCGTCAATTCAGCACGTTAGCTATGAATACGAATCCCCAATACCCATTACGAAACATACAATTACGAAACACTAACAGCCCAAATTTCTACAAAAGGCGGAAGGAACAAGATCCACACAGTACAGTACGGTACACTAGCATCACCAAGAGATAATCGTTTTCCAAACAAAACACAACGAGACACATCGAAATGACAGCGGAAACGGGGGGATAAGTACCAACACCATTCGGCGGACGTAAAGATCAAACGGGAAACTTATCGACATCGTTGGTCTCAGGGTAGTCGTGAACGACCGGCTTGGTGAGCATCAATGGGCGATCATGAGCTTCTTCCTCGTCTTCGATATCAGTGGTGCTAAGATTAATGCAAGCACAACGCTCCAGCGATGCGAAGAACGCCGACGCCACATTCGTACCAACCCAATTCGCCATCCGATCGAGCTTTTCACAAGATATGAAGCTGCAATTCTCCATCTTTTTTCAACAATATTGATTGATCTCAAGATTATTTCTTTCTCTACTGAGATTTGACCAGTAACCAGAGGAAAGATTTTGGAGCTAGGGTGGGGAGAGACGTAGTTGTTCTCTTCCAACCCTAGAGGTAGGGAAGAGAAAGAAAGGCTTTGTAGCCCTAGGCGAATTGCCCAAAAGCGCAGACAAGAACAGAAGGCAAAAGGTCGAAAAAATCACAGCTGAAGCCGAAAATCGTGGAAGATAACAAAGACGTGGTGACCGGTTCATTAGCGGTGTCTCATTTGATTCTTTTGTCGGACCGATTTAATCAGACCAGGCCATAAATCAAGCGATCCATTTGGAATCGGTTGAACGTATCAGTGTCGGTTGTCGGACCCTGCAAACCATGGTTCAAAATGTCGGCCAAAAATTGCCAACAACACAACATTTTGCTAACATTTCGGAAACTTTTGGCGGTGTAACCTCCATCAAATCATCTCCTCCATTTTTTGTATTACACAGAGATTTTGTAGAAATCAGATCTGAGAAGTAACGGACATAAAAAAACAACTTTAAAAGATATTGTAGAGATCAAACCGAGCTTCAAAGGACTCCATTTTCTGTTTTGCAGAGAAGTATTGTAAAGTTGTAGAAGTGAAGGTTGTGACATGTGAGGCGTTTTCGTTGTTGAAGTCAGATAAGGTGAAGGAGGAAGCTTCGAACCATGGTCTTCCTTTCTTTGGGCATCCAACAGAACTTGCAGGCTGCAGCAGTAGAACTCATATTGCTGGCAGTGAAAGCTTCGATTTTTGAAGGTTCGGCAATTTTCCCGATAACTTTTTGAGGATTTTTTGGCTACTTTTGGTTGCGATCGTTTTGATGCTTGGTTTTGTTCACCTTTGAGCAACATATCGATTTTTTGTCAAAATATCGCAACATTCTTAATTTCCTTTTTCATGAAAAAATTCATTTATCGCGTGTTATTTTTTTTATTTGGTTTTTGATCCTACCGATAAAAATAATAATTAGAGTTTGATTTATTTTCACCAGAAAAAATAAAGAAAATCATTAATGACATGATTTATCAAAAAATATGACAAATTTGATAAGTTATTTACTTTTTGAAACGAAATCCAAAGTCAATACACTTCGAAATTAAAGTAAAATAAAAAATTTTGTACCATCAAAAGGTTATTTATTTGGTAATGACCAAAACTTCTCAAGTAAACCCAATGCGGGGTTATTGGTAGAGTGATTAAATTTGTATCTTTCAGTGGAGAGGTCATAGGTTTGATCATTGCAGACACAGTCTTCCCCTTGAGAATGTATTCAAGGTGCACAAGGTGGCCTATATGAACCTCAAATACCAGAAGAAGGAAAAAAAAAAAAAAGGAACTTTTGAATGAAGGGTTTGACTCTACGCCCAACAAAAAAAAAAAATTAAAAAATAAATATATATATATATTTGCGACAAGGCCCCCAGCGCGCCCTCGGCGGAAACAAAAAAGATGGATTTCTTGATCTATCTATTTATCCTGCAGAGGGTCACCGCGCGCCCGTGGTCCCGGCCACAGAAATGCCAGTTATTCTCGTTCACCATTGTCAATGGTGATAAACTAGGGACTTCTCCAATTTTTGAAGCTGTAATAAAACTAAAATAAAATTAAAAAAAAAAAAACTAAAATAAATTGAGTAAATCTCTTCCATATGATCAAAAGGATGTATTGCAGGATGGGCTCAATCTCTAGTAGGGAATCAAAAGGATGTATTGTAAGCCCTTGGGGAGTGTGGTTTGTTAGCCCTTGTGGCGTGCTCAGTTTTCGCCCTTGGGACGTGTGGTATGTATGCCCTTGGGGCGTGGTTCTGTCTGCGTTGGTGTCCGCCTCTTTGTGGTGTGTCTCGCAGGCGGTGGTGGTGGTTATGTTTATCATATCCATTAGGTTGTTTATGGCTTTGTGGTTGTCACAACCAGATTTATGAGGGTTTATTGGGCTCGACCCATCCCTTAGTTTCTTGTTTTTCTTTTTGTTCGGTGTTTGTGTCTATATTTTATTTCAATTATGAATGAAATGTTTGAACTTTTAACCCAAAAAAATAGTAGGGAATCAGATCATCCATTAAATTTTTAAATGGCCAAAAATAGTGAATTATATTAACTACAATGAATTCATCAAGTGCTTTCCCTTGCAACACAAATAACTTCATTCTTAGATCAATTCTTCTTCTTGAAAATCTGGTCATTATGGAATGACAAAATTGTAAAAATTGAATGAGCTAAAATCTGGGGAATAACAGTTGAAGCACAAGAATTTGGACCAGTGAAATTGTACTAAAAATTGAATGAGCTAATGAGAAGATTATTTTTCTGTGAGGGAGATAAACTGATATCAGGAACTAATTTTGCTTGGTTACTCAGAAGGTGTTAAAGTGGGCCTAGTTTGATCAAATTTAAGTAATTATTAAGAGTTTCAATCCATTCCTAACCAAGATTTTGAGAAATTGGAATTGACCGATGGAGGATAAAATGTGAAGACCATCACTTATTCTATTATGATGTAAATCATGATGCATGCCAATGTATAAAATGAGATCTGATTGTAAAGAAAGGGAAGTGTACCACTTCAAAATAGTTTTTTGAGCTTTTTATCAGTGACCCACTTAAGTGGGGGTGAAACTCCGATCTCTTTCCTTAAGTGGGAAAAATTACTGGTGACCCATTTTCAATTTGAACTGTCAGCAAATGGATAATCTTTGGAACTTGATTGGTTGGCCTATAATCAAAAAGGAATCTTGGTTAACTTTGCTTTACAATGCACAAGAAATGTTATGATTTCAAAAGTCTAGAATAACTTATGTGAACGATGGTGATAGAAATACGAGGTTCTACCACTTGGCCACTAAAATTCATGTCAAGAAAAGAAAGATTGAATTCACTTGGGATGGGGATAATTGTATGGATGAAATTGTTGTTTGCTTTGCTTCCTTTACGAGTGAATTATATACTTCCTCTAGCACTAGCATACTCAACTTGATTGATGACTTATTTCCTACAGTAAATAGTATTGTTTAAAACTCTTACTTGTCACATGTTCCTAATATTTCTGAAATAAAAAGTGTTATGTCCTCGATTGGTGCATCTAAGGCTCCAAGGTTTGATGGGTTTCAAGTATTTCTTCCAAAAGATGTGGAATGTTATTCAAAATGATGTTGTGATGTTTGTTCAATATTTTCTTAGAAATGTAATTTACCTTTTGGAATTAATCACACATTATTGTGTTTCACCTAAGAAAGAAAATGTTGTTTGTGTCATTGACTATGGGCCCATCAGTCTATGCAATGTCTCATATAAAATTCTGGCCAAATTGCTTGTCCTTTGGGCTTAAACCCCTAATATTATGAGTCATAACTCCCTATCAAGTTGCTTTTGTCTCGTCTAGGCAAATTACTAATAATATATTTATAGCTCAGGAGATCTTTCATTTTATGGGTCAGACAAAAGCCAAACAAGGTTTTGTGGCATAAAACTAGATACGTCCAAAGTATATGACAGAATAGAATGGCCCACTATCACCAAGATTCTTAAATGTTTAGGTTTTGACACCTAATACTGTGACCTTATCCAATGCTTCATCTCCACTACCTTGTACTCTGTCAAGATCAATGGTGCTCTATTAACCCATATCTGTTTTTATTGATTATGGAGGTTCTGTCAAGACTCTTAGATGCCTTTAGAAGAGTTGAGGCATTAAAAGGGATAATTGCTTGTAATGCTCCTGAGATTTCACACTTGTTCTTTGCTGATGATACTTTTCTGTTTCATTGTGCATCGGTCGAGGATATATGTATAATAAAAACTATATTGGACATTTTCTCTTGTAGCATGGGATAGGTCATTAGTTTGGAAAAGAGTGGAGCTTCATTTAGTAGGAATGTCCCATAGAATCAAAAGGCTAAAATGCTATCCATCTTAGGGATCAAAGAGATAAGCCCTAAAGCAATGTACCTCGATCAGAACAAACATTTTCCATTCAAAAGTTAGAACCAAGGAGTTTGAACCTAGGCTTTGTAAGATAAATGCGAAGTTAGTTGGGTGGAAGGCTAGATCTTTGTCTTATGCAAGTGGAGCTATCCCTGTGCAATCTGTTGAAGAGCTATCGTGGTTTGTTGTTTAAGCTTTGCCTTTATTCCATATGCAATACTCTTTGTTCCATAAGACTAAATGCAAGAAATTGGATTCAATGTGCCAATGCTTTTGACTAGAAAATACAGACTTAGGTAAACATTTAACTTTATTGGTTGGGAAATGCTATCATCCTAAAGAACAGGGAGGTGAACCATTTCAACGAAAGCCTATTATTAAAGCAAGGGTGCAGTTGCTAAATGAAGGTGACTCTATGTGGGTCAAATGCCTTAAGGCAAAATACTTTCCCAAAACCTTCATTTTTTACCCAAACATTTATAATAAGACTAGGTCTTTGGTGTGGAATAGCCTAAGAAAGATCGTCCCATGTTTTGTAGATATGGTGATAAGGGAAGTAAGGATCGCAAAGAAAACATCCGTTTGGTTTGACCCTTGGGTAAAAACTACCGTGGATCATAGGATGTGCGAGTTTCAGTCCCAATTTCAACCAAGATAGGTTACCCTTGCTGAGGTAGTAGAGCAACGCCCTATGCTGAGTGAAGCAATCCAAGCTTTATTCGCAACTAGCATTGTTACAACCAGCAATGAAACTAACCTCCTTTTGGCACCGTTCAACATACACCCAAAGTATAAAATGTTGTTTGTTGTTTTTTTTTTTCTTCTTGGCGTTTGATAAATACAAGAATTCTAGTTAAGGAGCAATTGGCTAGGTGGAGCTTGGCTAACCCTGTATGTATATTGTGTGGTCAAAGTAGTGAATCAAGTTGGCATTTTTTTTGTTGATTGTGATTGGACCAGACGCATTTGGGCAGTAGGACTGTTAGGACTACGAGTGGAGCACTTCCTGCAACCCACTTTGATTGAAGTATGTGATTTTGTATTTCCTAATCACAAATAGATAAACCTATGTTGCAGTGGTTCTTTTCGATACTGATGTTGACTTGTTATGTCACTTGGTTACTCTGAAGTTGTTGACTGAGCCTACTTTTAGCAGATTTAAGTAATTATCATGATTCTCCATCCATTCCTATCCAAGATTTTGACAAATTGGAATTGACCAATGGAGGGTAGAAGGTGAAGATCATCACTTCTATTATGACTCACATCATGATGCATTCCAATGTAGAAAACGAGATTTAATTGTGAAGAAAAGGAAGTGTACCATTTTAATACAAGAGAGAAACTAAAATTAGTTAAAATTTCCACATCAGGTTTTTGGTAATACAATAAAATTTCCACTCACGAGACCTGCTCATATATAAATGATTCATTGGTTACATAAATATTTATGTCACACACCACGTTGACATTATTGAGAGATGTAGAGATTATCTGGTGATAACGATTCTAAGGACCACTATATATACTATATATATATTTTAAAGTAGTAGTTGAATGTGTAAAGCCCTAGTAGCAGAAGCCTTAGCAATTGTTCATACATTAGGGAGCTAATAAAATGCAAATATCACAGCTTTTGATTAAAAGCGACAATCTGTCTCTGATCAACATTGTTAACAATGGATCTCAATCACTGTGGAAAATCTGTCATATGTCATTGACGATATTAAGCAATAAAACATTAGTCTATTTCACAAATTCAGTTTGCCATATCCATCGAGAATAAAAATTTTCAGCAAATTCTATAGTCAAATATTCTGACATTCAACAAGAATCTTTCTTTTTTCTTATTCCTAATTTTATTTTTAGATACTTTAGACTATAATATTTTGCGTGTTTCTCTCTCTTAATATCATGTCTTAAAAAATAAAAAGAATTAATAGTTGAATGTGACGTAGGAGCATTAAAATTGGAATTAGACCATATAATAAAAAATTCAGATAATGTAGAGATTATCTGGTGATCAAGACTTACTTGAACCAGTTTTTTTTTTTTACAAACCCTAGTTGTTGGGTTTGACTATCTTGTATTATAGTTTAGTTGAATTTATAATTGGAAATTGAAATAGAATTTTAAGTCAATTACTTGTATGAGGATATAAAGTTGTAATTATATGGGATTAGAATTTTTGTGGGATGACATAGATCAATCAATTCTTACAGAGGATTGGGGAGTCTATCTCGGAGATCCATTCTAAGACGGGATGAAGGGCAAGCAAAACGGTAGCATTTTGTGAAGTGTGAGAGTGGTATGAGGTTGTTAAGATTATTTGAAATTTTTTCTCTCTCTAGTGGATGTAGGCAGATTTGTCAAACCACATTAAATTCCTTGTGTGTTTTTGTTTGTGTTATTCTTCGTAGTTGGGCATATATGTGCCCAACACTAGTGTGCCCCAATACACCCAAGTGGGTTTTCTGTGAGTAGAAACCCTAGTAGAGTTCACCCATGTCATTTCCAGTAGGAGGAAGATGTGGAGGGGGGTGAGTAAGTTCCAACAAAGTGTAAGAAGAAGATGGGTTAACCAACTAAGGATTAGGTATGGGATAAGACACAAGGTTAGTTGAGTAATTTAACATTGAGAGGGTATTTAGTCATTTCATATTAAGAGTTAATTGGGCACTAATTGAAATTGACAAACTAATAAATTGTGGGTTAGACGGAATTTAGCAATTTAAGGGAAGCAACACGAGTTTTGTCTCAACTTAATTAGGCATCCATAAAGACCTCTAAATACTATTCGCCCATGATGCTTCCTATATGCTTCTCCCATATACAATAAGGGTGCAACTCACCTTTAGATTCTAACGAAATATATTAGAGGCAAAACCCCTAGTGGACCCACATAAATTCCACATTTGTTGTGCTGGAAAAGTATTAGGGGAGAAGCACACTTTTCTCCTCTCACACAGGGAGGTGATCTTGAATTTGGATCTTGGTGGGGTTCATCGTCTTTCTATACGATTAAGTTCGGATCTTGGTAGAAGGTTAGAATTTGAACCCCTCGAGAACCAGGCATACCACCTTATCTAACACCTCTGATCCCCAATATATAAAGGTTCATCATTACTCAATGAGAGATTTAAATAGAGAAGAAAAAAAATAAACAGAAAAAAAAAAAAAAAAAAACTTAATTAATAGATTTTTTAATAAAGAATTAATAAAATATTTGACGGTTAGAACGACAGAGCCGTTAGAGCAAACTGACACAGTGACACCCCTGTTGCCGGAATTGATCGTTTAGGATAGGGAAACAAAAACAAATTCTATAATATGTTTTGAACTCTCAACGGCCAAAAATTTCGGTATGACACCATCGCCTTACCTGGAAGATATGTTCGGTGATGATCATCCTTATAAGCAGCCACCATTGCTGACAATCTTCTCCTACATTCCTTCTAACCATAAACGGAAAATCCATAAAAAAGGAAGATTCTCCTAAAGCCAACATGGCAGGGATTATAAGGTTCTTAAAAAGCCCCAATTTGATCTTCTTGCGCCTCTTGTTCTTCTTCTTCTGTACAGCCATGAATACTGTTTCAGAAGCTTTACCTCTTTGCAACCTCTCCGATTCAGGTCCAGTTAAACCCACTATTCCACTAATCGCCTTTCTTGAACGTTTACAATCAGACGCTCTTCTTTCATTTGGTGCTTCGAATTTCGATCCCAAGCTTTACATTGATTTGCCACTCAAATTCAATCTTTCCACTACAGAAGATGCTTATAACAAGCTTCAGAGAACGAAGAACGGAACAGTTCCTGTTCAGGATCTACAGAGGTTTATAGAAACCTACTTCGACAGTGCCGGAAGCGACATATTGTACTTCGAGCCTCCAGATTTCGTCGCCGAGCCAATTGGGTTTTTGCCCAAAGTGGACAATCCGGAGGTGAGGAAGTGGGCCTTGGAAGTGCATTCACTGTGGAAGAATCTGAGCAGAAAAGTTGCAGATGGGGTTAAGGAACACCCTGAATTACATACGCTTCTGCCTTTGCCTGAACCATTCATTATTCCTGGATCGCGATTCCGAGAGGTTTATTACTGGGATTCTTACTGGATTATCAGGTTCGATTTCTCCTCATTATCATACTTAATGCTCACCTCGATGTTTCATTAATACTTACATCAACAATAAAATTTCTCCAACATTGAAATTGAATGCTGTAATCATGCTTCCTTATCCCTAATCGCAACCCAAATCATTGGTTTCAGTTCTGCTGAAGCAGTGGGTCTGGGAATTTTGAGATGCCCACATCAAAATGGTCCCTTAATTGAAGCACAGTAAATGTCATTATTGAAACTGGAAAAAGGGTTCTTTAGGTTAGTCTTAGTTTATCCTGCAAAAACTCGAAAAGGGTTCAAAGGTTAATCCTAAATTTACTTCTAATGATTCATTATCCTTTAAAAATAATCTATTTGGTTCTGCAGGGGTTTGTTGGCCAGCAAAATGTATGCCACTGCAAAGTCAATTGCTTTGAATCTTCTTTATCTACTAGATGAATATGGTTATGTCTTGAATGGTGCAAGAGCTTATTATACTAATAGAAGGTAAGATTTCATAATTCTCCTCTTTTACTTAAATTTTCGGTTTCTTAACTCTAGAACAACAACAGCCTTATCCAGTATCTGCTACTACATTCAATCAAGAGGTGAGAATCAATTTTTAGATCATCCACTCTGTTTGGTTTATTCCTAGATGAAAATTGAGAAGTATATTGGTAAACAGAAGATTAAATCTTCAATTTTGTGAATATTTGGCATAGGGATCTCTTATGCTGGATCCATCTCCTAGCTGGCATGCATGTGGCAGGTACTGCTTTGCCAACTGTCCTACCCAATCAGCTATATTATTATGCATCATCTGCATAATGTCACTGACTTACTTAATAACATCCAATTACAAGATAGACCTACATCGGATCTCTGTTTCTGAGCTATAAAGTAGATTTTGACATTAATGAATATTTGTTTTAACCTTTTATAAAATTCTTTTAGGGGTTTTCTTGACTCTTTTTCTTTTGGGGGCTTGATCCTGTTTATTGTATATACTTTAAGTTTTGCTCTGTTTGCTGCTCATTATTTCTTGAAGATTTAGTTATCAGTGTTATGATACTGCCTGCAGCCAGCCTCCACTCCTGAGTTCTATGATAATGGAGATATACATGAGAACTAATGATTCAGACCTTGTGGGAAGAGCACTTCCTTCACTGCTTAAAGAACATCACTTCTGGAATACGGGTACCTGGAAATTGGTTTCCTTTGATATACTAGTTTGAGCTAGCTTACTGCCTCCATTGCCTAAGTTTTCAGGATTAGATATTTGGTTGCAGTAACTTAGAACCATTTTATTGGTGATTCTAGCTAAAACTTGGAAATAATATCTGATAGGCATCCATAAGGTGACCATTCAAGATGATCAAGCATGCAATCACACTTTAAGTCGATATTACGCAATGTGGAACAAACCTAGACCAGAATCTTCAACTATAGTATGTCCTTTTTGTTTTAATCTTTAACTGTTTGCCAACAAGTTGATGTCAATGTTGACTTATTTTTTAAAAAAATTGTCTTATCTTTTAGGACAAAGAAACTGCCTCGAAGCTTTTGCTTGAGTCTGAAAAACAGCAACTTTACCGCCAACTAGCAACTACAGCTGAATCTGGATGGGATTTCAGTACAAGATGGATGAGGTAAAGTTTTTCACATTGTCCTGATCTAGTGTGTGTGTGCAAATATATAAATGTATTATATATTTATATATATATATATATATATATATATATATATATATATATATATATGTATGTATGTATGTATTTCATCTATCATATCTTTTGGGACTTATTTTATTTTGCTGACTATTGGAAGTTAGTCCACCCAAATGATGAACCATAGCCTAAAAGTTCTAACTATTAGGCATAAATATATTAATTTTCATACCCTGGTCACCCCATGGCTTTGCACTTGATTTGATGAGTTTTGATTCCCCTATCAGTCAAATAAATTGATATGAGATCATCAAGGAGTGGTCTACCATGTTAAAAGTCCCATTGAGATGCATGGATGCATACAGCATGACCAAGAATATGTACGAGGATTTTTCTGTTAGAAGTTGCAACATCTCCTTCATTAGAAATAGTTAGCACACATGTAATTTAGTGCTTATAAATGAAATGATGTTCTTTATAACTTCTTGGATGTAAAACAATTTCAAGACAGACGCAGTATAGCAGAAAGATTTGGACCAAATCCAGAAGGGATAGTTATATTAATTTGATCAAAATAGTAGAACTTGCAAAGTATCATTTGGGGCAACCAGAGTTGACATCTGCTGCCGGAAATCTTACAGCATCAGAAATCAATATTTAAGGATAATATTTTTACACATTATGGATTCTCGCTACAGGAACACATCTGATCTCACAACATTGGTTACAACAGAAATCATACCTGTTGATCTCAATGTGTACATACTCAAGGTATGCCCCAAAAAACCTTTGTCAGAAGAGCTTCATTTGAAATGCTAAATGTATCAGGCAGTATAGCCTCAATATGACATGAACCAAAAAATCCCTTTGTCTCAGATGGAGCAAGACATAGCTTTTATGGCAAGGATAACCGGGGAGAATCAAACTGCAAAACACTTCTTGGAGGCTTCTCAAGCAAGAAAGAAGGCTATTAAGTCTGTGTTTTGGAACAAAGAGATGGGCCAGTGGTTTGATTACTGGCTCATAAACAACCAAACTTGTGAAGTAAAGTAACATAATAAGAGATTAAGACAGTTCTAAACAGTCCATTTTTAATTTCTCTTGATTTCCTTTGTATTGATGTTTTTTTTCAGGAAGTTTCTGGATGGGAGATTCAGAACCAGAATCATAATAACTTTGTCTCAAACTTCATTCCCATATGGATTGAATCATTTAACTCAGGTTCGCTTTCTCTTAGTTTATTTTCAACTGACTTTCCAGATATGCTATTTGCAGTAGTACTTCATCCTGTCAGAATATTGTGTTAATCATCTTAGAAATGTAGGCTTATACACAAACCGTCTCTGTTTTCCTGTTGCTTATTATAACTGTTTATTAAGCCAGAGATCATACAACAAAATGCAGCCGAGTAATTTACACTTACTACATTCCTCTTTCCATAATCTACCACATGCCAGAAAGAAGAAAAAAAACTCACATATAGACCAACAACATAATGATTTATTTGTAACATGATCTTTTTGAGTGATTTCATACTTGATTGTGAAGATGGAGCCTTGGTGGAAAGGATTATGAAAAGTCTCCAGAGTTCCGGTTTGCTTGGAGCTGCTGGGATTGCTACTTCCTTAACAAATTCAGGACAACAATGGTATGTGGGTTTTGGATGTGTTGTTCACTCATGAATAGATCAGAGATAGCTTTCTTTTCTTTGTTCTGATGTAAGTAAAAACAACAGGGATTTTCCTAATGGATGGGCCCCAACTCAACACATAATTGTAGAAGGTCTAGCAAAGTCTGGATCAAAGGAAGCATGGTCCTTGGCAAAAGACATTGTTCTCAGGTGGATCAGAACAAACTATGCTGCTTACAAGAAAACTGGCACAATGATTGAAAAATATGATGTGGAAACCTGTGGTGAGATTGGAGGGGGTGGTGAATACATACCTCAGGTAATAATTTATTCACTTTGTCGCTCATTTGAAAATCCATGTTTTCTAGAGAAACACCTTATAGGGTATAACTGGAGGTAAAGCTAGTGCCACTAAATTATTTGGTTTCTAAAAGATTTTTTGTTGAGAACTTGCTAAGGAATTCCCACAAACACTTGAAAGATTGTTGTAATCATGAAATTTGTCAGAGCTAAAACGTACTAGAGGTACTTTCTTTAAGGTATTTAGACACCCCGATTCGGGCAATACAAGTACCAAATGTGTGTTCACCCCAAGATCAGTCAGCTAAACCTTTAAGGTTGCACCCCATAAAGGTTATTTCAAGTAATCAGGTTATGTTCATTGCTTAACAGAAAAACAACAGGGAGAGAGAGAGAAAGAGGAAGAGGAAATTCATTGTAAAAAATATTAATATTAATTAATATATAGCTATAACCATGGTTGGGTCACACTAGGGTTTTAGCTTGGTTCGCGTTGCACATAGGTTTGCACCGTGAGTGCGATCCTTAACCTCAAAGATATATTACATATGTCCTTACTATATATAAACCCAATAACTAGCTCATTTCTGTCCAATGTGGGACTAATGGAAATCATAAGATAAAATGACATCAATAAAACATACATTTAAAATCTTAAATTAAAATACCATACATAAGTTTTAAACATGTTTCAACATCTTTTTTTTCTTTTTTCGGTGACTTTAATATTGGTTCCTTCTTAGAAAACTTCTCTCCCTTCCCCAAATTCAGTAGATTTATGTGTTATTAATTTCTTGGAAATGATTAAGATCTATTTGATGGTTATTTCTGTTGCAGACGGGCTTTGGCTGGACCAATGGAGTGTTGTTAGCATTTTTAGAACAATTTGGATGGCCTGAAGAACAAAATATAGACTGCCAGTGAGGTACAAAATGCAATTTATTAACACAAGAATAAGATCTAAAATGTTTTGAACGCAGCCAGAATGTATGGTTTCTACATCAAAAATAAAAAATGGAAGAGCTATTTGATCATCCTAGTGGAAATTTTTTTGGAGAATTCTCACCTCACTTTTTTTTATTTTTTTTTTATATTAAAATAGCCTCTTTCAAAACATGGTTGAAGCTATATGAATATTTTACCACATTTTCACCCTACCATCCATGGATTTGAAATTTCAAGTCGGGTGGAGTATTCCTACTAAAAACTGGTGCATCCTTAGTGCAATTATATATAGCACATCAAGGTCATGGAAGAAGAGATAAATAACTTGAATAGTACCATTGCAATTGTGAATCAATTGATAAGTTGACAATCATCAAGAGTTAGAGCATTAAGCTTCTTAGGAAGACCAGTTACCTATCCTTCTATGAGTAATTCTATGTCTAAGGTTTCAAAGCTTTTGGAAGATATTGAGTATGTTAAATCTTCTACTTTGCAGGAACTTCTTCATCAAAGGCCACTGGGTCCATTACCCCTCCTCATTCTCTGGATGTGTGCTACAAAATATATTGTGATCGATCATGGGACTCGAGTACAAAGTCCGATGGATGAGGAAGCTTGGAATGGGATCCTGGCAGCGGCTTTGTGATGGCAAAATATGTTGCAAGTTTTGGTTTCTCAGCTTTAGCACTTGTGTCTGGAGCTATTAGAGATTCGGTTTATTTAGTTCTTTCCCTTCAACTCTCCCATGTAATTATATTTTCTGACAGCTTAGTTGTTGTCTTTGCCCTTAGTGAACTTGCTCAGTCAGTTGATTGGGTTAGTTCAAGTCTTTTGGGAGATGTAATAAGTTTAATAACTCATTTTAGTGTTCTTCAATTATTATGTAAATAGGTCGAACAATAGTTTTGTTGATTTTCTAGCTAGAGGTGTTAGAAAATTTTCTGAGTCATATTTGGTGGCTGTTCCTACCGCATTTCCTCACCAATGTTGGCATTTTAACCTATGGTCTTTGATGGGAGAATTTAATATAATTTACACTTTGTCCCGCCCCCCACCCCCAAAAAAAAAATAAAACAGATTTCTTGGACAAGAAACTTATAAGTTATAACAACCTCCAACCTATTAAAAACATATATTACATGTTTGTGTTACTTGTGTACAAATATGTCTTTTAAACTAAATCTGAACAGGAAAAATAATAAAAAACTTCTAATTCAATGTCATTGGTGCAATGCAAAACCCCTTGAATTATAATATAGATCATTTATTCATTTGTGTTTTCTTCACACTTTTCCACCATTATTAGCAGACGGACCCAACCCCTAAATTCTAATGAAATAAATTAGAAGTGACCTCTAGTGAGTCATGTGGATCTCCCTCCTAATGTATGGTGAAGAGGTGTGACGGAAACTACAAACCTCTACCCTAACAGAATGGAGAATCTAGACTCCTAGAATTACATGTAAAACAACACCCTAATCTCGACTTAGGGTTTAGAACCTCAAATTAGGCCAATCTTAATGGGTCCATCCAAGTCATTTTTGAGGCGCAAACCTAGATCGGTTGGGTGGGGTGTGACAATTATCTTATAGATACAGCTGAGCTTATTTCCAAGAGAGGACCTGATATGGATGGGCTCGAAAAATGGAACTCTCTCGGTCAAATTTGTTTGTCATGCACTCTGTAATGAATGAGATTGGCTTCAAACTCATAAACCATCATCATCATCTCACCATCAAACATAGAGTTCTCTTCCAGAAGTGGTATGGATAGGACTATGGAAATCTCCAATCATGCTGAAAATCAAGTTTTTTATGTGGAGGGTGATGGCAAGGGCTAGCTACTAGTGCGACGATGAAGAGGGGGAATTTCAATGTTGATCCAAGTTGCATGAGATGTGGGAAGGAAGAGGAAACTATTGAACATCTTCTTTTTGACTGCAATTTTGTTAGAAGCACATGGTTTGCAAGCCTATTGTGCCACTGAAAACCTGAAGATGGGTCTTTTAATCTTTCTTCCTGGATTTCTCAGCTCCTATCGATCTAGCCTTGCACCAGATCAAACATTCGGTTTAAGGTGGCACTAAGCTTTAATGTTTGCTAGGGATTATGGCTAGCACAAAATGATTATAGCTTTTCGAGACATCAATGGAATCTAGTTCAGGTGGGCACTCATGCACTAAAATTTACAATTGAATTTCTAGAAGCCCAAGGCATAGTGGACACAAGAGTGCGAGACACAAGTGAAGGAATTTTATGTTTCTAGAAGGTGCAACCATGTTGCTGACCAACTAGCAAGGAGGGACCAGTCAATTACGGTTACGACTGAATGGCCTATATCCGATCCTTGGATTTTAGGCACTTTGTTCTCTTGTTTCCTCGGCTCAGCCGTTATAAATATGATTTCATTACAAAAAAAAAAAGAGGTGAAGGATCTTCAAATGGGCCTATTTCTCTGGACTCCTCCCCCAAGCCCATATGTCAAACTCAATTTAGATGGACTACTATCCTGTCCATTTATGACTTGTAGATGTGTAACATGTTTCAAAACCACATCAAAAGGACGACGTCTACATCTTACAAGTCACATCATTTTTTTTAAAATTTAATCACAACTCTATGATGTGACTTATAAATGGATTGTCACATTCGATGGGTTTTACATCCTATAAGGACTACATGGTCCAAATTAATTTTCCAATTCAGATGTATCATATAAAGCTTAGAATGGGGCCGCAGGTCTTGGGTTTATCCTTAAGGCTGCGTTTGTTTGCAGAGGTGGGGTGGGAAAAAAAAACTGGGTCCATGTGAGTGGAGTGAGGGAGAAGGAAAGGAAGGAAAGAGTTTGTGGAAATGGATAGGTGGGTCCAACTATTACATTTTCTAACTTTCCCAGATGCATCATATAAAGCTCAGAATGGGGCCGCAGGTCTCGGGTTTATCCTTAAAGATTTCAAGAGTTTACCCATGTTGGCGGTATTGGAGTGTGACATTGCGGGACCAGTTTTGATGGCTGAAGCACTAGCAATGCGATTAGCAGAAGGTATGGACTATGTGCTTGTAGAATCAGATTCATTGTTGGGAAAGAAAAAGAAAAAAAAATAAAAAAAAGAATCAGATTCATTGGGCCTACAATAATAATAAAAATATAAAGGTTTCCCGTTTCAATGGCGGAAACTTCGCTATGTCCATTGTCGCTGACGTGGAAAATATGTTGGTTAATGATCTTCAAAAACATCATTTGGTGTGCACAGTTTTCTGTTGTGCAGCAGTGCATAGATGCCAAACAATAGGACGAAAAAGCAAAAACATTATAAGCTTATTTTATACTTTTTAAGTTTGAAATCATGATTTAAATTTCACCTTATTGTTTAGCATTTATATGCACTGCTGTCTTCTCCTTCAGTCCTTACTACAATCGGATTGAAACTTTTTTAAAAGCTCTGGTGTAATCTTCTGGCACCTCTTGTTCTTCTTTACAGCCATGACTACAGTTTCAGAAGCTTTGCCTCTCTGCAACCTCTCCGATTCAGGTCCAGTAAAAGCCACTATTCCACTAATCGCCTTTCTTGAACGTTTACAATCGGATGCTCTTCTTTCATTTGGCGATTCGAATTTCGATCCCAAGCTTTACATTGATATGCCACTCAAATTCAATCTTTCCACTACAGAGGATGCTTACAACAAGCTTCCGAGGACGGAGAACGGAACGGTTCCTGTTCAGGATCTTCAGAGGTTTATAGAGACGTATATGGACAGTGCCGGAAGCGACATGTTGTACTTCGAGCCTCCAGATTTCGTGGAGGAGCCAATTGGGTTTTTGCCCAAAGTGGAAAATCCAGAGGTGAGGAAATGGGCCCTGGAAGTGCATTCACTGTGGAAGAATTTGAGCGGAAAAGTTGCTGATGGGGTCAAAGAACATCCTGAATTACATACGCTTCTGCCTTTGCCTGAACCATTCATTATTGCTGGATCGCGATTCAGAGAGGTTTACTACTGGGATTCTTACTGGGTTGTTAGGTTTGATTTTTCCTCACAAATTATACTTAATGTTCATTTTATCCAGTTTCATTATTCCTGGATCGCTATTCCGAGAGGTTTACTACTATAATTATGACCTAGAATATCCCAACTGCACTTCAAATCACTGGTTTCAATTCTGTTGGAGAAAATGTGAATTGTGAGTTTTAGAACAGTCCATTAGTCTGTAGTTTTGTTGCTCCAAAAGTCCAGACTTGTGGATAGGTGCGATTAATATTTCCTTATACATAGCCAGCAAGCACCCGTTTGAGCGGGCGAACGTAAGGCAGCCTCAGCACAGCTCGATCCTAAAAAGCTGTTGGAACTTGGAGATGCTCAAATCAAAATGCTTGCTTAGTCAAATCAAAGTAAACATTTAGAAACATGGCTACCATCTTTTGTTCTCTAAGTGACTCTTCCCCAAACGACATTATTGAAACTGGAGAAGGGTGTTTTTAGGTTATCATTAGTTTATCCTGCTAAAACTGAGTAATGGTTCGGTGGTTTATTCTCATTATTATGAGATGCTCTTCAAAGATTATTCACTATCTTTTAGAAATAATCTATTGGTTCTGCAGGGGTCTGTTGGTCTGCAAAATGTATGCCACCGCGAAGTCAATTGCATTGAATCTTCTTTATCTACTAGATAAATACGGTTATGTCCTGAATGGTGCAAGGGCTTATTATACTAATCGAAGGTAAGATTTCCTAATTTCCTCTTCTACCTATTTTCTCAGCTTTGTAACTCCAAAAGAAAACATCCTAATCAGGATCTGTTAGTTGATTGAATCAGGAGTTGATAATCAATTTGTAGATCATCTACTCTGTTTTGTTTATTCCTACATGAAAATTGAGAAGCATACTGGTAAACAGAGGACTAAATCTTCCAATTTTGTGAATATTTGGCATAGGGATCTCTTATGCTGGATCCATCTCCTAGCTGGCATGATTATCCTACCCAATCAGCTATGTTACTATGCATCATCTGCATAATTTCACTGAATTACTTAATAACATCTGATTACAAGATAGACCTACATAAGATCTCTGTTTCTGAGCTATAAAGTGGATTATCGCACTAATGAATATTTTTTGGATGAACATTAATGAATATTTGTTTTAACATTTTATCAAATTTCTGTTATGGACCTTCTTGTCTCTTTTTCTTTTGGGGGCTGGATCCTGTTTACTGTATATACTTCAAGTTTTGCTCTGTTTGCTGCTCATTATTTCTTCAAGATTTAGTTATCAGCATTATGGTACTGCCTGCAGCCAGCCCCCACTCCTGAGTTCTATGATAATGGAGATATACATGAGAACTAATGATTTGGACCTTCTGGAAAGAGCACTTCCTTCACTTCTCAAAGAACATGATTTCTGGAATACAGGTACCTGGAAATTGGTTTCCCTTTGATATACTAGTTTCAGGTTACTGCCTCCATTGCCTAATTTTTCAGGATTAGGTATTTGGTAGCATTAACTTAGAACCATTTTATTTGTGATTTAAGCTAAAACTTGGAAATAATTTCTGATAGGCATCCACAAGGTGACCATTCAAGATGATCAAGCATGCAATCACACTTTAAGTCGATACTATGCAATGTGGAACAAACCTAGACCAGAATCTTTAACTATAGTATGTTCTTTTTAGTTTAATCTTTAACCGTTTGCCAACAAGTTGATGTTAATGTTGACTTATTTTTCCAAAAAAATTGTCTGATTTTTTAGGACAAAAGAAATGCCTCGAAGTTTTTGCATGATTCTGAGAAACAGCAACTTTACCGCCAAGTAGCAACTGCAGCTGAATCTGGATGGGATTTCAGTACAAGATGGATGAGGTAAAGTTTTTCACATTGTCCTTTCAGCTGTGGAGTGATCTACTATATTCTTAATGTGTATATTTTTCATCTATCATTATCTTTTGGGGCTTATCTTATTATGCCAACTATTGGAATTTAGTCCACCCGAATGATGAACCATGGCCTAAAAGTTCTAACGATTAGTCAATAAACATTTTTACGTTCATACCTCTGGTCACCGATGGTTCTACGCTTGATACTACGGTTAGTTATGATTCCCCTATCAGTATAATATTTTGATATGAGATCATCAAGGAGCGGTTTACCATCTTACAGTCCCATTGAGATGCATGGATGCATACAGCATGACCAAGAATATGTATGAGGATTTTTCTGTTAGAAGCTGTAACATTAGAAGCTGTAACATCTTCTTCATTAAAAATAGTTGGCACACATATAAACTATAAATACACTCATGGGGTCCAATGAAAATGATGTTGTTTACAACTTTTTGGATGTAAAAACAATTTCAAGACAAATGCAGTGTAGCAGAAAAGTTCGGACCATCCAGAAGGAATAGTTATATTAATTTGATTGAAATAGTAAAACTTGCTAAGTATCATTTGGGGCAACCAGAGTTGACATCTGCTGCTGGAACTTTTACAGCATCAGAAATCAATATTTATGGAGATATTTTTACCCTATGGATTTTCACTGCAGGAACACATCCGATTTCACAACGTTGGTTACAACAGCAATCATACCTGTTGATCTCAATGCGTACATACTCAAGGTATGCCTGAAAAAACTTTGTCAGAAGTGCTTCAATTTGAAATGCTAAATGTTTTTATGATGCAGCATGGCCTCAACATGACATGAAGTGATATATCCCTTTATCTCAGATGGAGCTAGACATAGCTTTTATGGCAAGGATACTAGGGGAAAATCAAACTGCGGAACGCTTCTTGGAGGCTTCTCGAGCAAGAAAGAAGGCTATTAAGTCCATCTTTTGGAATGAAGAGAAGGGCCAGTGGCTTGATTACTGGCTCATAAACAACCAAACTTGTGAAGTAAAGTAACATAATAAGAGATTAAGACAGTTGTAAACAATCAATTTTTTTATTTCTCTTGATTTCCTTTGTATTGATGCTTTTTTCAGGAGGTTTCTGGATGGGAGATTCAGAACCAGAATCAGAATAGCTTTGTCTCAAACTTCATTCCCATATGGATTGAATCATTTAACTCAGGTTCGCTTTCTCTTAGTTTACTCTATTTTCAACTGACTTCCAGATATGCTATTTGCAGTAGTACTTCATCCTGTCAGAATATTGTGTAATCATCTTATAATTGTTGGCTTATAGACAACCCGGCTCTGTTTTCCTGTTGCTCATTCTAACTTTTTATTAAGCCAGAGATCATAGAACAGAATGCAGCAGAGTAATTTACCCTTTTCTACATACCTCTTTCCATAACCTACCACATGCCAGGAAAAAAAGTCACATACAGACCAACAACATAGTGACTTATTTGTTACATGATCTTTTTGAGTGATATCTTACTTGATTGTGAAGATGGAGAATTGGTGGAAAGGGTTCTGAAAAGTCTCCAGAGTTCCGGTTTGCTTTGTGCTGCTGGGATTGCTACTTCCTTAACAAATTCAGGACAACAATGGTATGTGGGTTTTGGATGTGTCGTTCAATCATGAATAGATCGGAGATAGCTTTCTTTTCTTTGTTCTGATATAAGTAAAAACAACAGGGATTTTCCAAATGGCTGGGCCCCAACTCAACACATGATTGTAGAAGGTCTAGCAAATTCTGGATCAAAAGAAGCATGGTCCATGGCAAAAGACATTGCTCTTAGGTGGCTCAGGACAAACTATGCTGCTTACAAGAAAACTGGCAAAATGATTGAAAAATATGATGTGGAAACCTGTGGTGAGATTGGAGGGGGTGGTGAATACGTAGCTCAGGTAACAATTCATTCACTTTGCTGTTCATTTGAAAATCCATGCTTTATAGAGAAACACCTTGAAGGGTATATCTGTAGGTAAACGGTAGTCATCCTGCTTTGATGATCAATTACAAGTTATAAAGCAATTACCACTAAATTATTTGATTTCTAAAAGATTTTTTTTTTTGTGTGTGTGTAATTTGGAATTCACATAGGGAGTCCGATATAAAGTTTGTTTTAAGATGCTATGATATTGGTTCCTTCTTAGAAAATTCTCTCCCTCCCCCAGATCAGTGGATTTATGTGCTAAATTCTTGGAACTGATTAAGGCTCTGTTTTTATATCAATTATCATTCTCACTTATGAGAAATTTTCATTATTTTAAATTGTTTGGCATCTATTATCAGTTTTATTTTTATTATTTAAAAAAAAAAAACCTCCAAAGTCCATAATAGATTTTTTTGTCTATTATGGATTATGGTGAAAATTTCATTCTCTTCATTTGTGCTTAGGTTTACTTCAAATTTTATAGTCAAGATGAGGATAAAATAGTTAATATACATTTTTTTAAATAAAAGCCATACTTTTTCCCTCTTTTCTAACTAGTTCACTATCATTTCCTAACAAATTTTTTTTTTTTTACACCAAACTTATTTTTCATTCCATAACTTATTTTTGACAAAATTCACCAAATCATTTTTCTTTCTTAACCAATAATGAATGATTGTACATATTTCTTTAAATATGCATAATTGATAATGAGAATTGATACCAAAAAGAGCCTAAGATATATTTAATGGTTATTTATGTTGCAGACGGGCTTTGGCTGGACCAATGGAGTGGTGTTAGCATTTTTAGAACAATTTGGATGGCCTGAAGAACAAAAAATGGATTGGCAATGAGCTACGAAATGCAATTTATTAGCACAAGAATAAGATCTAAAATGTTTTTTGGGTAATTTTCATTTGGACCCCCTGAGGTTTGGTCTAGGTCACTTTTAATCAAGTTTAAGTTTTTTTTTGCATATGGCTCCCGTGTGGGTTTAAAAAATGATTAAATAAGGACAAGCTTAACAAAGACCGTTAATTTAATAATTATTGTGACAAAAATACTCTTTAAGCTATTAGGCAAAATTTCAATTGATTCTGTAAATAACTCGATAACTGCGTCAGTAATTGGCTGTTGCATTTCAATTGATTTTGTAGTACGGTTCTATCATATTCATGTTTCGTGATCATAATGCTGCCTCTTTTCAACTAACCTTCGATATCGATTGGCCTGAATTCCTATTGAATTCTTGCCATTCTGAAGACGTTGGATTATAGCCATTGCTTCCCTGGCTGCAATTGCTGCTTCTGTCCTTGCTTACTCCAACTCCAAAGAAGCAGCATTGGCACGATCATTTTCAATCTTGAATAACCTTTTCAATGCCAATATGTCTTCTTCTACTACATAAGCTTTGCCTCCTCTAATTCATATTCTGAAGATACCCTTTTTTTCGAGGATTTCAAATAAACTTCTTTTGAGGCTTTGCTTTTCTTTGTTGTGACTTGGATTTCTTTGCTGCCCAAGTCTTATACGTTCATTCTTTTCAATAGATTGAGGATTATCTTCAGATTTCTGGTGGAGAATCTGTGGTCTATTAATCATTATTCTCGTAAAACCGGTCTTGGGTTTATCCAAGTTTAGGCATTTTGTTGGCCTTGTTTACAATGTTGGATTTGGCTGTGAAGGTTTTGCAACTTGGTCAATGCGGATATTCTTTCTTGATTAAATTTCTCTCTTAAATCTTGGAGAAATCAATTGTTCTCGTCTATGGGTTTTGCTCAGCAAGAAGGGGGTTATCTTCAGAATTTGAATCAGGAGGAGGCAGAGCTTCTGTAGAAGAAGACATACGGGCATTGAAAAGGATCATGCCAGTGCTGCTTCTTTGAGGCTGGAGTAAGCAAGGAGAGAAGCAACAACTGCAGCCAGGGAAGCAATGGCTATGATCCAGCGTCTTCAGAATGACAAGAATTCAATAGAAATTCATGCCAATCGATATCGAAGGTTAGCTGAACAAAAGCAGCATTACGACTACGAAACATGAATATGATAGAACCATACTACATAATCAATTGAAATGATACAGCCAATTACTGACATAGTTTTGCCTTATGTACATAATCAATTGAAATTTTGCCTAATAGCTTAAAGGGTATTTTCATCACAAAAATTATTAAACCAAGAGTTTCTGTTAGGCTTGTCTTATTTAATCATTTATTGAAACCACAGGGGAGCCATATGCAAAAGAAAAATCAAATTGGATTAAAAGCGACCTAGATCAAACCTCAAGGGTCCAGATGAAAATTACTAATGTTTTTTTTTTAAGTCTATCACCAAGGGCTTCCATTGGCTTTCTTACTTTGATGAATGCAGAATGTATGGTTTATTCATAAAATATGGAATGGTGTTACTCCAAAATCTGTTTGCGTGCTACTTGGTCCACTGCTACCGAACTAGATTCCTATGGATCAAAAAGATGTGAGAGTGGGCCACTTTTGGGGACAGGAAGTCATCTCCAATGATTAAATAAGACTCCAGAGAATGCAGATCCTCGTATTGAGGAGTTAATGTTCCAAGATGGAATGTTTTCTTTGGAACTTGCAGGATAATTAATACCAGAGTTATTATAACTGGGCTTACTTATCTCTTCCGAATGTTTTGCTTATATATCAACTCCATACTTTTGTTATTGTGAAGTAAATTTTGATTCGTAGGATCTCTTCCATTGGGATGAAGGGTTAAGATTGATGGTGGCAGATAATTTAATCACCAAGTTAAGAACTCAATCTTCCTAGAGAAGCTTTGAGCCTGTTGCACCTTCTCCCAAATTGATTAGTTCAGATTCACGTGGGCTCAGATGTGACATCTATCCCTTTAATCTCTAGATAAATCGTAAGAGAACAACACTCTAAAAGATATGAACAAATGGGAGGCTTCCTGATGGGCACAGAGCATTTAATGCACTTTAAAGCATTTAATGTTGAACTTAATGCACTGACTAATGTTTGGATAAAGATGAGCCGAATCTCTTGCAGTGTTACTTTTGCGGAGAAGTGACATTCTGAACGCCACATAAAGTCTATGCCGAGAAGTCTCAATGCCACGTGGCATTCACTGAGGGACGTTCCTCAAGGCCAACATTACTTTGATAAGTGGCTTACCAAAAAGCGCTTGGGCAATTCTTCAAACCGGATCTATGCAAATGTCCTCAACCGAACAAACGGTTATTTGATCATCCTAGTGGATTTTTTCGGGAGAATCCTCACATCACTTTTATTTATTTTTCATATTGAAATAGCCTCTTGCGAAACATGGTTGAAGCTATATGAATATTTTACCACATTTGCACCCAAGTATCCATGGATTTAAAATTTCAAGTCGGGTGGAGTATTCCTACTAAAAACTGGTGCATCCTTAGTACAATTATAATATAGCCAATCAAGGTCATGGAAGAAGAGATTGAACAACTTTGAATGGTACCATAGCAATTGTGAATAAATTGACACATAATCATATCATCACACTACCATATAGAATTACAAACTGAAGTTGTCGTGTATTATTTTCACTAAATCAAATTACTCCTATTCATTTTTCTTTTTTTGGTAACACTATTCATTCTCAATAGTATCATCTTGTAGAGAACACTAGAAGATTTAGATATCTTCATTAGTTGACAAAAATACCCGTACTTGTCCACCATTTTATTTCTATATTATTTCTTAAAAAAATTACAACTTCTTGAAAACAAAATCCTACAAATCTAGAAAAATTATGACTCCTTTGGCTATTTTATGTATCAATTATCATTCTTAATTATGAGAATTTTTTTTTTGGTTACAGATGAGAAATTTTTATTATTTTAAATTGTTTGACACTTATTGTCAGTTTTGTTTTTATTTAAAATAATATAAAAGCCTTCAAAATCCATAATAGACTTTTTGTCTATTATGGATTATGGTGAGAATTTCATTCTCTTCATTTATGCAGAGATTTACTTAAAATATTATAATTAGGATGAGGGTAAAATAGTCAATACATATTCATTTATAAAAAATCATTTTTTTCTCTTTTCTCACTTGTTCACTATTATTTTCTAACAATTTTTTTATTTCGACATACTAAAACTTATTTTTTATTCTATAATTTCTTTTTGACAAAATTCACCAAATCATTTTTCATTCTTGACTAATAATGAATTTTTGTACTTTTTTCTTTTAAATAGACATAATAGAGAGAATTGATACCAAAAATAGCCTTGAGAACTCAAGAGTTTTTGTTTCAAGAAATACCAAAAAGCAATTATAAATGTTTCTGATGCATAAATATATTTTTTTAGGTGTTTGATAAAACTAGCTTTTATAGTAGAAACAATATCTGTATGTATTTGATTAAATTTGTTTATGTGAACAAAATTGGATATTATAATATAATTTATAAAATTTGTCATTATTATATTTAGAGTGCCAAAATCTATAAATAGCTCTTAAAATTGTCTCACTTGATAATTCCAATTTGCACTCAATTTACTTCAAAAATTAGTTGTTGCGTCAAAAGTATTGTTTGAAACAAAAACTTTTCATAAATTTCAATTTATGTTGCAAAAATCATGCGAGGCAAAACGGATTTATCAAACGGTTTTTTGATGAATTATCACAAAGGTCATAAGTTTTGGTATACTCCTTCACTAAACCAAGTTACCTTATTTTAAGAGGAATTTCTTACTAGATCTACATTTTTCATTATAAGGCTAAAATACCCCTCTTCCCCCAAACAAATGTCTTTTGATACTATTCCTAAAATTACAATGTTTGAACATATCAAAAGTCGAACCATGCCCCCTTTAGAATTTATTTTTTTTGGTTATGTTTCTCTTGAATTTTTTTTTATATATTAATTTCCTTCATTTTTCTAGTTTTTTATCTTCTCAAATGCAAAATATCACTATTTGGCCACCTCAATATTGAAAATAATTTTAAAAAGTAAAGTAATGGGGTGTCATCTCTAGAGAAAAACTAATTCCTCCATCCATATTTATTCTCCCTTTTCTTCTCTCTCACATATTTTCAAAATGTTATTTATTTTTCTAACTAACTCCTTAAACCCTGTTTATTCTCTCATATCTCCTCTGTCCTCTTTTCTTCTTATTTATTCCCTTTTGTTTACTTCTTCTTTTTTATTTTTCTTTTATATAAGCGTGGGTTAAGGAAAATTTTGGAAAAAATCATCTCCACAATTAGTTACTCTTTCTCTTTCTCAATTTATTTATTGTTTCTGTTTTTCTCATTTTTTTATTATTATTTATTTGATTTTATATTATTTGTTTATTTTTTTCTTCAACAATTTTTGTTATTTGGATTTTATATTGTAAATAAAATGTTTATAGTTACCATTTGTTTGCATCTGACTTTTTATGGTTGAAGTCATTTTTTTTTTTGTACCGAAGCTCTAATTTACCTATATCTTGTTGGAAAAAAAATGTCATTATTAATAATTTACCTATTTTTGTCAAATATGTGTGGCTCCCACAAAATATGTGGGTCTATTACTTAATATAATAAAATAATTCATAGGTGAGACCTCCAATGAGTCTTATTAAGGCCCACACAATACGTGTGATGAAAAAACGTTGGCGTTTCCCCAATCTATACTTTCATTATTCGGGCCTAATATTGAATCCTGGTTCCGCCCCTGCAACCATGTAGGTTGGAATGTTTCCTCCTTATGTGGCGTAGAGGACAAGAGTCTAACCCATGAGGCATTTGATCAAAAAGAAGAAAGAAGAAGGTATTGGTTATTTAGTTGAGCAATCTCGCAATTTCATTTGTATTTATTAACAACAAAAAAAAACTTAATTTGTATTTTGAGAAACAAATCGGTTGAAAAGCCATAGTCTCACACAAGTCACAACGTCTGAGAAGCGAGTGATTCGGTTCGAAAAAAATATCCGAGCTCTGCTGACCCGAATAAGAATAAGCAGCATTGACCCATGGGTTTCTGGGTCCGCCCCATAAACCGTTCTCCTCAACCCTAGATTGTGTTGCTCACCGTTGGATTTATTGAGAGACTTGAGATTCCTATTCGGAATTCACAGGTCCTAGGGTTTTAAATTCTCGCCTCTCTTTCTACATTGCCTTCTCTTTCTCTGCGGCTCTGCAGACACTTTGTAAGTCTCTAAACCCTAAACCGACTCTTCGTTGTCTCTCATTGAATATCTCCACGGGAGATTTCAGGGTACCGTACTGATCTCTTTTGATTCATTTTATGCAATCGTTACTAGTTTTATTCCGGTAGCTGTGTAAAATCTTTGCTATTTCTGATTCATATACACTCACATCTTTTTCCTTTTCCTTTCTGAAATAGGTCTTTATCATTAGTTGTAGAAGAAAGAAAAGCAATCAACAATGAGGTAAGATTTCTGATTCAACTTCATTTTGATTCTAGTTTGTTTTTCTTGACAGTTTTTTTGGTAACCTGAGTCGAGTATTCTATGAGATTTGCTTAGTTTATTGTTCAGTTTTGCATCTCTTCGCGTTGTTTAGATCATTTTAGAATGACTAACTGTATGCACCCGATAATCTTTTCTTTTATCATTTCTTTGTTTAACGTTGTTATGATGATTTCCTGGTAAATTTTTAAGTTCATTAGTGCATCTCCTGATGCTACAATAACTTCTCCACCTAGATTAGATCTGCGTCATGATTTTGTTGATTTCGCCTATGATTTTGAAATCCGATCCCCTTCCGAGACTGCAGTGAATATAAGGGTTTTTGTTTCTCAAATTTGTGGACATAAAATCTTGAATAAGGATTGCTTTAGGGTTTACTCCGATGGGATAGAAATATTGCAAAATAGATGCTGAAGGGGATATTGCTTTTCGCATTGATTTTTGTTTTCATGACTTTCCTCAATGCATTTTATTCATTTCACTGGAGTGGAAAAAAATGAGATAGCATTGCCAATCCATCCTTACTCCTTGGTTGGTCCCCTTGTTCATGTCCATACTTGCAGTAAGCTTCAGAGTGATGTTCTGAGGGAGGCCATCGGCCAGGTCATGGCCGCTGTCAAGGAAAAGAACCGAAAGTTTACAGAGACAATAGAGCTTCAAATTGGTCTGAAGAACTATGACCCACAGAAAGATAAGCGTTTCAGTGGTTCTGTGAAATTGCCTCACATCCCTCGCCCCAAAATGAAGGTTTGCATGCTTGGAGATGCTCAGCATGTTGAGGAGGTGTGATGTTAAACTAAATGTTATTTGGGTAGCTGTGAGCATCTATTCCCCCTCCCTGTTTATTCCTCTTTAAACTGTAGGCGGAAAGGATTGGATTGGAGTCCATGGACGTTGAGGCTTTGAAAAAAATGAACAAGAACAAGAAGCTGGTGAAGAAACTAGCTAAGAAGTACCATGCTTTTCTTGCGTCAGAGGCAATTATTAAGCAGATTCCTAGGCTTCTTGGTCCAGGTCTTAACAAGGCTGGTAAGTTTCCAACTCTGGTTTCCCATCAAGAGTCTCTTGAGTCAAAGGTGAATGAGACCAAGGCCATGGTTAAGTTCCAGCTTAAGAAAGTTCTTTGCATGGGGGTTGCTGTGGGTAACTGTGGCATGGAAGAGAAGCAGATCTTCCAAAATGTGCAGCTCAGTGTCAATTTTCTGGTCTCCCTTTTGAAGAAGAATTGGCAAAACGTGAGTACCCTTGTCATCCCAGTTTCTTTTAACTGTTTGGTATAATACCCTTGTGTTTCTTTTTCGTGTTCTCATCCGTTTGACCTGAACCAGGTACGCTGCTTATACCTGAAGAGTACCATGGGAAAGCCCAACAGAATATTCTGAATCACATTGCCCTTTTTGTTTGGAGACTTGGGATGGTGATAATGGTTGCACCAAAGCTTTAATGGCATTTCTTTTCTTGGCATAAGAGCGCACTAGGTTTTCTCATTGAGGATTCATTTTATTCCCGTGATTTTACTTTTTCCTTATGAAGAGCGTATTTTGTTTCATTAGAAATTCTATCCAAAGCAGGGTTTTTTTTTTTTTTTTTTTTTTTTTTTTTTTTAATTTAAGTGATTTTGGTTCTGTTAATGTTCTTATTGTGGAATCATGTATTGTTAGCTCGGGATCATTAGATGCTGATTTCGATATACGTTTTTATCCAATTCTGATATGTCAGCCAATTGCCTTAGATGGGTATGCTCACAAGTCTGTGTGATGGAGCAAATCTACACTCCGTATGGAGTGTCACAATTTTAGATAGAGCAAATTGTACTGGCACCCCAAAATGGAGGTTTTAAAGCACGACATCCCTGCTTTATGTTACTCATATTTTAAACGGCTACAATTGTCACTGAGTAATTCAATTGTCATTCAGTAATTATTTCAGCTAATTCTAGGTTTTATTGGCAATGGTCACCCTTATAGCCCTAAGTATGGTTTTTTCCATTTTTAGGAGATTCGATTGGAATCAAGCTCTTTTTTTTTTTTTTTGGCAATCAAGCTTTCATTAAGAAACAGGGCTGGGGATGGAGACTGAGCATAAATTCAGTAACCACTCAAAGGAACATGGCCAATAACTCGGGCCCTGAACCGAGTAGGCCTTTCGTGCTAGCTGATGCGCAACATTGTTGGATCTTCTAGGAACATAAATAGGCTTGAAGCCTAGGAATCTACTACCTCTTACTTTCTCTTTGGAATGGTTTGGCTTTTGATGGTAGTTTACCAATTGTGACAATTACACAATGGCAGAGGTTGACAAAGGATGTCAATGCCAATAGAGGTTGACAAAGGATGTCAATGCCAATAAGAATATGAAGGAACTTTCTCTGTTTCTTCTTATTGTGTATGTTATCATGCACCAGTGTGCCATGGTTGAAGACATTTATATTGATGTTTCTCCAACCAAATTGTGGAAATAGACGAATTCAATCCATTCCGTCCTTCACTGTAACAGTCTGAAAAATCACAAACGAATGAAACAAAATGAAGGGATTAGGACGTTATGATCTATTGTCAAATTCAACTATGCTTTGATAGTTCTTATCTTTTATGTATTCCGGCTGATTGAAGTTAAGATTTCATTAGGTTTAGTAGGGAAAAAAAATTCAATTAAAAAAGTCAACATGTAGAATTTGAGGGAATATTTTTTTGTTGCATGACACCTGTAATATACTAAATAGAGGGTACAAACTAAAGGCTGATTCTAAGTGAAA
Organism: Hakea prostrata; assembly: GCF_041222555.1. NCBI lineage: Eukaryota > Viridiplantae > Streptophyta > Magnoliopsida > Proteales > Proteaceae > Hakea > Hakea prostrata. The sequence goes on along the minus strand of NC_142600.1, from coordinate 79,720,945 downwards.
AACCCAACTTTCACGATCCGTTTAGTCTATCAATCCATTTAATATCTTTGTTTCCTTCTTGTCAGTTGAGTTCTTCTGTAACTTGGATGAGTTGCCGTCTTTGTTCTCAAGATAAAATTGTTCTGGACAGCAACAGAGTCTTCTACCCCATAACATGTAATGATCAATCACCAAATAAACAGAAGGGTAAGCGAAAGAATAGCCCTTACTAGCAGGAGAGAAGACCATTAATGCAACCTCGGCTCTACACAAGATACTAAGTTCGGTTGCCTTGTTGAATAACCCATTCTGTCTTTTTGAGAATAACCTCCGTCTTGATTCTGCTTGATATCAATCTTTTGCCTTCCCTTTCCCTTTCCCTTTTATACTCTTCTTCCCACCATAACGATCGTACGGAATTACACAATGATAATGGAATGGAAACTTGAACGAGCACTCTCGAAAAGGAAAACTGGAAATCCCAATGCAATGCTTGATTGTTTGATTTCCTCACCTCAAAACTCTTCAACTATAAATCTCGAAAGAAGTGTTGGAGTTCCAACTCGAAAATCCATTTGAAAGACTTTCTATTAGATGAGGACGAAGGGTTTTTTTTTTTCGAAGGAGTTGAAGTCTTTGAACGGACATTTATAGGCTAAAAGATCATGAAAGTGGGGTTTTTCACTTTAAGAGTCAGTTTTTAATTTGTACCTCTATTTAGTATTTTGCAACTGTCATGAACGTTCTTTTCCCGTGTATTACCTACGAAACACAAATTTTCATATACAGAGAGAATTTGAAAAATTAGAGTAATTTGTACAGATGAAAACTTGCACGTCTCATATTTGAAGGGAAAAAAATACCAAATCACGATGCTAAGCCGGTAACAGATCTAGATAGTTTTTACCAAAAAAAAAAACAGATCTAGATAGTACTTTCACAAAAGTAAGAAAAATTAGGATAATTTTCAGATTTGGTCATAGACATTTTTAATCTTAAAAAAAATGAGTTTCTTGTATTTGCCTCACTTGTAATCAATAATACATTAAATTATCATTTTAATGACCAAAATAATTTTATAATTTTTTGATTTTCTTTCCTGCTCGATAACTCTGTTTCCTTGTTGAGTTCAATCCGGCATTGAATAAGCTTGTGAAAAATTACAAGTATTATGATCATGATTCTACAACCGCTCTCTCTGCAATCGAAGAGGCATCTCTGCAACCGAAGAGGTCTCTCTCAAGCCCTACACCTCTCTGCAACCTGCAACCGATCTCTCTGCAACCGATCAAGGGTAAATTGAAGCCGTGTCTGTGCAACTGAAGCAGCAACTTCAGGTTAGTCTGCGATCATTTTAGGGTTTCCAGTTCTAGGCATTGGTATCTTCACCTTGTTGATGTGAGGAATCTAAAGTTGGGGAAATGGGGTTTTGGACTCATTCACAGTATCAATTAATGCTAAGAATGATATGAATTTATTTTTCTGCAACTTGAATTCCTGTTTTATTTCATTTAATTTTTGTTAGTGGTTGAGTTTCTTCTGCTTTTCTTTATCTATTTAGATGATTACGTTTATTTTGCTTTTCTGATGGAATTGGAGTGGCTACCTCGTTGCTTTACTGAGATTATAGAATGTGGGTGTGGTTCTGTTTTATACTTGCTAGCTTAATGGGTTGTCTTCTTATGTATTTTCATATGCGTTTGGCCGGATTATTTTCTGTAATGTGATGGGCCTCTTTCTCTTCTCCTGGTCTTTGCTAATCATCCCTTTCCCTTCTAAAGCTTTACAATTAGAAGGTTCATCCTTCAAGCTTGGATTGGAAATGGATTGAAGTACTTTAGAGCAAATTACTTCTACTTCGTTGATGGTCATCTTCCACATTTTTCAATTACCAAATAATTTGGGTGGAAGTAGCTATAAGCTTGCACTTGGGAAAGTCACCTCTACAATAAGACAGCACATAGATATAGGTTTGAAACTGTTTGCAGTGAGTTGGTAGTAATTGTTAAGGTTGATATTCTTACATTAGGTTTTTATGCTTATCTTAATTTTTTGGTGTACACAATACTTTATTAATGTGATATGGTTTAAGCATGAATGTTTGTTTCTTGAAGTATTTTGTAATTTATGCACTTGATTATCGGTGTCACTGGAGCATAATTGTAACAATCAAAGAACCAAAGTAGATATGAAGATTTAAGTTCTTGTACATAACAACAGATTTTGGTTCCTCATCCTCCTCTACTCAGGGAGAGCTAATCAATTCAAGGTGGTTACAGGAACAGGACCTCTTGTTAGGCATATAATTCCCAATTCCAGTTCAATGTAAAATGTTAAAAAAATGCCAACTATCAAAATGAATGAGCCAAATTTGTGGGTTAGTGATTTTGAGGATGGCTTGGTATTTCCAGGGTGGTAGCAATGGAAGACTAATGTTGGTTAGGCATGGTGTCTACTACATTTTTTAGGTGGTGGGTAGGTGGTATGTTAGGATAATGTGGAATCATAAATAAGATGGGTAACAAAATAAGAGGGGTAAGGTATTTTTATTTGTTTATGATGTTTCAAGTTAACACTGTTAGATTAGGGTAGGGTTTATATATTCACAACAGGAGTGGGACATTATATTAGACTATCTAAAGTGGGTGGGGCATGATATATTCCCAAATGAAAATGGTACTGGGACCTTATTTTCTTTTAAAAGCAATGACCTAATAACCAGATTCTGAAAGGTTTGGAATTACTTGTGAGATCATGGGTGATGATTGCAGGATTTCATTTTGGTTTTGATTTGATTTCACTTCCTTTACCTTGCAAGTAGACCAACCAATGCAATTCAAAATGGTGTCTTCGTTAGAATATCCATTTGAGGGCCATCTCTATCAGTTCTTCCATGGCTTATGTATAAACATTCAACCAACATTTCCAGAGAAAGAGAAGGCCACTGGATGAACTAATTCTAGTTCTCTGCTGTTCAGTTGTTTTTAAGTCAAGTTTGTTAGATTTCTTTCTGTAAACTAGGCAGACCTTGGGTTTGGCCCTGAGCATTTACATTGTTGTTTTTCATCTCATTCTCCTTTGTAGGTGTTCTGCCTTGTCTCTCAAGTGATTCAGGAACTATATTACGTACTCAAGACAAAATTGTCATTGCTTGTTGGGCTATTCATAACTACATCTGCGATGAGCAAGTTGTTGACAAAAAGTTTTTAGAGTACAAAGACCCGCATTGGATACTTGAATAAGTCATATGGGACCTGTATGTTCCCCCTGAAAACACCCAAAATGAAGCAAGACAAGGCATATCGAATCCTTATGGTCCCAAGGATTGTATTTTGTTCTTTGGGTTCAGGTGTCCATAAGAATAGCTGCTGGGTTCTTTAGCTATTCGTTAGGAAGCTGTTCTATTCTAAAATTATATTAGCTACCTATCTTGGGGGCTATCCTAGTTGTGAATTGGTTCAGAAGAGTTAATTAAATTGTTTGAGTTATTCAAAAGATTTTAATACATTCTTATCTAGTAGTTGAAGCAATTTAGAATTCTATTTCTGTTTTCCCATGAAGCAGGTAACTGGGTAAGTACCGATGTTGTGAATAAAATAAGATATTTTTATTCAAAAATTGTGTTGAATATCTCTCGGTTTTGCATCTACTCCAAAAGAGAAAAGCTCATCCAGTCATAAGACACAAGGAACATAGAAGGCACTTTAGCAGTAAGGATGGTATCCATCTAGCAAGCACAAGCCAGTACTGTTGGATGAATCCCTTGAATTATCTACTATGTGGGTTGTCTGGAAAAAAGCATCTTGAACAAGATTATCCCATCCCTGCCCTGACCTCCTGCCTTTGATGAGTGATAAATGACAGAAGAACACCTAACATAAGGATGCCTTCTTTATGACACTGTTCTTCCCCTCTTTTTTTCACCAACCTGTTTACTCCTTTCTTAACTGTGAGTATTTCTTCTCCTTTCTTTGATATTATTCTTCAGTTTCAGCAAGGTGTTACTGTACAGAAACCACAGAGCTGCTGTTGAGAGTAGTACAGTTTGCTTCCCAGTTAAAGAACCTGGTGATTTGCTAGAAATTGTAGAAATTCATTGCTAAGAAAAAACCAAAATCCACGCATGATTTTGGGTTTGGATTGGAATGCGGTAGGGTTAATAGAGATTGTCTTTATATTATTCTCATTTTGGATTTTGAATAGTCAAATATTAATGAGATGAATAAGTAGTAATAAATCTTAGGGTTACTTTGGGGTTCTTGAAAAATGCACAGATGCAATGTCATCAGTTAATTGATAGAGCTAGTAGTTATAGGCATCGGTAATCTGAAGCAAAGTCTAAGGTTAGATTAGTAATTTAAAAAATTATAGATAATTTGGTAATTAAGTAATTTATTTGGGGGTGGGGACACATCAACAATAATACCTTGTTTAATGTCTTTAATATTTTTTTCTTTATGAAAGAGGGAAGGAGTCCAATCATGTCGGAATAAAATTTCAGTTGAGCTTAGTCCCTTTTTGCTTACAATGAGGGTTGCTATTTTATCTTGAAAAAGTCAAAGTTATTTTGCAAAGTGCCTTTTCAAGTATGAAAATTGAACCGGTTTGTTTCTTGAGAACAATAGAATGACTCAATTTGTCAAACTATTTGTTTCTTCTTTTTCCCCACGAGGTTAGGGTTCTTGGATAACCGTTGCTACAGTTCTTTCGTTGCAATGGCTCTCTATGTACGAACAATGGATTTGAGCATGGATTATGCTATTGTGATCGCCTCTTCGTTGCGATCTTCAACTATAACTTTTGTACACAAACTTGTAAGGTTTGCTACCCTTTGTTATAGTGGATTTAGCTTCTTTCTCAAGCCCCGGAGATGTAGGTTGCAAGACCGAATTCTGTCATCAAATCTCTCACCTCTTATTTGGGGTTTTCTTTTAGATTTACATTAGGATCGAATTTATCTCACCTAACAAACAGTAACAAATAAACAAAACCTTTCTCTTGATTCCAAGCCTTTTTTGTTCTTCTTCATGCTTCCATGTAGCCACTCAATTAGTAGCATAAGATGTATCCATTACAATTTACTACTTTAATCGGTTAAGTGTTGAATGTCTTTCATATTTCAGAGAGAAATCGAGATATCCATCGAAGTTCAAGCCATGGCAGGTGTTGATTATGTGAAAACTGGTTTAAAGTAGGAAACATACAGGAGAGATGGATCTGACAAACCACCACCATATTTGCTGGTACATGATAGAAGCATTGAAGAAGAAGAAGAATGTGACAGTTATAGGAATCGTGATGGGAGAGATGATTATAAGAACAAAAATGATGAAGCGATGAAGGCCTGGTGTCTATTATGAGCTAGAAACATCGCCTTTTCTATAACATTTTTTAGATTGACAATGAAAATCAAATAGATGGGGGAGATGATCATAAGAACAAAAACGTTGAAGATGAAAGCCTGATGTCTATTATGGGCTAGAAACATGAGACATTGCCTTTTCTATAGCATCTTTTAGATTGACAATGAAAGTAAAATAGATGCATTCTAGATTTTCTTCTTTGTACATAGACATTCATAGTGAATCCTTCATGGGATTCAACTCAATTCTGTTTCACATCTATTCTAATTAAATTCTTGACTTGTAGGATACTTTCAATGGTGTTGGTCTATATATAGTATTTGTTATTTGTTTGTTGAGTGTTTACAAAAAGACTCAGAAATTGGTGATTGTATTGGATCCAAAGTGAATATTAATTATCAAATTTCCCTCCTTAGAAGTTGAATATATGTTGTGTAATTGGGAATATCCTATTATTTATTTTCTTACAAAAAGAGTAGCAGAAGTTTTCTTAATCTAATGTTGTCTCTCATTTCTTCGCTTTACGAGGATAGGGATGCCGGTTATGTTGGAACTTATTTCTTTGTCTTCATTGCATTAGATAACAAACTTAAAAAGCATAATCCTTAATTTTGCATTAACTTCAAACTGGCTCACAAATCAAACTGAAATAAAAATATCACCTGTAAATATCTAAAATAAGACCCTGATAAGTAAAGTTAATTATAAATATAATTTTCGCTAGCTTCAATCAAATTGACAAACATACTAATAGCTAATGATCTGAAATCAGTACCGATAATGTAAATCACAAAGATAACCCTTAGGATGACTTTCAAAATTGGACCTCGGCATGTGGTAATCTCTTTCAGGTGCTTTCATCTTCTTTGCAAATTTGGTGTCTGATGTAACTATGCAATAAAAAGTCCCAACACAAAAGACCGATTCAAACAACAACACCAACACCTATGGCAATATGGAGTGTATCAATTTCCTTGGATGATTGGAGTAAATCCTCTTCGCTTTCTTTCTTGTTTGAAGCATTTGTTCTTGGAGAAGCATTCAATGCTTTCGCAACAACCCATAGCTCTTATTTAAAAATCCTCCCAATTGAAAAAGCCTATCTTGAACCCTTTGACTACTATTCACTTGGTGAGTCCGTGGTCGTAAAGGCAACAAGCTTTTATACAGTTGTTTTGACATGGCTTGGGAAACCTTGTAGTTTAACATTTTGTGATGTTTTATTAATAAAATCATGGGATGGTGTGAGAAAACGAATTGTTAATCTGTTAGTTTTAATTCGCCATTTAAACTACAACTAATCATACTTGTTGCTTCTCATCGGAGCAGTTGGGAGTCTTGAAAACCAAAAGAGTATAACCGAAACTCGAAATGAAACAGGTTAACAAAAGAGAAATATTCTCGAGTCAAGCGAAGTTGCAACTTAGGAATCCAAATCCATTGACGTGACATGATTATGTTCTATATTAAAGGTAGTCGTCAATTGAAGCAATTCTTCTCAAGCACTTCCATTTAAAATAATTAGACTTGCTGATAGTGTAAGATGAATAAGATATTTCGTCTTTTTAAATCTATTTCCCAGAATATGTAAAATTGTAATTTTAATGAACTACTTGTTTATTTATTAATTAATTATATTTGAAATTGGCTTTTCTTGTAAAGGTTTTGAAAAAAAAAAAACTTATTAATATTATTTGATTATGACTTTTCCTTTCTAACATTTAAAAACTTAATAATTATTATTATTTAATAAATTATGAGTTAGGATGTCATTAGTATTAATTCATTTAATAGTTATTAAACGTAAAATTACAATTGCAAACATCATTTAGTCATGTCAAAACCAGACAACAACTATCAAAACGCATAGCAAGCATTATCCGCCATTTATGTGTAGGTGAGAGGTGTTCAACAACTCTAGCAGTGACAAAACAACATTTCATACACTACAATATAAATTTTAATTAGTCATGGGTTAAGCCAACCATTATTATGGGATTGTAAGTGTGTGTTTTCATATCGATAGAACTAGTGAGTACAATAGGTATGATAATTAGCAGTAGCAACAAGGAAGTGTAATAATTGGTACTAAAACTAGAACCTAAGAAATTGAGACAACTTGGAAAAAACACAATAGGCATCAAACTAGTATTGATATCTCTATCTCTCAATTGTCTAAAAGTTTAAAGTGAACCCTATAAACATTGCCAATGAGCCTCAGCCTGGTGGCTTTCGGAAAACCTAGAGAGTGCAGTGTTATCAACTCAACAACATAAATGATGAGTTTTCTTTCTTTTTTTTTGTTCAAAAGGGCTTTATTAAACCGGGGGATGGGATACTAATAATGCCTCAGCGAGAGTCGAACCCACGACTTTTTCACTAAGAGATGTTGATTTCAACCACTAGAAGAGTTCTTTGGCTAAATGATGAGCTTTACAACAGCTATAGAAGTATTACTCAAAGAAAAGCAAACAATTCCATTATTGGAGATGCATATCGAATCAACTATGGTGGAGGACACATGATGGTACAAGAAATAATTAAAGTTAAGCAAAATATTGAGACAAATGTAGAGGAGACAAATGTAAAATGTCATTTTTCTTCCTTAAGAAAAATTAGGCATTCTATTATAACAAATCCAACGAGAAAAAGGGATTTAAATAGTGCTTAACAAACGCATCCTAAAACCCTACTAGGCTACCACCGAGCATTTGCCCTCCCTGTCGTTAAACCCTTTGGCGTTAATAAGTAACTCGCGCCCATATACCTAGAGAGTTCACTGGTAAGCTTCAACCCTGCCTGTTTGTTACGAGTCACGACTGTTCCTCTTCTCTTCCATTACCAAAACTTCATCCTCTCGTTCTATAGAGATCGGTTACCTTCATCTTGTGTGCGTCCATTGCGTTGATGGAGATCTGAATAAGAAATATTAGATCTCCTTCCCTAGTCGCAGAAGCTCTGCAGGTCTTCGAACACCAGTGGCTGCAGGTCTTCGAACGCAGATCGTGTCTTCCCTTCAAAGCTGCTGCTGCAAGAAAAAAAATGCAGAACCAGCAAAAAATCGACCGTTTCTTTTCCCTCTTCTTCTCTAACTAAGCTTCAGCCATAGCCGGTGTCTTTGCAAAAGCGGTTGGTCTTCTTCATCTTTTTCCTCTCCGGTGACACAATATACTTGCCGAACAGTTGCGGTGGTTAATCTCTTCTCAAGGCGTTTCCTGGTGGTGAGATTGTGAGAAACAGAGCAGTTATAAGGGTATTTTTTCCTTGTTTCGATTCTTTTATTTTCATAAATTTCTCCCTGTTTCATATTTCTCGTAGTGTCAGTTATCCTGAATTTCCTTGCCATGTAAATGGCAATTTGTAGTCTTGTTTTTCTTTTCTCATGGATGGCTATTTATAGTTAACGCATTTCTTCATGTATATATCTGGCAAGAAACCCTCAATGGAGAATATCCCAATGTCAACTCCTATTTTCCTCTTCATTTCAATATATAGGGGTTCTTGCTGGTCCTTCATGTCAGTTGCAGGCGTTATGGTATTAACAATATTTTGATTAATGTCCTGTAGGGGAACAAAACTTCAAAGTGGTGTAACTCTTGAATCCTCAACACTTTAAGATAGTTTAGTAAGATGATTAACAAGGTCTTTGAATAGTTGCAAACCGTATCAGTTAACCAATGAACAATTCCCACTGAGATTTGGTTCAATCGAAGAAAGTGTCTAGCATTATGTTTCTGTCGAGTTTTTGCTTATATGTCAATTTGTTAGTTTCAGAAGTTGAATGGCTGGATATAAGTCCAATTTTATTTGCATATATGTTTTTGGAGATGTATTCAGCTATGAACCCATCATAGATTCTCTGTTTTGAGCCACCCAGTAATCAGCAGACTGCCACCCTTCTTTTTGCCAGCTTTTACATATGGCAATAACAAAGAATCTAAGGAAAAATATCACCAAATTCTCAAACACTGCAGCCTTTTCACAATACAACCTGGTTGTGGGATCAAAACTTGGAAACAACCTTTTCTGCAAAGCAGGGGGCAGAGGTGCATGCACTTGCCCATAGCACTCCTGCAAAAGCAAGAGCTTCATGCACTGGGATGCTCAATTTTATTTTTATTTTAAATTTTAAATTTTTTTTTTTTTTTGCATCCTACTAGACCCAAAACCTAAATTTGTAACTCAATGTAGACCCTTTACCAAAATAAACCCAATCTAACCCGAATGTTCCAAAAAACTGAAAATAAAACAAAATATATAAACAAATAAAAAGGATGCTAACTAAAAGGTGAGTGACCAAAACATTAAGACAATATTTACCAAAAGAAACTCTTCCTAGACAAAATTAACAGCTAACAAGACCAGCAAAATCTTCAATAATTTAATTCCATATACCTTCCTTCAATGAAAGGTTGGATCAAGAATGACGTAACCCCAAGCAGAGTTTCATTCAAAGCCAATGAGGATGATAAATTATAGATCTTACACTTAACCATCACACTAATTATAAACAAGGTTTAATAAACCAACTGCTTAGAGAGGGTTTGCTGTGATTGCTAGAAACAGAAGAAAAAAAAGGCCTGGAACAGGAAGAAAATGAAGAAAAGTATGAGGAGAATAAGATGGATAAATTAGGAGGTGAAGGAGGTAAGCACAGCTCTTGGTAGCAGCATTTAACAAACTTCAACCTTTTATAAAGAAAAAGAAAAGCTATCCCGAATTGAAATTGAAACACTATTTTGGGACTCAACTAACTAAAATTATTCAGAGGCACCTAGTAGGGGGTCTGATTTAGAGTCTTGGAATGGTATGACAAGGCTACAACTTGTATCAAGTAAGTGGTTGGTATACTGTGTATATGGTTTGAATATGAGAAGTTTCTAATGGTCAGATTGGGAAAATTCTGGTTAGGAATTAGTGTTAGTTGGGAAAGCAGTATTCAGAACTCAAGTTATGATTGCTTCAAATGTTAGAATTGCAGTTGATTTGGAATACTAGTGTCACGATATGATTGCTTCCATTATGTTTGTACCATATCAACCTATGAAAGTATTGATCATAACTAGCATTGCATCGTATTTGTTTACTTTTGGCACTCAATTATGATTTTACCAGATGGACTCTCAAAATGCATCCCAGTCAAGAGGGAAAGACATTGCCTCATGGCCTATAGAGGTGTCTTTCTCTCTCTATTGGAGTTTTTCTTACAAATCCATGGTAGTGGGAGGGCAGGAGACAATGTCTCAAGAAAGAGCATTGGTTGGCCATTAGTACACAAATCTATGAAAGGTATGGGTCCAATTATGATTGGGAACAATGCCGCAATCATTTTAGGATTTGGAAAAGTAGGTTGCGTGCACTTTCTGACTTGCAAAAGCAAAGTGGACTAGGATGAAATGCAACTGATTTGAGATTCGATGCTGCCCCCCATTTCTAGAGTGAAGTGAAGGTAACTTCTAATGTTCACAAACCATCAGTTTATAGTTTACAATACTTTATAGTTTCTTATAAGTTGAGAATTAAAATTTGAAATTGTGGGAAGGACCATTCGGTGTGTCCCATTCACTTAGAGGTTGCTGCAGCCCTAGGTAATGAGATTGCAACTGGCATTGAAGTTGCAACTCCTAGAGATTTCTTGAATGATTCACAAATGAATTCACCTGAAGCCTATGAGTTCAATATACAATCGGATGCGAATGAGATTGGCAACTCGAGTTTTTAGCCTGATTTTAATACACCTGACATATCGTGTACCCAATCTACACCACATGGAAGTACTCGATCTCGAGGTAGGCCAAGAGGTGATGACCAGTCTGAACAGTCGAAGAAGAAAGGAATTGATAAAGTAGCGAGTCCCTTGAAGAATATCTCTGTTGCTTTGAAAGACGGAGTGAAGCACTGTCATGAGAAGGCTCCTGAGAAGGCTCTTGAGAAGGTTAAGGACAAGGATGAACTTCTATGTGAGACAATTAATGCAGTCACAGAGCTTGACTTGGAGACTCGATTGCTTGCAAAAGATGTCTTTCATGTGATTCAGGTTGAATCAACCCACAGAATCATCAAGGTAACCAAACAATTTTTCAAGTGATTCAGGTTGAATCCACCCACATAATTAGGGTAACCAAACAGTTTTTCAGACAGATTCACTTTTAGAATCACAGTAACCAAATGGTTTTTCAAATAGATTCACTTGTCAGAATTAGGGTAACCAAACAAATTTTTTTTTACGAATATGATTCTACAAAACCTAATTCCTCAGACTCACGATTCCCTAGAAACATGATTCTGAAGCCGATTCCAGGGATTGCGGAACCAAACGCAACCTTAGCGGTTCACCTCTTCTCCAATTTCTCCGTGTCGGCCTCTCTTGGTGGTGGGATTGTGAGAAGCACAGCAGTTAAGGTCAGGTAAATAAATCTCATAATTTCTTGTCTAAAAGGGTTGTGTGTGTTTCTGTCTCTTCCGCGAAGTTCGTCAAATGGGTTTTTGTCTCCTCACTGGGATTCTTCTGTTTTTCTTATATTTCCCCCATTTTCCCAATTTCATAGCAATGACGAAACTTTCTACCTGCCCCAAAGGTGTTATGGGAAACTTAATTTGCTTTTTCTTTTACAATAAAGAAAGAGAGAAAAGAAAGCGGTATAGACCCACTCTTGTGTTAGCAGCTTTCGGCATGGTTGCAAGTCCCCATCACAAACTTGATTACATGAGACAAAATATCTGGGGAACTTGCGGTGATGGGTCGTTGTCTTTCTACGACAATCAGTTTCCAAAATTTGTCATCATATGCAGGGGAACAAGAAGTCCGTCCTGTTTGTGACTTATGTTCATTGTGCAATTCGTGGCCTACATTGTTTTTTCTTTTTTTTGGGGGGGGGGGGGTGGAGCATGATGGGCTCACCCCGTTTCTTTATCCAAATTACATTGGTTCATATTCTTCAAATCAGTAGGGTTTTATGTGTAGTGTTGCATTGCAATGATGCATCTCCTCAAAGTTCCAGGGAGAATGGATAAAAGATAAAGGAAAGCTGCATTTGGATCTATAAGAAACTTGCGAAGGTCCCTTTTTTTGGTAGAATTGTAGAGGTTCCATTCAATTTAACATTAGAATCCATAGAAGGTTTAATTATATTACCATGGCTTTCATGACCAGAAGTGCTTGTTCTACTCCTTTCATGACCAGGAGTGCTTGTTCTACTCCTTTCATGCAGGTATGTCTGCCATATGATTTGTTATAGTGTTGATTGATTGATGCTGATGTTGGGATAAGTAGAACTAATTATACTTTTTTGTTTTGATTATTATATACTTGATATGTTGTAGTGTTTGTTTATTAGGTTGTGAGTGTCTATTTCATAGTTCATATTATTGCTTATGGAGCAGCCATATCAAACTCATACACATCATTTCTGCAGGTATTTTGTCACGCCAGATTTTCAATAGTATTATTGCCGTATGGCTGTTTTATTGCTGTATGTATTCATACAAATATGACTGCTGTTCCCGAACTTGCTAAATAAGATAAGAACTAGTTGGTGCTCGTACCTCTAGAGCTCATTGGTGGAAGTTGATCATGGCATCCCTAATACCTGAAACAGCCCCGAAAGTTTTGACAGCCGAGACCCTTTGGTCTGCAGCAAAGGTATCAGAGCGGATTCACATTGTCCCTGTTAGACTTCGAAGAGCAATCAAGAAATACTTTCGCGGTAGGAGGTTATGCATATTTTAAATCTGAATTTTTCTGCTAGCATTTTTTTTTTTGGTTCATCATGATTTAGTCTTTCATTTATGATCATTTGCATGAGTGCTGTTGCTTTTGTCGATTTGAATTTGAATTTGTGCCAGAGCAAGAGAAACCTAATATGAAGAGAAAAGTCTTGAGCTTATCCGAGTCATTCAGTGACATTAAAGAAGTGAATCTCCAACTGAGTGCCTCCACTTCAAAAGAGCTTGTTGAAGATCCTCTCAAGTCCATGGAGCAATCAAAGAGATGGAAGATCAAGACTTCCTATGGAGACGTTGGTCTTAAGTACAGAGAAGATGAAACTGTTGCTTACGTTGCTTCTCGCATGCCCGCTGTATACTCTGCTTGTCACAGAGTTCTCAGAGAGGTTGAAGGAATAAAATGGTTCTCTCTTATTGCTATTCTCAACTCCAAATTTTTTTTATGACATTGAATTGGTTATTGTAGGTTCGAAGAAGGCTACCTGGTTTTTCTCCAGCTAGAGTGTTGGATTTTGGCTCTGGGACTGGTTCGGTACTGTGGTGAGAAGCTGGTTCGATACATTTCTGCTGATTCTTTCAATAGGAGATTTGTTCAACTTAGCATCAATTTGCCATTGTGAATTTGATTGCTCACCTCTCCTTTTCAGCATTTGAAAGTTGTTCTTCGATTAACATTGCAGGGCATTACGAGAAATATGGCCTCATTCATTGGAGAGAATCAATTTGGTAGAGCCATCGAAATCGATGCAACGGGCTGGTCAGAGCCTTTTACTGGGTAATCAGCTTTACTTCTGATCTTGTGACATGTTTCTTTCGGTTGGTGTTCATCATGATATCCTGTGAGATTAAGGTCTAGCATTGATAATAGTGGTCACAAATCCTACGTTTACTTACCCTGGTCTGAGAATTTCTTGTTTCAGTCTTGTCTATGGCATCTAATGATAGGTACATGATTCCCATACCTTAGGTATAAAAATGTGTTACCAATATCCTGGAAGTATTTTTATTTGTTGGAGCACCTCAATCAATTTTTTCTGTATGGATCAACCATTGTGTTTCCTATCATCCCGTGGCTTCAGAATTCCCAAAATATCATAAAAAAGGTGGAAAATGTTAGTGATCTTTTGGTGCAAGTGATTCCAGTGAGGCTCAGTTAACTAGATCTTAGTGGCTGCGGTCCCTGTGGTGTTTATATTCCTGTCTTCTTATGGATACTTAATGCAGTTGAGTTGATTTCAACTGGAATAATCCCTTCCAAAACTGCAGTAGTGCGGAAGCAAAAAGTATTATAGTTCCTCACAAGAGTGAACTGAATACTTTATTCACAGCCCCAGTGGGTATTCATAGTTTTACAGTTGAAGGAGATCAAATCAGACTAGGAAAGGAAACCAAAAACATTTTGCAAAAGGAGAGAGACAGAAACAGACTGGAAGGAGGAATCTAACAGAAGAAGAAAGAGGGGGGGGGGGACTAGTAGGACCCAATAGGGACTTTACCTTTCCAAATTGCTCCTGTCAACAAAAATAAAAGAAAATGATCATCTAGGAAGGAAGGTTGATGCAGAAGAATTCCTTGTTAACGTTTTCCCTAGATGGTGGATGTGCCCCATTAAAGTATAGGATAGGATAGGATAGGAGGGCTCATTGTTCTGGAGAAGCTTCAGTATTTCGATTCTGCCATATTCTGAAGATGGTAACATTGCCGCAACATCATTGTTCCTATGACTTAGTACTCTTTTTTTTTGGAATCAAATCCCTATGATATGTAGGATGGGCAAGTTTCAAAGAAAACTACAGAATCTGGGAAAGGGATTTAATAAATGTATTTTAAAAATGTTTTCAGTTTCTCCTCAAAAAAAGAATCGGTTGTTGCAGCTTGCAGGATCTTGGATCCAAATTTGGTAGCTGGGCTTAAGTTCAGTACTGAGTCTAGAATAGAAGAAGTTAGCTGAATGAAACATAGACTCTTAGGCAGCTTTCATGGTAGTGCGGTGACACTTGACTGGTTGGACAAGTATGACTGGGTTTGGAAACCCTAACCCAGATGAACTGGTCTGAACCTGGTTTTGTTTAGCTAGTCTTTGTGTCTTTTATGATGTTTGTTTTGTTTCTAGTTTTGATAATACACGGAGATAAAGTTTGATTGCAAGTTAGCTTCATTTTTAGAGTATAGTTAGGAGTCTTTGTCTTTCTCTTTATATACTTGCAATAACATAATCGAGTAGAAACTAGAAAGTTGATTGGACTTGTTCAATGTCAGTGAGTGTGATTGTGAATGAGTGAATGTGCCATTCCTTCTCCCCCCCCTCCCAAAAAAAAAAAAAAAAACGCAACTCTGAGATCCTTTCAGAAATTTTCTTCTTTTCTTATTGTCTCTCCATCATGCTGTATTCTGGCTTTGTTGTGGCATATGATTTAATTTTGGCTAGAAAAATGCTTGACAATTTGTGTATGAAAAGCTACTACTTTAATATGATGTGTGTGATTGTTTAAAATGGTCGAATAAAATGCTGATTCTTACGCTGGTGTTTAATCAGATCAGAAGGACTTGCCGCTTATTCAAAGCTATGATAGCATTCAGGAGCTAGCACGAAATCTTGAAAAATCTGACCGAGAGCATGACCTTGTAGTCGCTGTAAATTCCATAAAGCTTTACTTTCTATGGCTACTACAAATGCAACTATTATATTTGACCATTGCTAAAAACAAATTTCTTAAATGATAAATTTTCTTTCTTTCCTATGATTAGCTGCTATTGTTATTTCATGGCTGGGTAGGTACTAGACCTAGTTCCAAAAAAATTAGTCATTTTATGTACTTCCAAAAGTAATTAGATTGAGTAGCCCATATAATTTTGTTATGTACTTGTAATTTCTTTATCAGGGGAAAAAATGTTTTGTGGTCTCATATGGATCCTAATAAATAGTAATATAAGTCAACATATGTGTTTACCCTTAAAAAGTATTCAGTCGTTGCGGTGGAACTGATGACTGCTGAATCTTAAGCTGATCTTAAAATCATGGATAACCTGACTGATGGTCATGTTTGCACTTTTAACCAATTGTTACATGATGAGAAAAATGCATGATTCGGTATCAGAGTCTATGCAATTCCTGGGGAAAAGACAATGTTCATCATATTTAGCAGATAAGAATGAATTGTTCTCCGACAATTTTACCACCTCCCTCACACAAGTACCAAGAACAAGAAAAAAAATAAAAAAATAAGAACAGTAAATGCAGAAAAAGCTAAATATTCTACTTTTCTGATATTTCTTTTTCTAAGCTCTCGTTTTAAATTAAAATCACATAAAAATTTGAGAAAGAAAGGCTTGCAAACCACGTGCCTATAAGGGCTGAATTTTCTCTCCTCGGAAGGGGCAAAGGTGCCGAATATGGAACTAATGCACCCTCTTCTCCCTCCTCCACCTCCCTCTCTTTTGATGTTCTGTGCCAAAAAAGTGGGGAATAAATAACCGGCAAACAGAAACAAATATAATATAAGAAGAAACATAAACCATAGAGGGTATTTACTGTAGACCTTGTAATTTCCTGATTCATGCACTGTAGTGTGCTTCTGAATAATTTTCTTTATTGCTAATTGTGATTTTCTCTCCTGTTAAATTATTATCAATTTGTGGCCTTTTCAGCTAGTTCTGACTAGTTTTATCTAATTATTTTTACTATCAATGAAGTCTTATGTACTTGGCGAGGTTCCTTCACTGAAAGATAGAATCACCATCGTCCGTCAGCTTTGGGATCTTACGCGAGATGTCCTGGTATGATTTCTTTACTCACAAGATCGAGTCCATTTTTGTTTGCGCTTATTTTCCATAGTGCTGATTGAATTTTTGGGAAGAAAGCAAAAATTCTCATGATGGAGCCTCAATTAAATGAGGGCCAGTTTCCACGATCACTAGATCAGAACCAACTCAAATTGTGTGGAAAATAAGGAGTTGTCGAATTTTTGGTTTTGCGTGTAGAGCAAAAGTGGTATCTCAAATTTGGTCTTGGACTCTTGGTTTTGGTTAAGGTTGTGATGGGATGAGGAGTTTTAAGTTCTAGTCTTAACCAACCACAATGATAGAGCTCTAAAAAATTTTGGGTGATCTTTGGAGTTCTTGAGATGAGTATTTCTTCTGGATTTTGGATGGTCAAATCTTCCCAACAATTGTGGGATATATGTAGTAAGAAATCAGAATATCGTGTGTTCAATTTGAAGCCAAATTATCTGGTAATAGTTGTTTTCTTGAAACCACAGGGTTGTAGGGAGTTTGATGGGGGGTTACAGACAGGGGGTTCTTGTGGTCAATTGATCTGAAACATGGATCAAACTTAGGGGATGATATATAGGGATAATGCTCCAAGTTGTGGGCAAAACTGATGGTTATAGCTCAAACTTCGGAATTTGGGTCTTTTGGGGAGTCCAAAAGTTCATGAAATGGGGTGAAGCCGTGGATCTTGGATGGTTTTATATGTACTCTTGATAGGATGAAGGAGATGATGTTTATAGGCTGTGTGATGGAGTTGGGAGGTTTCCAATGGTGTAGGTGGTACGAGTGTATGACTCACAAGGTTAGGGTTTAGTACTAGGATATTATTCACCCCAAGTACAAGAAAGTGGGATGGAAGGGATGAAGATGGATACGGAAAGCTCAGAAAGTGCTTAGATGACCATATAAAGAAGAACAAAGAAGAACAACAATGGAAAGAATGGAAAGAATGGAAAGAATGGGAAGAAACATGTTTGAACACCAAATAGGGAAAAACTAGTTTGCTGATAGGGATTTAATTTCGTTGAACAAATATGTGAAGGGAAAGGAAGGGCTAGAAAGAGTTACAAGCTGAAGGAAGGAAAGCTTGAGGTTCGTGTTAGATTCAATTGCTTTGCGGAGGATCTGCTTCCTCGGCGCTGTTGCTCTCAACCATGTGTGAGCCTCTGGCATTCCTCATATCATCACCACTGGTGCGTGATGCCTTCGTCGCTGATCATTCTCCGTCCAACTTGATCCTCGTTGAGTCATTCCTAGTTTTTGGTTTTACACTCCTGGCTGCCCTGCTTGTGTATTGGGTTTTTTTGGAACTGTTAGCTTTATATTAGGGGGTGCTGGACTTCTACATGTACCACCAGGGAGAGTTGAATCCATGACCTTTTCACTAAGAAGTATTGGTCACATACCACCAGGGACAGTCGAACCCATGACATTTTCACTAAGAGGTGTTGATCATTGCTAATTGAGCAACTCTCTGATGGTTGCGCATTTATTGGGTTATTTTCATCATTCCAAGGCAAAGTAGAATGAACTGACATCCGGATTCAACCTGAATCCATTTAATGTAACTGGATGTTGATTGCTGACGTAGTAATGCCAGTATTCGATATTTAAATGGGAACAACTCTTCAAGTTCACATCCTATTCAGATGGATTTGGATTCACCTGTATGGATACGATATTTATTCAGAAGCAGATTTCGGTTATCTATTTACAGCTTTACAGGCAACCCAGCAAGTTGGGAGTATCTCAAGTAAATGGGATTTGCTACATGAACCTTTGCTGTCCAACAGCCTCTACATGTGTCATGCTTATCTTTCCCTACAATTTCTCCTGTGGTTACTTTAAGTCTATCCCCAATTTGTTACTTTAGATAGAGGGAGGGGGTTAGGGCAGTGAAACCCTTGCTCTGTTAGTGAACATTAGTTTCAGATGTGGGGTCCCAATTAAATGTGTGGTGGAAGAGGTAGAGGATAGCGTATGAGAGGTGAACCAAATCTGATCTGACATCCAAGGAGAGTCATTTGACCTAACAGTCTTCTCATAGAAAAAAGCTTTCCAGGCCAAAGCCTTTTGTAGTTGGAACTCAGTCACTCGCAATGGAATTAAAGAAGTCAACTTGGAGGGTTCAGTTTTACCAAAAAGAAAAGAAAAACTTGGAGAATTCAGACCGGATCTAATTGCTTGCTTTGTGTTCCCACTTCAATACTATCAAGAAAGATAACAGCGATAAATTTTCCAAACAATGATCCATTGAGATGACATTTGTGCTCCATATGGGGAGAGGAGAGAGATAACCATGGAACAGTTACATAGGCCCGCTCCCTTTAAATCAATGTGTAAAACTCAAGTGGAATCAAATAATAATTGATTTATTGATTTCAATTTATATTATTTCTTTTGGTTCCATTAAATAATTTTGGTTCCAAATTGATACCTTTATTCTTGGATGGTTTTATATGTACTGTTGATAGGACAAAGGAAATGATGTTTATAGGCTGTGATGGATTTGGGAGGTTTCCAATGGTGTGTAGGTGGTACAAGTGTATGACTCACCAGGTTAGGGTTTAATCGTGGGATATTACTCACCTTGGACTCTCTTGGATATTATTCAGCAACACAGTTGGATGTATCTCACCAGCCAAGGGTACGGTGGAGAAAACCACAAAGGCAGCAATTTATTTATTAATATTCAAATCTGTCTTTCTATTCCTTCACATTGCGGGTATATGGGTTTTAACCAGCCTATTACAAAGTTCTAACCTACAAAGGAAAACTAACTCTATTTAAAACATAACACAACTCCAGCTATTTATGGAACTCCATAACCTATACGGTCAATTCTAGGTTTATTCTAAGGAAAAATAGGGTGCTTGATCTGTATCATCTCATGTGGTGCAATGTTATGACTAGTTTATTTGTCTAATGTAGTTATACCTTATGTCATCTTTATTACTTGGACTTAAATATCCAGATTATGTACTCAAAATATGTTAGTTTATGATCATTGCTGTACCCCTGTATATATGTGACTAAGCAGAGGAGGATAGAGATTGAAGAAAAGAACTATGGTTGAAGCTGTGAGACACAGTGAAGGTCTAGTGGGAGACTGTAGGTGAGAGGGTGAGAGAGTTGCCCTATACCCCCTTCTTTATACCTTTCTTCTTGTCCTATTTATGTTTTTCTTTTGTCTCACAAAGAAGGGGAGAGACTGGGGGAGAGGCTGGGAGAGTTGACCCTATTGCCCCCTTGTATGTACTTCTTCTTAACCTTTTTATGTTTTCCTTTCAAATGTAAACACGAGATAAAAAAATAAAGTTCTAGTTATTCAACTTGTTCTTATTGTGTTGATCCTGGCTCAGTGGCTCCAACCAATATCTTTCTCTGGGATTTCTCTGGTTTGAGGTTGATTTTGAATTAATAACTCATACATGTGTGTTAAACTAGGTTTTTCAATCATTAACCTGTAAATGATAACAGTTCTGTATTTTAGAAAGTCTTTCATGGACTGATCTTTGCCATATTAATTTCTAAACAAGGTGACATATTTGGGGTAGGTTCTGGTTGAGCCTGGGACGCCACATGGATTTAACATCATATCTCAAATGCGATCTCATATCCTGTGGATGGCAAAGAGGGTAATTTTTCCCATGTACTTTGGTGTGGGTATTTATCAGTATCCGTTATAGGAATGTTCAACTAATTATGTGTTTATGGATTCGAAGAAATGTCGCAAATCTGATGGATCTGATGAGGCTTCCAAGGATACAGTGGCTTCCAAAACCGATGCATTTGTGATTGCTCCTGTAAGTTTCAAATCTTCCCTTAACATCGCTGCCTTTCTTCTTAATTTGTTCTTCAGCTTCATGCGTGGATGGGTTATTTACATTTCCTGTTGTAGTGCCCTCATGATGGACCTTGTCCGTTGGAGAAAACTGGCAAATATTGCCATTTTGTCCAGCGTTTGCAGCGGACTTCTTCTCAGCGTGCATACAAGGTAAGCTGTTTAGTCTGATCATATGCTTGCTTTCGGGTAATGGATTTTGGTTGCTCGTACTGTCAACACAAATATTTTGAAAGAGAGACCTGAATGTATGGTATACCATTCCCTTTTACTGTTCTCCTCGCGGTTGCTAAAACTATATTGGCAGTCAAACTGAAAAATGCCTCATCCCTTTTTATTTCAGTGAAGTGAAAAACAATGAATCAGAAAGTAGGGCAGTGCCATTTTTTTTGTTCCCTCAAGTGCATGTCCTGTCCTGTTTTAGAAATACTATGGCCTGCTGACAACCTTTTAGATTCAGAGTTGACTGGATCAACTTTGGTACCATCAAGTTGAATCATGGTATCAGATGGTGGGTTGTGGCAGGTCATGGATTAGGCCAAACCATCCAAATTATTATTTCCCCTTCTTATTTCACGAGTAAGAAGAAGCTATGATAATGCCTGGCCTATTCCAAATGATCCAACTTTCGAGTCCAAGTGAACAAATCAATGACTGTCCATCTAATGACTGGCGTGGGTGCCAGAGGACGGGTGTTATAACGTTGCATAATTAAAGGTTCTGATGGATGAACGAGGCAGTCAGGCTGTGAAGCAATAGTTAATTAACTTCAGCTTGTCATACTCGACAAGGGCTTGTTTTATATGCTGAAGTTGCAATACGTAGACATAGTCTTTTGTAGCTTCTCATTTTCTGTATCTTGGTTCATCTGTCCAATGAGTTTGTGTTTAAAAGTAGTGTTCTGTTGGGCAATGTTGTTTACTGTTTTCCCCTTGAAAGAAGTCCATTGCTTTATGTTGCCTAATTCTTCTCCATTTTCCTCTATAGAGGTCCAAGGGCCAACCTTTACGCGGATTTGAGGATGAGAAATTTTGTTTTGTTGCCTTGAGACGAGGGCAGCGGCCAAAGTGAGTAACTATTCCATAGCAATGCCATGTTTGAATTTTTGAGATGAGTGATAGACTAATACTTTATATGATATCTCTCTCTTTATATGAGTGCTTTTTAACTTCTCATTATAACAGGGAACCCTGGCCACTTGATGGTATGACATTTGAAACTCTGAAAGAACAGCATGCTAAAAGGAGACCTGAGGATCTTGAGATTGATTATGGTGCGTATTCTTTGATTTTGGTGGCATATTTCATTTCAAATTAACAGTGAACATGCCTTCCCCAAGCATTTTCTGTCACAGAGACCATTTCTTCGATTTTAGAAGTTTCATTTATGCATCCAAGTAATAGGTTTTGCATTTTAGATTTATTCTTTAGGTGTATTAATTGTGACTTTTTGGGTTAATGATGATCAAAACAGAGGACCTATATGGATCTGGGGATGAGGATATTTCCAATGAAGAGGATCCAGCTTTAGACAACTCTGATTTTACAGAGACGGATGCAGTAACCGAGCATGAAGAGGAGGAAGAAGAGGGAGATGATGCTGCCCATGCCAATCTGGGGAGTGGTTGGGGTCGCATTATCTTCACACCCGTTCGGAGAGGCAAGCAAGTATCAATGGATGTCTGCCGATCAATTAAACATGATGGGTCAGAGGGTACTTTTGAACGTGTTGTCATCACCAAGAGTAAGAACCCTACCCTACACAAACAAGCACGAAGGTCCCTCTGGGGAGACCTGTGGCCATTTTGAGCCCGTTTCCACCATTTACTGTTCACTGAGATAAATTAAAGCGTGCAAGAAAGAAGTGTAGAGAAACAATGTATTAAAAAGTACCATCTTTTTTGATGTTTGCTGATGACAATCAAAATTTTTTCCCTAAATAACTTTCTGTATTTTCCAAGGGAAATCTTAGATACATTTATAAAAAAAGGGACGAACCCAGTGCCCAACCCCAAAGAAAAAAAGAGAAAATTAAACCCTAATATCTGATGCTGTCAATGTATAATTCAGACAGGATTGGTGGCCTGGTACATCCAGCCATCTGGGATCACAGGGCAATAGTTTTATGGGTTTACTTTCTCAGAAACCCAAGATTTTCCTTCATCACATTTCTCCGACTTGAATAACAGCCTCTGGTTACTCTTTAAGTTTACATAATCAACCTGCAAAAGAGATAAATGGCTAAAAATGAATTAATATGGATTAACAGGAACGATTTACAGATAGATGAGAAACTAAATGAGCCTGGAGAATAGCATACCTCCTCTGGGTCCAATAGCAAAAGGCAAAACGCATAATTAGGGCCAGCAGATGGATCTAAATGAGACACATTGGGTGATTCTTCACTGATACATGGGAGACCTGGGCTAGGTCCCAGGTATTGCAACCGTGACTTCAAAGAACTAGCAAACCAAGCGTTTTCCCTTTGCTGCTTCATTAAATACAACTGATTCAGTAGTCGGAGAGGGAGACAGAAACTGAAAGGTCTAGTCTTGAAGGCAAACCATGTATTAAGTAGGGAGAAAATGAATATAAGAATTATGCCTTTGAAATCCACAGAAGATACACATCCAAAATCTCAGGAAATAATTGAAAAAAAAAATGAAAATTCAGCAGTGTGGTTCCCAAATTGGCTGTTTCTCTTATTGGACAGACCACAACATTGACTCTAAAGTGACAGATATCAGTTTGAGTAGACGATTTAAATGTATGATAAAATAGAACTGAATAGAACTTAGAAATTACAGACAAGGCATGGCTAAGAGTAGTCATTAGCCAGCTCAACCTGGTATATGGTAATGGCATAAATGAGGTACCCAACCTAGTTCAGACAATTTTCACTGTTTGAACAGCTATAAATGTATGCTTTCCCCCCCCCCCCCCCCCCCCCACCACCCAAAAGAAAATACAAAAAAAAAAAAAGCAGGGGAAGAAAAAGACCTGCATGGTCTTGATGTTTGTCTGAACGATGAACCTCTAAAACAATTGCTCAATATATTTCACTCAAATTAGTACAGATCAATTATCTCATACCATGTTGCTAGCCACTGGGTAAGAAAGGCAACTACAGGAACAACCAAGAATCTAAAATCAAAAATGGGAAAGGCAGAGACATCTGCAGGTTTGGAGAGAGCCACAGCTGACTCATTATGCAGACTGCGGCATGTATTATGTATGATAATATTCTTTCTACTTTTAAGTCCATCTCCCACCAACTTCTTTGTCATTTTTGCCCTTTTGAAGTGTGAGAAAGGTTGTAATCCTATATAAATGGCCTGGCATACATGGTATGTAACATTCTTCCTTTGTTGTCTAATTCCAACATTCTTCTGGTTGTAATTTAAGAAAATAAAAATCCAATCTTTGCGAGAAGTTCTTGAAAACCTTATGTTAATTTTGCAAAATACACAACATATCAGGATTGAAATTTGCAGTATAATATGCAGAGATCCCATCCTTACCTGAAGCTTAACAGGATCAGCATTTGACTCATCAATTACATCAATACTCCCATTGATCCTGAACTGCTCCCATGAGTCGGTGAAATACCAACACATCTATAATCACAGATTTTGAAAACCCTAGTATAAACATCAAACTGGGGGTATATGGCATACATCAGTTGCAAAGACAACTTACCTCAGCAAACGGACAGTGCTTAATATCTTCAATCTGCAGAGTTCGAATTCAAAACAAACTTCATTAATAGTTGTACAAAATGAAAGAGGGGACTCTACTGGGCTAGGGATACAAACGCAGAAAAAATCATAAAATCGAACAAGTTATACCTTCCGGCTGCGGCCGTCCGTGTTGATTTGAATCTTGTCCGATCCTTCTAAAAATCCTCTGAAATATAATTTAACCCATCGAAATAATAAAGATCAGATGTATTTAAATTTCAGAAGAAAGAGAGAGTTGAACCGACCTGAAAACCAGAGTACGATTAGCAGGTCTACCATTAGGTCGTAGCGTCGCCTGGAAATCCAAAATTGACGAATCAATATACTCCAAATAACTAGGAAGTGGGGAGAAAGGAAGAGACACGTTTAAACAGTAAAGAGGGAAGGACAAATTTGCTAACAGGGATTTAATTTCGTTGAACAAAAATGAAGAGGGAAGGAAGGATTAGAAAGAGTTACGAGCTGAAGGAAGGAAGAATGCTTGAGGTTGGCGTTGGACTCGATTGCTTTGAGGAGGAGCTGCTTCCAAGGCACTGTTGCTCCCAACCGTGTGTGAGCTTCCGCCATCACCAGCGATGCGCGATGGCTTCTTCGCTGATCCTTCGTCCTCTGCCCAACTCGATCCTCGTTCGGTTAATTCCTAGTTCTTGTGATTACCCAGAAAAAATACTGATACGATATCTCAGCAGATCCCAACTTCTTGGGAGAGAGAGAGAGAGAGAGGAGAGTGCACCTGGCAATCAAGTCATGCGTATAACCTCAATAATAAGACACCTTCCAGGGTATTTGAGGATTACATATACGATAGAAAGTGGAGCCAGGGAGGGAACTCTTGGAGGGAAACATAGATATGGCTATTGTTAATTCCCTGGTAGCAACGTGGTGAGATGTAGTTAATGTAAGGTTGGTAGAATGGTAAAATTCATACTTCTCAATAGAGATGTCTTGGGTTTGATCCTTGCGTACAACAAAGCTCTCGCTCGAGGATGTAATCGAGGTGCATGCAATTTACTTAGATTATAAATAATGTTAGTAGAATGTTTAAGAACCTGACTTCTAGGTCGTGGGTTAAACCCTTTATGGTGGCATATGTAATATCCCATTCCCAATTTTTCTATATATAAGTGTCTTTGTACAAAAAAAAAAAAAAAAAAAACTTTATTCGATTTTAGGCTTTATAAGCATGATGCAAGATGGATAATACAATAAGGATCATAAGCTTTATAAGCATGACGGGAGATGGACAATAGAGCAAGGAATGTTACTCTCATCTTTAGCCTCTAGCCTCTCTAATCTATCTCTTACCTTAGTTTAAATCTCTCCCAATTCTTCTCTCTTAAACTTAAAGTTCCTCCGTCTCTATCATTGTTGGACCTCCTAGATATGGCTAAAAAAAGAAGCGCACGAAAGCTGAAGAGATCCTTCAACAGTTAGCAATGCTTCCACTAACCATGCATCCAAGATTGGTTCTCCACAAGACTTAATGGCTGAACAACTCTGTTGGAAAATGCCATATCAGCAGTGCCACATCAGCCTTCATTAGTTTTGATAATAACAAACATGAATTACTAAAAGCTATACTGAGTTGCATTTGTCTAGTTCAATATGAGAGCAAGTGGACTAAATCCAACTCAATGTCAAATGCCTAAGTCCAAGTCAAGGCCAAGACCAAGCCAAGATCCAGACATGAAGTCTAAGTCAAGATGAGCATGAAGAATGGAGTACAATCGAATACCCTTAGTTTATAAAATATCAATGTTCATCAATTCAAGCTCAAGCAAGAAGATTTAGCAAATTAGGACTTAAGTCAATGCATGCTAGATCGATGGTTATAGATATGATATATATATATATATAGCATATATATGTATAGACTATATATATGACATATATATAGGGATATATATGTATATATGATATGCATGAAGGCCCTACTCGGTGGGAGGATTTAATGAGTTAGGGACCCTATAGTATATAGGTGGGGTGATCTAATTTAGATTGATCTTAGGACAGGTTAGAGAGTAAATTGATTGTATGAAGGCGAGGGATTGATAGTTATGACAAATTTGATGAAAACCCAACTCAAGTCTATGTTTGCACTTGATTGGAGGGCAAGAATCCATGAGCGCCCATAGTTGGGACAAGGCTTATTGTTGTTGTTAGAAATATGTTAATTTACATCTAATTAAGTAATTAAAAATCAGTATTGATTTTTTGGCTAGATCACTATAAGAGAAGTGAATCCTTAGTATGTAATTGGGCATTTGATTTGGTCAAGGAAGATCTCTATTTATGCTATATTACCTTTTTGATTCCGTGACGTCCAATTTTGATGAACAACCTTCTATACGACCGCCACAATTTAGACTAAAATCGGATCCTCGTTTGCAGGAGTTCCATGACTGGGGGTTGGGGCATTTGGGATATGTTGGTACTACAATGGATAAGAGCTAATTTATATTGGGAAGCCCAATTCTACCCCATTTAATAGACCTTGAACCTTGAACAATTGATCAACTACTCCCCATACACTCTCAAGCTCTCAAATTAGAAGAAAACTTGATATGTTTCTATGCCTCTCATCCCTTACTCCACACCTTGAAGAACATACCAATGTATTTAAGCAAGCTCATTAGAGCAAAGCTTGAGGTGATTGAAGGCTTTTTATTGAAAGGTTATTGATGGTGCAAATCATATCACTTGGGGATTCATTCCTCATTGCATCACACTCACACAAGGGGTAAAGTGTCACACTCCTTGTTAGGTAATTTCTAATCATCTATTGTATTTACTTGTCTTCAATTATAGTCTAGGTAGATTAGAATTGATTTTGAAATGCTCTTGGACCCTTTTCTAAGGTTTTATAAACAAAGATTATAAAGGGTGCCTATTCCTAAAATAAATAAGTACAAGAATGCATGTTTGGTCGAATCTAACAATGGTATTGAATTTTACGAGAATAAATTATAAAGTGGAAAATACTTTCTGGTGCCAAGATAAAGAAGTGTGAAAAATGAGAGTAAACAAGTTGAGAAAAGAAGGATAAAGTATTGTTGTTATAAAGGAATGTGTATTGACTATTATTTAACCTCATCTTGATTTTTCAACTTTATCTTGTAAACTTTCCAAATCAAACTAATGAAATTGGGATCATAATCCATAATGGACAAACCGTTCATTCACTGGATTTTGGAGGTTGCACCAATAAAAACAATACTCGGAATAGATGCCAAACAATTTAAAATGATAAAGACTTATAATTGACAATGATAATTGATGCCCAAAAGATTGCCAATGGACCTGGTAGATGGGTTCAATTCCTAAGTTGGGCGGCAGCTCTGGTACAACACCAGGGAATATCTGGATCATTCCTCCATTGGTACCACCCCTTTGAAGTGTTATATGGTAACCCACCATTCAATCCTAATACGGTATATTCCCAGTAGCATAGTGAATGTTGCAGTAGAAGCAAGAGCTGAGTGCCTCGGATGGAAGCTCTAACTCGCCAGAAAATCCTTGCTCAACTTGTAAGAAACATTAGGCTGACCAATGCACCATATCTAACAATGAATTTCAAATTGTGACAGGGTACGGTTGAATTACAGCCTGGTCTCCAAATTTTTGTGGTTGCAAGCTGAACTAGAAGCTCTTCAAAGCGCTCCTTTGGTCCCTTTCATATTTGTGCACCCATTGGCAAAGTGGCAATCGCTTGGACCTACTCGACTTCAATGATCCATGCATCTGTATTCCACATGTCCATCTTAAAGAACAATTCATGGGGATTACCCAGCTCCAACTTTGAAGCCCACGGGTTACCCACCAATTTTTAGGTTAGTTCTTTTTGTATCCGATTTCAGATCGTGACTTAGTACAAGGAGAGGTACACCAAGGCTTTTCAATGCGCAAAGGAATTACATGGGCGTCGTCATGCTCTGCAAGGGTTCACCGAGAGCAAGGAAATTCCTGCGGGGATCGAAACGGCCATGATATCTTAGAGATCCCACCATTATATACAATGACCCCCGGCAGAGAGTTAGCTCCTGGATGACAGTCATCGTACAAGCTCTGAAAATTTCTTCTCCACCTACAACCGCCAAAATCCCAATGATAGAAAGTGGAGGGATTGTTGAAGGGAAATATAGATACAGTTGTTGTTAATTCGCTGGGTAGCAGTGTGTTGAGATGTAACAACTTACCTGGTTACAGGCTTTACAAGCATGATGCGAGATGGATAATAAAGCAAGGAATATTACTCTCATCTCTAGCCTTTTTGATCTATCTTTGACCTTCATCTAAATCTCTCCCAATTCTTAAAGTTTCTCTATCTCTATCAAATACAAACTCCTAGTTTTTGGTTTTAGGTTTGTTTTACTCTTCCTGGCTGCCCTGCTCATTTATTAGGTTTTTTTAAAATTGACAATTTAATATTAGGTGGTGGGGGGAATATCACATATAGCATCACAAAGAGTTGAATACATGATTTATTCACTAGGAGGTGTTGGTTATTATCAATTAAGCAATCCTGATGCCCATTTATTAGGTTGTGTTCGTCATTCCAAGGCAAATTGGCAAAGTTGAATGAACTAACATCCACATCCGAATGTGACCTGAACCATTCAAATTTAACCACGTGTGGATTGCGGACACAGTAATTCTAGCATCCAATATTCACATGGGAACAACTCTTTAGGTTTACATCCTATTAGTAATTGGACGGATTCTGATTCGTCTTTAAGGATACAATGCTTATTCATAAGTAAATTTTGATTATTTGTTTATAGCTTATAGGCAGCCCACAAGTTAGGAGAATCTCAGGTATATGGGGTTTGCTACATGAACTTTTGCCTTCCACCAGGCTCTACAAGTAGTCATGCTTATCCTTCATCACGATTTCTCTTGTGATTACTTTTATCCCCAATTTGTTGTTTTTAGATAGAAATTTTGAGAAAGGAGGGAGGAGTCCTTTTAAATAGGAAGATCGAGGAAGGAGGGAGGAGTCTAGATTCCCATCACATAATAAGGGTGGGTTCCATATGGGATTTACTGGGGGTCTCATCTCTAATTTATTTTGTTAACATTTAGAAGTAGACCCCAATTCTATTATGTGATGGAAAAATATGAAAATAAACACGAATTTTCTACCATGAAAAATAAAAGAACCAAACTCGAAAAGGAGGGGGTTAGGGCAATGAGACCCCTGCTCTTTTAGTGAACATGAGTAAGGGTGTCAATCGGTATGGTTTCGGTACGGTACCAACTTTGAACCAAAAATCAGAACCCTATTGTATTTACACGGTATGGTTTTGGTATTTGCAAAAACAGTTCGATATGGTTTCAATATTTAATCGATGCAGGATAATGGTTCAAACATGGTATCTAGTGCGGTCCAATTTTTGTACGAATGAACCCATGCCACTTTTGTTATTAGTTCATTAAGATCCTAATGAAATTATGATCAAACAATGTATTTGTTGGTGGAGAAAATGTAGTCTTAGCTCCACGGTTTGCTCTAGGTCCAACTCTTGCTCCTGAGACCAAAACAAAGTGAAAATGGGCCGCCTTTGAGGATGAGAAGCCACCTCAGATGATCGAGTTATTCGGATCCAGTAAATCAAAGACTCCATTGAGGAGTGACGACCCCAAGGGTTGATGAAGACCATGCTCTTGAAGGGTTAGAAAGTTAAAGAGAGTTGTGGCTGAAATGTTCAGAGCTTACCCCATCCAAGCTTGGTGAGAGATTATAAATTTGAGTCATACCTCCAAAGAAAGCATGCTTCACAACTTTTGAATGCTGATGAGATGGAGGGTGGAGATGGTTTCTTGGAGTGGCTTGTTCAACAAGCTAACTTGCTTGAGTGATTTTTACACCAGCTAGAGATTTGTTAGTTGATTGAAAAGTTAACATCATCTTTGACTTTGATGTGATACATGTCCATAGTTGAGGGGACACGAAGATAAATCCAATCTCCAAGGCAAAGCTTGGACCACGTGAAAGACTCCTTTGTCAACAAGATCATTTAAAACCTCTTGTGGACCTTCAATGCTAAGCTGAGAACCTTGTCAGGGCCTTTAATGCTGAGTATCATATTTGTCTTATTCTCAGCGGAGAAGTTGCATGAAGCCAGCTGTAATGGCAAATCCGAGAAATTACCGGGCAAATCCTCTTTGGCCTAGATTTTAGCCCATGGACCTAACCCAATAATCTGGTCTGGTTCCTTTGGCTTGAACCATAATTTTTGACCCTAACAATATTAAAAATACATCTTTTTCGATGTTTGCTAATAACAAATCAAAATGTTTTCCCTAAATAACTTTCTGTTTTTCCAAGGGAAATCTTAGATACATGGAGAAAGAAAATTAAGAAAAGAAAAAAAAGGGGTGAACCCAGTGCCCAACCCGAAAGAAAAAATGAAAAAAAGAACAAAGAGAAAATAAAACCCTAATATCTGATGCTGGCAATGCATAATTCAGACAGGACTGGTGGCATGGTACATCCAGCCAATCTCGGATCACAGGGGAACAGTTTTATGGGTTTACTTTCTCAGAAACCCAAGATTTTCCTTCATCACATTTCTCCGACTTAAATAACAGCCTCTCATTACTCTTTAAGTTTACATAATCAACCTGCAAAAGAGATAAATGGCTAAAAATAAATTAATATGGATAACAGGAACAATTTAAAGATAGAAGAGAAACTAAATGAGCCTGGAAAATAGCATACCTCCTCTGGGTCCAATATCAAAAGGCAATACGCACAATTAGGGCCGGCAGATGGATCTAAATGAGACACATTGGGTGATTCTTCCCTGATATATGGGAGACCTGGGCTAGGTCCCAAGTATTGCAACTGTGACTTCAAAGAACAAGCAAACCAAGCATTTTCCCTTTGCTGCTTCAGTAAATCCAACCGATTCATTAGTCGGAGAGGGAAACTGAAAGGTCTAGTCTTGATGACAAACCATGTATTAAGTAGGAAAAAAATGAATTGTTTGTGTATAAGAATTATGCCTTTGAAATCCACAGAGGATGGTGGATACACATCCAAAATCTCAGGAAATAATTGAAATTTTTTTTTTTTTTGAAAATTCAGCATAGTGTGGTTCCCAAATTGGCTGTTTCTCTTATTGGGCAGACCACAACATTGACTCTAAAGTGACAGCTATCAGTTTGAGCAGATGCTCTAAATAAGGTACCCAACCTACTGTTTGAACGACCTATATTGACAATCTTCTCTTTCTTCTCTCCTAAAACTAATACATATTTACTCTCTATCTCAAACCTGCATGCTCTCCACACCCCACCCCACACCCCCAAAAAAAGAAAAAAAGACCTGCTTGCTCTGATGTCTGTCTGAACGATGAATCTCTAAAACAATTGTTCAATATATTCACTCAAATTAGTACAGATCAATTATCTCATACCATGTTGCTAGCTACTGGGTGAGAAGGGCAACCAAGAATCTAAAATCAAAAATTGGAAAGGCAGAGAAATCTGCAAGTTTAGTGAGAGCCACAGCTGACTCATTATGCAGAATGCGACATGTATCATGTATGAAAATATTCTTTCTACTTTTACTCCAGCTCCCACCAACTTCTTTGTCATTCTTCCCCTTTTGAAGTGTGAGAAAGGTTGTAATCCTATATAAATGGCCTGGCATACATGGAAAAAAAGAAAAATCCAATCTTTGCGTCCCTCAGCCTAGGAAGTTGTTGAAAGCCGTATGTTTAACTTCGCAAAATACACAACATATCAGGATTGAAATTTGCAGTAGAATATGCAGAGCTCCCATTCTTACCTGTAGCTTAACAGGATCAGCATTTGACCCATCAATTACATCGATATTTCCATTGATCCTGAACTGCTCCCGTGAGTCGCTGAAATACCAACATATCTACAATCACAGAATTTGAAAACCCTAGTATAAACATCAAACTGGGGGTATATGGCATACATCAGTTGCAAAGACAACTTACCTCAGCAAAAGGACAGTGCTTAATATCTTCAATCTGCAGAGTTTGAATTCAAAATAAACTTCATTAATAGTCGTACAAAATGAAAGAGGGGACTCTCCTGGGCTAGGGGATACAAAAGCAGAAGAAAAAAAAAATCATAAAATCGAACAAGTTATACCTTCCGGCTGCGGCCGTCCGTGTTGATTTGAATCTTGTCTGATCCTTCTAAAAATCCTCTGAAATATAATTTAACCCATCGAAATAAAAGATCAGATATATTTAAATTTCAAAAGACAGAGAGAGAGTTGAACCGACCTGAAACCCACAGTGCGATTAGCAGGTCTACCATTCGGTCGTACCGTCGCCTGGAAATACAAAATTGACGAATCAACACCCAAGTACAAGGAATTGGGAAGAAACGAAGAGACACGTTTAAACAGTAAATAGGGAAGAACAGATTTGCTTAACAGGGATTTAATTTCGTTGAACAAAAACGAAAGGGGAAGGAAGGGTTAGAAAGAGTTACGAGCTGAAGGTAGTAAAGATCCTTGAGGTTGGCGTTGGAATCGATTGCTTTGAGGAGGAGCTGCTTCCAAGGCACTGTTGCTCCCAACCGTGTGTGAGCTTCCGCCATCACCACCGATGCACGTACGATGGCTTCTTCGCTGATCCTTCGTTCTCTGCCCAACTCGATCCTCGTTCGGTAAATTCCTAGTTCTTGTGATTACCCAGAAAAAAGATACCGATTCGATATCTCAGCAGATCCCAACTTCTTCAATGACTCCTGGGAGAGGAGAGTGCACCTGGCTATTTGAGGGATTACATATGAGGGAACTTTTGGAGGGAAATATGGATACAACTGTTGCTAATTCACTAGGTAGCATGTGCTAGCTGACGGATTTTTATTTGCAGGTCGCTGCACAACAATTGCATCAAGGTGGCAGGTGAGGTGACAGAGTACTGCTCCTGTGGCCGAGTGGTAGGGGAGTGACAGACACAGCACCTCGATCTCTTCCCTCTGCGAGCCTACGATTCTCCTCTCTGCCTTGTCACTTCTAACCTCGTTTCCTCCCATCTTTCGCTGTCGACCGCGACACAAACGATGATGACAAAGACCCTTTTCCTGAATCGAGCCCTTTCTTTTAGGCTGCGTTTGTTTGTATGAATAAAGATGGGGGTGGGAAAAACAGGAGTGGAAAAATTCTTGAAAAACGTGTAAATTTTTTATTTTTCTTTTAAATCCCAAAATAGTATATTACTTGGTTGCATGGGGTGGGAAAGTGGGAGACAAGTTTTCTTGAATAAAAGAAACTTGTATCCTTGATGGGCAGTCCAACTTTCCCACCCCATGCCATTTTAAAACCCCACATATTTGGTGGGACTTTGTGGAAAAGTTAGGGAAAAGTAAAAAGTGGGACCCACCCCAATCACTTTTTCACAAAACCATTTCATTTCCTTTCATTCTCCCTCACCCCACTACACATGGGACTCACATGTTTTTTTTTTTTCCCACCCCACCTTTTCAAACAAACGCAGCCTTACTGAACTAGAGTGAGCCCCGACTTGTCTTCCTCCTCTTCCTGTTCCTCTTCGATTTCTTCTATACACGGTGGTGTTGTCGTTGTTGACAAACCCTTCATGCTTATGATCATTGAGAAATGGGGAGGTTTTAGGATCGGGTAGATCCAGGGATTTATTTTTTAAATTTATAAAAATATTAAATCTTAAGTATAAGAGATAAAAAAATTATTTATAAATACATCCTTACCTTCTGAACCATTGGATTCTATTGTGTTAACGTGGCACAATCGAGACCCTTAGCAGCAGCGAGCAACGGCTGCTGCAAATAAAAATCCTTGGCTGACATATAACAACTTACCTGATTATAACCAATGGAAGGTGAAGAAACTGACTTCTCAATGGAGAGGTCGGTCCAACCCAAAAAACAAAAAATTATCTGATTATAGGCTTTATAAGCATGATGTAAGAAGGATAATAATCTCTAACCTTCGTCTAAATCTCTCCCAATTCTTCTCTCTTAAACTTAAAGTTCATATATCTCTATCATTGGTCTAACCTGCAGGATATGGCTGAAGGAGCCAAAGCATGGCAAGTTGAAAAGATCCTTTGACAGTTGAGCGCATCAACCAATCCAATCAATCATTGGTCTAACCTATAGAATATGGCTGAAGGAACCAGAGCACGACAAGTTGAAGAGATCCTTTGATAGTTGAGCACATCGACCAATTCGATCCAAACTCAAGCTGCCCATGTCGACTTTCCCAGATTCAATGGCGCTGATCCCATCGGATGGATTTTCTGAGTTGAGAAATTTTTCGAAATACATGGAACTCCAGATGACCAATGCCTCAATCTAGCTTCAATTCATATGGAAGGGCTTGCATTACAGTGGTTCCAATGGGTAAGCCGGCCAAACTATTTACTACTTGGTCTTCATTTACTCGAGCATTAGAAATGCGATTAGGACTGATTGACTTCTATGATCCAAGAGTGTCTCTAGCCAAGCTGACCCAAACAACAATAGTTGCGGATTACCAAGCTCAATTTGAAGCGCTTGCTAATTGTTTGGAAGGGTTACCCACCGATTGTTTGGTTAGTTTTTTTTGTATCCGGCCTCAGATCTAATATACAAGGAGAGGTCAAGGCTTTTCGACCGAAGGAATTAATGGACGTCGTCATGCTTGCAAGGGTTCAGGAGCAAAAATTCCTCGAATCGAAATGCCCATATAGCAATGCCACACCATTATCTACAAGACTTTTGCCAATAGTTAGCTCCTCTAGTAGTTATGTACAATTGAAAATTTCTTCTCCACCTGCAACTACCAGAATCCCAATTAAATGGTTGTCGATGACAGAGATGCAACAATGAAGGAAGACAAGGACTTTGCTTCAACTGCGACGAAAAATATGTTCCATGCCATCATTGTAAATCGCGGCACCTACCGCTCTCGGAATATGACAACGACGGTCAGGAAGGTGTTGTGTGCCCTGGTGATATAACGAATGCAACTGACATGGAAAACATTGATTTTGTGTTAACCACTGAAATTTCCTATCATTCACTAGCAAGTATATCTACTTTGGCCACTCTTCGTTTTATTGGGTAGGTTAATGGACAACCTCTACAAATATTGGTTGATGGCAGTAGCACACACAATTTTGTGCAAACCTATGCAATACAGAATTATACCACGATGGTCCAAGCTTTTTTTTTTTTTTTTTTTTTTTTTTTTTTTTTGGAATTGAGGTTCATCCGGCCCGCCTTGCGCGCACCACGATTTACTTCCTCGAGGGGAGCTTTTATATTAATGCCACTGAGTAGGTGCGAACCCAAGACCTCCCCTAGGGAAGTTGAGTCTGGGCAGAATTGAAATTGGGAGTACAATGGTTGGCCCAGCTGGGCCCAATATTGTTCGATTACACAAAACGAACCATTGTCTTTAAGGTGGTTCATACTAAAACGGTCTTAGTAGGTACCTCAGCAAAACCAATTCACTATCATGGGCTGAAAGGTTTACCATAAGCCCACCATCAAGATACCTTACTTTTATTATCTATGAATGGGCCACCAGGGAGCCACATAGAAAACTGGGCTCCATAAATCAAGAAGCTACGGACTATGAGGACATTTTTATTGAACTGAATGGGCTTCCTCTGCCAAATACCCAAGACCATAGCATACCCTTATAGCTCGGAAGTCATCCTCTTATGGTGCGACCTTATCAGTACCCTTATTTAAAAAAAAAACGAATTGGAGAGGCAAGTGACCACCATGTTAAGATCTAGTATCATACGGCCCAATCAAAACCCATTTTCATCTCCCGTATTATTGGTTAAGAAGAAAGATGGTACTTGGAGGTTCTGTGTCAACTATCGGTCCCTAAATGCTATTATTATTAAGGACCGGTTTCTCATCCCAACGATCGATGAGTTATTTGATGAATTGCACGAGAGCCCGTTATTTTTCTAAGTTGGACCTTCAATCGAGTTATCATCAAGTTCACGTACGGGTGGAAGATATCCACAAAACGGCATCCCAAACTCATGAGGGTCATTATGAGTTATTGTTCATGCCATTTGGGCTCACTAACACCCCCTCGACCTTTCAATCCATGATGAACAACGTTTTTCGCCCCTACCTCTGCCACTTTGTTTTAGTTTTCTTTGATGACCTCTTGGTCTATAGCCCATCTTGGTCCACTCACATTTCCCACTTAACATAGGTGTTTGATACTCTACAGGTCCATCAATTATTTGCCAAAAGGGCCAAGTGTTCATTTGGGCAGCTCACTATGACTACCTTGGGAATAAGGTTTCGAGTAAAGGGCTTGCAGTGAATCCAGGTAAAATAATCCATATCTTTTGCAGTCGCCCACACCAAAAAGTGTTCTAGACATTAGAGGCCTCTTGGGCCTTACAAGCTACTATTGGCATTTTATAAAAGGGTATGCCAAATTGGCTAAGTAAATCCAACCGATTCATTAGTCGGAGAGGGAAACTGAAAGGTCTAGTCTTGATGATAAACCATGTATTAAGTAGGAAAAAAATGAATTGTTTGTGTATAAGAATTATGCCTTTGAAATCCACAGACGATACACATCCAAAATCTCAGGAAATAATTGAAAGAAGAAAAAAAAAATGAAAAATTCAGCATAGTGTGGTTCCCAAATTGGCTGTTTCTCTTATTGGGCAGACCACAACATTGACTCTAAAGTGACAGATATCAGTTTGAGCAGATGCTCTAAATAAGGTACCCAACCTAATATTTGAACGACTATATTGACAATCTTCTCTATCTTCTCTCCTTCTACTAATACATATAATACATATTTACTCTCTATCGTCAAACCTGCATGCTTTCCACACACACCCCCTTAAAAAAAAGAAAAAGGAAAAAAAAAGGACCTGCTAGTTACTGGGTGAGAAGGACAACTAAAGGAAAAACCAAGAATTTAAAAAAAAAATTGGAAAGGCAGAGACATCTGCAAGTTTGGTTTTAGCATAGGTGTTTTACCAATTAAGCAATCATGATGCCCATTTATTAGGTTGTGTTCGTCGTTCCAAGGCAAATTGGCAAAGTTGAGTGAATTGACATCCACATCTAGATTTGACCCGAACCATTCAAATTTGACTACGTGTGGATTGCGGAGACAGTAATTCTAGCATCCAATATTCAAGTGGGAACAACTCTTTATGTTTACATCCTATTGGTAATTGGATAGATTTTGATTCATTTTTATGGATACAATGTTTATTCATAAGCAAATTTTGATTATTTGTTTATAGCTTATAGGCAACCCACAAGTTAGGAGAATCTCAAGTATATGGGGTTTGCTACATGAACCTTTGCCTTCCAATAGGCTCTACAAGTAGTCATGCTTGTCTTTCCTCACGGTTTCTCTTGTGATTACTTTTATTCCCAATTTGTTGTTTTTTAGATAGAAAGATCGAGGAAGGAGGGAGGAGTCTAGCTAGATCTCCATCACATAATAAGAGTGGAATTCATATGTGGTTTACTGGGGGTCTCATCTCTGATCTATTTTGTTAACATTTAGAAGTGGACCTCATTTCTATTATGTGATGGAAAAATATGAAGAAATCATAAATTCTCTACCATGAAAAATAGAACCACCAAACTTGAGAATGAGGGGTTAGGGCAGTGAGACCCCTGCTCTCTTAGTGAACATGAGCTTCGAATGTGGGATCTCCAATTAAATGTATGTGGTGGAAGAGGCGGAGGATAGCATGTGGGAGGTGAACCAAATTGGTCTAACAACCAAGTAAAGTCATTTAACCGAACATTTTCCTCATAAAACAAAGCCGTCTAAGCCCAAGGCCCTTTTTTTTTTTGGGTCAGAGAATTTATTACTCAAGCAAAAACCAAGAGCACAATTAAAAACTCCCACAACTATGGAGTGGAAGAAGACCATTTTTTTTTTTTTTGGGTCAGAGAATTTATTACTCATGCAAAAACCAAGAGCACAATTAAAAACTCCCACAACTATGGAGGAAAGACTAATCACTTTTTATATATAAAATAATTAAAAATACGTAAATATGCTGATTCAATTCATACAGGTAGTCACATACATCAAGTGAGATTATAATGTTTTTAAGTGATTAGTGTCTTTTTCTAATTTGCACAGTGTTTGGAAACAGATATTAAGGTGAATAATATTTGATAGAGCAACCAACTTCTATATATTGAGAGAGAATGACGGTGGGGGAGGAAAGAGTAACACAATGAAGCTCTTCCATTCCTCATTTTCATACACATTGATAGGTAATACATGTTTTAAAAAACTTGAACTACAAGTATATACAGTAAATGGATTTTTACATTTGTTAAACTGTCTAGAGTCCTAAAGTGCCAAGTGTTTGGATGGAAACAGGATATTAAGGTGAATAATATTTGAATTAGGCAGACCCATTGAAAGAGAGCGGTGGGGGAGGAAAGAGAACACAATCGAAGCTCTTCCATTCCTCATTTTCATACACATTGATAGGTAATACATGTTTTAAAAAACTTGAACTACAAGTATATACAGTAAAGGGATTTTTACATTTGTTAAACTGTCTAGAGCCTAAAGTCAATGTGAAACAGAAATATTAAGTATTGAATTAGGAGAGAAAGCTGAGGACTCGAATATTTTTCCAGAAAGCTCACAACAGAACATAATCTCTGCTATACCCTTTCTCCATCTCCATGTTCCCATGGAAGCTACAAGCACCCAAAAGAGTCCTCCAAACAATCACATTAACAATCTCTTTGGGTATCTGCATCACCATGTTCTCTACATCTTCTAACCATTTTACTGTAAAACACAATTCCTTCATAACCAAACCTCCATGGCTGCAAGCATTTAGAAGACCCAAGAAAGTCACCTCGTTAGGACTCAAGTCATTTATCTTGACTTAAATTTTGGAACAGAAAATAATTCAGGTTCTAATCCACAATCATTAACTTAAAGAATAGGCATAATGAACTGGAAACTTTCCAGACATGAAGTATATAAATATTATTCATACTAGTAGGTAGGTTGGGCATTTCTTGTGAGAAGCAATCATCCATATTGTTCCTTAATCAACTCCTTGAGGTAACAAAATAAAGAATGGAGAAAGCAGTTAACTGCATTGTGTTGGCTGTCACAAATAAGGCAACATACTATGAGAAGAAACAATCAAATAAGAGGGTGGGGGTGGGGGTGGGGGTGGGGGTGGGTGGAGAGAACTAAGATCATCTGTTTAACATGCATACAACTGAGCAAAAGTTTTTCTTCAAAACAATGTACCAGCATTTAAAACAGGAAACAAGAGTGAGATCAAACCAATAAAGAACCCTCTAGATATCAACTGCTAAACAAATCTTGATCTGTTATCCTACTTCATATGATACCCTCATAAGCAGAGAATGTGTTTCTGACCACACTTCAACTTAGTCCTTCAGCTTTCCCTCATCTTCTAAATTTCCATAATTTTGCAACAATTAGTAGGCTAGTCAGCATAATCTATGAGTTCTTTTGTTATAGAAAAGGCATATTGTATCTTTTCATTAGGTAATTCTCCACATATAAAATAACAGCATAAGAAAGTGTTGGAATTTGAAGATACTTCCAACAGAAAGCCAGAGTGGTTTCTATCCACTCCATTGATGGTGAAATAAAAACTCTTAGATGCCCACAAGGACCATAACCATCACACAGATTTCTGGTCTGCATCAAGCACAGCTCCAGTTAAGAAATAAGCACCCAAATTAAGTTCCAATCCTTATCACAAAACCCAATCCTCGATTAGATGGATCTAGTGGGGATTAGAAAAGAAGGAAGCAATCGTAGACTGGAAATCTGATATGTAAAATATACTACTTGAACAAGAGGATTAATAGATAAAGGTGAAACAAGACAAAGTTAACTTAACTCTGTTGGATTAAGTTCTATGCACTAAAAGGATTTCAGACCCATTTAGAAACAAGACCCCGTAGGTAACAAACATCGTTCATGCTGTTTTCTTAATTTAACTTATCCCTTGATTTTAGTTCTCACATTTTGTAGAAACTAACTTTTAGGAACCACCAGGCTTTATAATTCAGTCACATGCTCGAATATCAAAATAGAAACTATCACTGCCAAGGAATAAACAGATACCTAACTCTACAAATAGAGAATTTAATAGCAACTTGGACTCAATAAAAATTTACTGCATTTACTGCATCAGGGCTCTGTTTTTCTGAGTACAAACTGGATGCTCAATGATTCTCCAAAAATAGGAACAAGGGATTAATTTTCCTAAGTCGAATGGCATCAAGGGTCTTAGGTTAGATTAGACCATAGAGAAGGAAATTCTGGGATGGAGGAAGTTTTGTTGAGTGTGGAAAAAGACAATACAGCAGAGAAAGGAAATATGAACCAAAGGTATTCTCTCAATCCTAATGCTTTTAAGGCTGATTAGCAGAGCTCTCATCAAAATAGAAACTATCACTGCCAAGGAATAAACAGATACCTAACTCTACAAATAGAGAATTTAATAGCAGCTTGGACTCAATAAAAATTTACTGCATTTACTGCATCAGGGCTCTGTTTTTCTGAGTACAAACTGGATGCTCAATGATTCTCCAAAAATAGGAACAAGGGATTAATTTTCCTAAGTCGAATGGCATCAAGGGTCTTAGGTTAGATTAGACCATAGAGAAGGAAATTCTGGGATGGAGGAAGTTTTGTTGAGTATGGAAAAAGACAAGGTATTCTCTCAATCCTAATGCTTTTAAGGCTGATTAGCAGAGCTCTCATCAGACTGATGACATCAGACTAATGCTTTTAAGGCTGATTAGCAGAGCTCTCACTTTTAATGCTTTTAAGGCTGATTACCAGAGCTCTCATCAGACTGTTGAATCGGGCTTTCAACAGCTGAATAAATACTCCTCACTTCCCATTTGGATACTCAACCAAAACATCAACTGAGTCCTTTTTCCAAAACTTCAAAACAAAACTGATGCATGGGAACATTGAGTCAAATGAAACCAAACCTTGTACCAAATCCCAAAAATGATACCCAAGATCCAAACTGACCTAAAGTAAAACAAAAGGGGAAAAAAGAGAATTAAAAACCAACTTTAAGAACACAAAGATAAAAATGAAATCTTTTTAGTTTAGAACCATAATTCTGTTAATCATCAATCAATTGCCACCCACAAGATCTCAACACACACAAAAATGAAGAATCCAAGTATCATGTACTAAACAATGAGATCTCAATATCCCATGAAGTAATTGTGTCTCAGTCTCGCACGCATCAGACCTTCCATAACTCTGTTTGTAATCTAACAATCAATTGCCACACACATAAAAATGAAAAATCCAAGTATCATATACCAAACAATTAGGTCTCAATATCCCAACATATTACTCTCAGAAACAAAACCAATAGAATTGAACAATCAAAGTAAAGTCCAAGAACATAAAATCTTGCAAAAAAAATTCCATTTCAGTCAAAAGGAATGACACCCTTGTGCTCCGATGTAAACAGTAAATGAATTTAGCAATATCAGAAAAATAAGAAAGAATCAGGTTTTCTTATTCAGAACAACTATGTGCAAAAAAAAAAAAAACTATGAACAGTTGCAGAGACAGGGCAAACATCGATAACCTCCACTCACATTGAACGAAGATGAAGAAGTGGGTTGCAGACGGCTTCGGTTGAAGAGCGATCAGATGCATAGACAGGGCTTTGCTTGCACAAGAGGGCTTCAACTTCTGACAGAGAGATAGGTTGCAGATACGCTTCCAAACAAATAGATCGGTTGCATAGACGCTTCCAAACAGAGAGATTGGCTGCAGAGATGCTTCCAAATAGAGGATCGATTGCAGAAATGCTTCCAAACACGATCGGTTGGAGAGACTCGTTTTGGAGTCGAGAGATTGAGAGAGTTGGGAGAGATGAGAGAGACGAGAGAGAGAGTTGCAAGACTTGGGAGAGTTGTGAGAGATGAGGGAGACGAGAGAGATACGAGAGGTTATCTAGGCTGCGAGAGATGACCGTTGAGAGATGACCGTTGAAAGATGACCGTTGAGAGAGACAAGAGTGCAGAAGTCGATTGCAGAGAGACGAGAGTGCAGAGAGATGAGAGAGTGATGAGGAGTTTAGGGTTATCGATGAAATTACATCGATAACCCTAAGTACCGTCAACGACAAGGTTGTGCCCCGCATTTTTGACAGAATTGCTTCTTTGCCCAAGAAGCTCCAATTTAGGGTTTTTAGGGACAGACGGTCGAGATCGAAATCACGGTCGAGATCGAAATCTCGACCGTGCGCTGCACATGCTGCTCATTTAATGCGCAGCATAAGTGTGCCAATTGCCTGGTTCAGTACAGTTTTGCTGAACCAGCACAGAAAAGTTGAACCGATTTACCATACATGTTTTTGCTGATTTCTGTGCCAAAGTGGGCAAATGGCACAAAATAAGTGTGCCAGAATCGTTACCATAAAATTAAAGATGTCAAATTGGAGATTTCAGATTGGATCTAATTGCATGCTTTGGATTCCCAATTCTTTTGACCTCTTTGGGTAAAAGGATTCCCAATTCAAACACTATCAACAAAGAAAACAATCATAAATTTTCAATTTAATGATCCATTGAGATGAAATTTCTGCTCCATATTGGGAGAGGAGAGAGAGAAAACATTGAACGAATGGTCCATAGGATTGGATGGTTGTCCTGACCAGTTGGGCCGGATTAAGTGAAGAAAAGGTCCATTGAAACCCTACATCTTAAATGCATGTGCACCCAACCTGTCAAAAAGGGGTTCAACTTCAGTGCTGCGCATTTAATGTGCAGTATTGTGCTACCAACTGTGAAGATTGAAATTTCGATCAAGATTTCTATCTGGACCGTTCGTCTCACTTTCAACCATCTGTGAGATAGACGGTCGAGATCGAAATCTCGGTTGAGATTTCAATCTCTACCATTCAAGTGTTGCGCATATAATGAGCAATATTCAAGTTTGCCCCATCAAAAAGATGACATGATTGAAGGGAATGGGACGAGTCCAAATCCTCTCCGCCTGTGCCAGGCATCTGCCCATCAGTGTACCATGGGTAGGCCATGTGACATCCATCTAGAGGGGAGGGGGATGGGCGAATGGCCCGCCAAGATCTGGATTTCAATGGGACTCGTGTATTTGACCAAATGGTGGAGGTCCTACACGTCTATTACCCAGATAACTATTTGTGGTTAAATCATATTACGATCTGAACCTAATCAAATTGTATTTTCTTGGATTAGAATATTATACATGGTTCAATCTTAGAACTTATTGAATACTCATTGTATAATTTCCTCCAAAGAGATGAGCCAAATACAAAACCTTTTAGGGCCACTATGATGTCGGGTTTGTTGCCAATTTTGATTCAACCTAAACCAAGGTTTAAAAAAATTACAATTTCAATATATCAAACCAGTCCAGATGAATTCTAATCCAATTAGGAATCGTAACCCCATAATTTGAGTGAAATAATTGTTCCAATCTGGAACAGCATCAGTTGATTTTGTTATAGATATGCTTGAATTGGGTATATGTTAGTACGGATTGACTGAGCTTAATATTTTATTTTATTTTATAAGGTAAAACTTTTCCCCTGATCTTCAAGACCAATATTTATCAGTTGCATTGTTGCATCGACCAACAC
This sequence comes from Hakea prostrata, assembly GCF_041222555.1. NCBI lineage: Eukaryota > Viridiplantae > Streptophyta > Magnoliopsida > Proteales > Proteaceae > Hakea > Hakea prostrata. The sequence goes on along the minus strand of NC_142600.1, from coordinate 79,676,869 downwards.
ATTCACAATACCATGTAAATTATTTAACAATTTTCTTTTCAGGTTAAGGTTTTTTTTAGACAATTTGCACATTGAATATGTAAGATATGATTAATTGATCATGTGTGGAATTTCTTTTTCTTTTTTTCTTCTTTTTTTTTTTTGCGAATGTGTGAAAGTTCATATTCAAATTCTAATAATTTATCTTTTGATGATTTCTTACAAAAGAAAAATCTCCAAATGGGCCCTGGTGCAATGTTAATAGTTGCTGGATTAAGAAATAGCCGTGTTTATTTCGAAATTCTGCTAAGTCTGGATCACTTCTCCATCGGACATTTTTTTACTGTAAGTTTTGTGTGAGGCCCACGAGAGACCTACTAGAGGCATGGAACAAAATGTCGCCGACATTTTGCGATTTGTCGGCGAAAATCGTTGAGTCGCTAGAGGGCGACACGAAACCCATGTACGAAACGACATATACCAAAAGTCGCCGAAAATTTCGGTGCGAAATCACAATATCGCCGACTCGAAATGTCGACAATAATCGCGGACCCCGCATTTTCCGGCGAGTAGTTCCATGCTCCCGGGACATGACCGAGCACGGTTCTCTTTTGTGAAAACCCCAGAACCACATCGGGGGAAGAGAAACCCCAAAATTAGGTTCACCGCTTCTTCTTGTTTTTATTTTCGCCTTCGCTGGTTTCAATTCGTTGATGAGTAATATTCTTCTACCCATGGCTTTTGACATCTCCCATTGAAGCATCTTCGATCTCCATGTGGAAAACTTTTCCATCACCGCATTTGCTTTTGTGGTTTTACAATGTTTCCGAATCCGAATTCTCGGTGGTGAAGTTTTCTTTCCACATCTAAGAAACCCGACGTAGGAATTCAACTCAATTCAATTCAATCCAAGCGTAATTTTATGGATTGGCATTTGTTACCTACGTCCGTTAAAGAAATGTTTGGATGCATGAAAGGCAAAGAGATGATTTCGTTCGGGATTCCATTAATTACCGTTGAAGAAATACGAGAGATGATTTCGGTTCCTTTGAGGATGTATTGTTGTCCTCGGGGAAGAATCTCGGTATGCTCACCGCCTCTCCGGGAAGCCCTAGCTCCGTCGGGAAGAGTCTCCCCTGGAGCGGAAAAACCAAAAGAGATTTTCTAAAAAGAAAAGCGATGCATTTTCTCTCTGAAAACAAAACGTCAAACACCGACGTCCCCGCCCCAGAACAAGAGAACACCATTAAGTTTAACTTAACCTTAAAGGATCAATTTGGGTGGCACCACGCACCCGACTTTAAATCGACTTTTCGAACTTTGACTAGAGGTCCTACCTCTGAATTATTTTATTAATAACAAGCGTAATTCTCGTACGAAATAAAACGCGTGATAAAAAAGCGATCGAGACTCAATTGTGTGTGAGGCTGAATATATTATAATAATACCAACTCTGTCCAGAATATTGACTAAACTTGATAGTTATAATTCCATACTGAGAATTGACTACTAGTTATGTGCAGATACAAACTTGTACATATTGGCATGAAAATAAAGACAAGAGAAACATAAAAAAAATTCCAGTTTTTGTTGCAGGGAAGAGAAGGTGAACGCGAGAGAGCAGGGCATGATAGTTATGTGAAGGAAAATTAAGTCTCAATCATGGGTTTCTTCTATATACTGTTCTAAATTCTTCCACTAATCTGACTCCACTTCTCTCCAGATTCAGTTTAGACGGCTATTTCTATCATCAAACCCATAAGGATTCTGCGAAGGAATCTAACTGCAATTGATCTTCTTCTTGTTGTTGTTCTTCTTCCTTTTTTGTGTTGACGAGTTGTAGATAATCCTCGTACAGGTTCTCAAACATGTTTTCCCTTGTGGGCACTTGATCAGATTCGCATCCAACATGACAACCATTCACAATGTCATTGAGATCAATAGGTGGTAATGGAAACGGAAATTCTACTGCTTCTGTACCAACAGCTCCATTTTCACCTTCAACTACTCCATTATAGCCACTGGAAGATCCACTCAGAGTAGTGTTGTAGTCGAAACTGTTGTTCCTTGTCATTGAGAGAGATTTCAACCTGATGGGTTTTGGGAGATAGATCTTCATTTGTGTCTGATGAATCTGATCTCCTCCAATATTTGAACCCACCACATTTTTGTTCTGTTTTTGCTTTTTGTTGCTGCCATTGTTGTTGGTCTTTCTCTTTCTGGGCCCACGTTTGGTTTTGTGTTGGTGGGCATCAGGATCTGTTCCCTGGCTCCTAAGCTTTTTGCTGAGATGGGTGTTCCAGTAGTTCTTGATCTCATTATCAGTTCGATGGGGCAATCTTCCTGCGATCAAAGACCACTTGTTGCCCAGAAGTGAATGGAGTCTGATGATCAGATCTTCTTCATCTGGGCTGATGTTCCCTCTCTTGATATCAGGTCTCAGGTAATTCATCCATCTTAACCTGCAACTTTTCCCACACCTAAGGAGCCCTTTGTTGGACACCCAAATCACAAACAAGCAAAACAAGTAAGATTCGTTTTCTGAATATGAAGGAATCAAGAAACTAACAGTAACCCAGATGCAGTTCCACCATTTATCCAACATTTTCTTCTTTCTTCACCAATGATCGACACTAACGGTAATAATAAAGGCAGGGATTATGATTGTTAGTTGAATTTGAGAGAGCAAGAGTAAGTTTGTGGTCAGATTGTGATTACTGGGGGCCAAAGGGAAGAAATCATGACGAGTGATAAAATGATTTGAGGTCTTGAGATCAGGGAAATCAACTAAAATATATAGATACCTGCTTCTTTAGGCAGAGATCTCCAGTTGCCTTCACCATGAGCTTGGATATAGTTAGTAAGCAATGTATCTTCCCTAGCAGTCCATGGACCTCTGCGTAAACCAACTTTAGAACAACAAGGTGCTCTGCCCATCTCCCTTGAATTCCCTCTTTTCTCTGGGATTTTAACCCCCAGGTGAAGAGGGAAACCAGAGGCTCAGATGATGGTGCACTACGTCTACATGTAACATGAGATAACTTCATGACCCTTTTAAACCATAAGCGATCTACTGTACCTCACGAGGAATAATAGCCAATACATGTTGGCATCACAGAGGGTTCTGAGAATTGTCAAAATCTGATAACGTACTGGGTATTTTCATCCCCAGAAGGGTCATTCTGGGAAACAGCTAGCTAGCTCTGAAGTTTCGGTAGACAACAGGGGATGCTCAACGACCCTTCTTCATCAACTTCTATCTGCCCTTCAATCTTCATCACTTCTTCTTCAATTCTTCTTCGCGTGCACGGCTTGCGTTGCATGCATGGCAAGTTGCCAACCGATCATTCTATGAAGAATCAAACTATCAAAACTACCCTTATTTCAGGAATTCCTAGATTTCATTTTGTATTTTTGTGGCATTTCTGTGCATGCATCAACGAAGCGGAAGATATATCACTGTGGCTGACGTGAAGGGAAATTTCCATTTCCAGAATATTCTGTGACGATGAATCTGGAACGCTTACATATTTAACTTATTTTTCGTTTGGTGAAGCTCACGTCACCACATGAACGGTACCAAATTTCTTCCCGTTAGAAACTTGGGCTCAACTTGGGCAGCACTGAGCTGTCGGGGATCAAAGTGGTAATCAAGAATCGTTCTCAATCACTCGTTTTTCTTCTTCTTCTTCTTTTTCTTTTTCTTTTTATTATTATTATTTTTTATTTTTTATTTTTTTTGTTTTTGGCTAATTAATTCACGTGTATATTAGACTTTAGTATTTATCAGATTCTTTATAGATTATTTCACACATGGATTTCACCCTCTCTTTTTTTGTTTGTTTTTTTGGGAGGGGGCGGCGGCAATCAGCATTAAGGAACAAGAATGGTCGAATCCAACCCCCACCTCTTTATGATTCATTGACATTATCGGGAAAAATAAAAATGTTAAGACAATTTTTGTGGACATTTTGGTGAATCCAACCCCCACTAATTATTCTTTGAAAATAAATTACATATATATTCCTTAGTTTGCAAATTAATGTGTATTTTTTTTTTCTTTTTATGTTTACATTTTTCATGTTTTAAATTATATATCAATGGTATTCCTACGGTCAAAATCTTAAGGTTAAGTTATGACTCAACATCTATTTAATTTTTAATTATTATCATACAATTTCAAGCTGGTTTGTTTCGACTTTTAGAAAAGAAAAAAAAATTATCAGCGAGAAGAAGATGATTCCATCTTCATTGGTGGACTAAATGAATGATTTTTAGAAACTTTGGTGGATCCTTTGTAAAAATTTCATAAATGATTTTTATTTCTTTTGCAAGAAATAGCCTAGGAATGGAATAGGATCAGATCAATCCAACCCCATCTCTTATTAACAACTACTTACAAATGGTGACACTAAAAAAAAAAAAAAGACAAAAGAATAGAAGAACTATGAGAATTCTTTGTGGAAATTTTGGTGATTCCAACCCACTGCATGCAACCCCCATCTCCTTAAAGAGAATGCATATAGGGTATATTTCCCATTTTTTTGACATGAACTCCCAATTTTGTACTCTCTATTGGTGTGTGTTCTAGAGATGTAGATTCTTTTGTCAATGATCAAGGAAAGCATAGGGTTTGAGATTTTTGCACTTTTTGATAAATGGGGATGGAGAAACTGGACAAAATAAACTTCCATGTTTGGAAGTACAATGCATGAACACCTATTTGAATGAAATTTATCTTTGTGCTCAAAGAAGGAAGGGACCTTCAGTCCAGATCACGATAGAAGTCTACACTTTCCTCAAGAGTCTCCACTACAAATTAGGAATGACACCTATTTATGAGAGTAACAAAATGAACTTAGAGGTGAATCCCTAGTAGACCCCACATGAACTCCACCCCTAATTTGTGGTTTAAAATACCCTAACCAATGAAGGATCCAAACTCAACCCAAGTCAAATTAATTTATAAAACTGCTAGCATTTTATTTACAGTCGAAATGTATTTAACATAATATTGTTCACTTCTACGGTTCTACCTAAAGAACAAAAAGCACAAACACACAATATTGTTCACAAAGATCCTTAAGGTTGCGCTTGTTTGCAAAGGTTGGGTGGGAAAAAAAAAATGTGAGTCTCATGTGTATTGGAATGAGAGAGAAGGAAAGGAAGGGAAAAAATTTTGTAAAAAAATGATAGTGGTGGATCCCACTTTTTACTTTTTTTAATTTTCTCACAAAATCCCACCAAATATGTGAGGTTTTTAAAATGATTTGGATGGAAAAGTTGGGTTGCTACATCACCAGACAAGTTTCCTCTCTTACTTTCCCACCCCAAGCAACCAAACAATCTACCATTTTGGGATTTAGAAAAAAAAATAAAAAATCTACACTTTTTTCAAGAATTTTCCCACCCCACCTTTATTTCAGCAAACAAATGCAGCCTAAATAAATTAGGTGGTTCACGAGCAACCTACCTCCTGGGGAGAGTGACCAATGATTAATTGGCTCCACCATGCTTGGTTTTTGGTTTTTATTTTCGTCTCCATAGAGAATAATAGGAAAGATTTTGATGCTTTGGTCTTGTATTAAGGGAAAATTTTCTTTTTAATATTAAAAGGGTTCGATTCAATCTCATAACCTATGGTTATGAGGTCAAGTGTTCAAATTTCCTCAAGAGTCAGCAGGAAAATTTTGATCAGATATAAAATAAAACTACCTCTATGCAGTCCAAGCGTGTGTAAGTTACTCGGTCCATTCGATAATCGAATGTGCTTAGAGAAGAAACATAGTTTAGGGTTTATACCAAGTATGACCTCAATTAGAGTTAATTAGAAAGGTGAATATTCATGTAACCAACTCAATTTAATTTAATTGAGAAAGGCTTCTTGTTGATGGTAGTTGTTAGAGAAAGAAAGACAAAAGAATTGCAATACCATAATTTTTATAAGAGAGCAAAATTTACCCCTGGAGAGCTGGAGAATCCTTTTGCTATATTGAAGGTCCTGATAGATAGATGGTCGAAGAGTCTCTTTACTTAGCAACATAGGATATAGCATGATTGTATCCAGTATCCCACATTGGCCCAGTGTAGCGTTGCTCTGCAATTGCAAGCCCAAAAAAATTCAGAACTTAAAAGTTGCTGTAACCTGTAACAAAGTAAAGCAATGCAACCTCAAAGATTTCTCATTCTTGCTGTGTGGGGTAGGAATTTTGGGTAGCTTTCGGCAAAGGGGTAGGAAGATGTTTCAACAATTTAAGATAAGTTCAGGTCTGCTGAGAATAATATTCTATGACAAGCATGCGACTCATTCATTTCCCAACTTATGTAGCATTTCAATTCATATGATGCAAATGAGGGCTTTCTGACTAATCACTATGGCATATAAGTGAGGTGATTCACAAACACCCAGCCACCCAGGGCGAGTGTGGTTGAAGCTTGAGACCAAAAGTCCAAGCCCCAGGCAGAACGGTGATACCCAGATGCAAGACTTGGGGGGAACAAAAGAGTATCAGCATCTGACAAGAGTTATAATTCTTTCCAGAAACATACCTGCGCTGTCTTCTAATATGAGATGACGACCAAGCCCCTCACAAAGTTGCTTCATTGCCTTGCCAGTGACCACTTAAGAAGGCAAGAGATTCCAGGAGTGCACCAAATCCGCCAGAAGGATCTCCGTCTGCTTCCCCAACATCATCTCCCTGTAAACTGCAGGCCAAGGGGGCTGCAAAACTGGAACAAATCAAACCATCAGCATCTTCTTACAAACCATCCACACCCGAGAACAGAGAGGAAACTGGGTCGCAACCCTCTTCAATCAAGAACGCACACTAGATTCTTTCATGCGAAGCTACTGAACACAGATAATCAATGTGGCACCAAGCAAGTCTGACTAGTGATCAATGATTACAAAAAAGGAAAATACTCTGAAGTAAATAACATTTATATTGATACAATGCCTGCCTTTTGTGTACACTTTCTTTTCCAGAAGTAAATTTTAGTATAAATATATAATTAATGGCAAAAAAAAATTACATAACATCAACATAAGTAGTGACCCACAAGATGTGGGGACTACCAATTCATGAAAGCGCAGGCTTGCTGATAAGAGTGGTGGAGCCAATGGTAGGAGTGTTGCTTGACCTGCATGGTCAGTCAGAAGCCACCGGCAGCACATGATACAGGAAAGGGGAACCGAAATTGGTTTCTCAAGACTTCAATTTTCTGGCATCCCCAACACTGTTACCCACATTAGTCATCAGAAATCCAGAAGCCCGGTCACTCTCTAAAGAGACCCTGAACACCCAGATGCCCGCTATAGCCATGAACCCAATCTGAACTCCCAATTTTGCAAAAAGCTCAGATCAGCAAGAAGTGACACGAAAGGTGCATGTTATTAACTGCATCTCCCACTGGTATTCTACCACTGCACACTTCTTACTAGAAAATGCTCCAAAATCCCTGGCGTCAACATGCACGAAATCTTCACCAGCCTTAGCTTGCTTCAGGCAGCCCTCCACCCCAAAAAATAAAAGAATTGTATAATTAATCCGGATTTACAAATCCAGAAGAACAAAACCTGGCCTCTTCTTGTCACCAGGCCCATTTCTACAACACAAACACGCATGCCTCCCCACCTTTCCAGCTGTCAGGTTCTAGCTAGACTATACAAGGGCCCCAAAGAATCTCAATTTTGTCAAAACTTCTCTACATTTCACATGCCCGTGAAGTACCAAACCGGTATCTGCCAGTGGAAGCTGGTAAAATTTAAGATTGAGCCAACTCACTAACACCCCACCACCACTCACATATTCGGGCTGAGCCAATGAAAATCCGCAGCATCCAGTATCATTAAGGTAGCCGAACATATGTTGAAAGACCCAGAGTAAAACTCTTTCCATAAGCCATCCTGAGCTCGCACTGTTTTAGAGACAAACTGGCAATCCATAATTGAGGAACGATCGGATACGTCCATCCCAGCCTGCAGTTACGATCACCAGACCCCATGCATCAGAACTGAGTGTGTTCTGGCAAGAAGTCTTAAGAAACTTGTATTGGGATTTAAACATTGTAGACGAAGCACACAATGAGCCTGACACAGGAAGCTTCTCCTCCGGCCATGTAGCAGAGCCTTTTGCCAAACCCTCTGAAAAGAATCCATGGCTCAAAGAGAAACGATCAGGAGAGGGCATTGGGAGGACATTACGTGGATTCTTCTCCATCAGGTGCTGCAACCACCCATTTGCTGTCTTAATAGCTGCTGTATCCTCAAGTTTTCTCGGAGATAAGATAGTGTCAGAAACAGTTGACCTAACTGAATCCCCATTTCTCAAGCCACCCCAAGGTACAGCAACCGATGCACTGTCAGAAAAGAAGTGTTCACAAGATCTAGTGCTTTTTGAATGTGAGGGTGTGATTCCATCCTGCCTATCATAGTTCCAGACATAAACATTAGAATCCTCACCAGCTGAGACGATATGTTTCCCATCTGCAGTGAAAGATGCAGATATTTGGCTCCCTACATTGCGAAGACCTGCATGATGGAAATGTGAATTTTTTTATCAATATCCAAGTTACAAGCACTAAGTTTATGAGCAAGGGAAAACATTCAGTAGTTCAAAATTCACTTCACTACATGCTGCAACCTGGATACCAGCATTGCAATAAATATCACACAAAATAGGACTAAATGCTTACCCCTGAATTTGCAAACCACGTCAACCCCATGAAGAATCCGAACTTGTGAATCAGCTGAAGTGACTATCACTTTACTTGGATCACTCGGGGAGAACTAAAAGCCAAAAGTGAAGCACAAAAATAACATGCTTACTAAGATTTCCAGACAAACAAGACAATAGGCATAAAAACAGAAGGACAAAAATGGAATGAAGGAGGGATGGCTACCTGAAAGCCAATGATCCTTTTTGAAGGTGAATTCTTTTTACCCCCCAAACATATTTGATCATTCAGCTGCAGAAGGTTATCTGATCAATGCAAACCAGTAATCAGTGGGCGACGCAGAACTTCTCTTTATTAAAAAATGAATAGAGAAACCACTAGTTCTAAGCAAGAAGAACAACTAGATGTAAAAAACATGTAACAGTACCATCGAAGGGTTGCTCAGTTAGGAACGACTTGCACCTCTTAGTGAAGAGGTCACAGGTTTCAACGCTCTCTATGATATATGTAATAGTCCCCACCCCCAAAAAAAAAACTTTTGTAATCATGACTCTTAACTGGTTGTGAAACCCACATAAATTTCAACCATATTTAGAAATGATATATTTTACATGTAATCTCTGTCTAACGTCAAAATCAAAGGGAAATAGATCAAAGTAATGTATAATTTGATGAACAAATACGGAATGATTTGGAGTTAGTCATGTAATCACATAAACTAATAAACACAAATGATTATGGAAGTTTCTATTTTAAGTATAAAAACTTCCCCTTCCTTCCCTTAAATTCTCCCCAAACAGAAACCTTAAGGACTCTACAAAAGAATGTGATCATGCTGTTTTAACACCTGACTAGAAAGAATCAAAAGACACAAGGAAAAAAACTTCCAAGTGGCAACAGTGAAAATTGGTGTACATAGCAAAAATGCATAGAAAACAAAATATAATACTAGATACTTTTTGGGCGTCCATATTCCAGGAACTAAACAGTGGAGCAAACACATTTTAAAAATAGGCTTGAGTATTTGATGCAGATTAAAATGAGCCTGTACCATTAAGAATAAGCATAAGCTTGTTAGGACTCAAATGTGGTTATGTAGCCAAAAGCACTGCAAAACCAACTTGAGTTCAGGTTGAAAAAGTGTTGGAGAAAATATCATTCTCAAGATAAAGGGAGTTGTTCTGGAATCACTTCGGAAGTGGTTTGCAAAGAAAGCTTTACCCAAGAATTGGGGGATGTGTGCGGAGATGGATTAAGTCAATGATGTTCAAAATTTGAAATCAATTGGTCAGGTAAAAGTTGGTTTCTTGAAACTAATTAGGTTCTTAGGATTTTAGGGAATGACATAAAGAATGGTGCTGTAACTTGAATCTAGTCTAGTATTTGGTACAGGTCTAAATCCTGGAGGGGCTGAATTTAGGTTAGAAATGGGGTCTCTAGGATTATACAAAAATTCAAAATCTAGGTTGGATCTGGCATTTGAGGGACCTGACTTGGGAAAATATTAGATTGACCTCTAGGTTAATTGTGCTGGTGATGTACAAAAGATGGAGGTGATCGATGGTCAAATTCGGCTGCACAAAAAATTCAAAAGAAAAAGCACCTTGGTTGTCTTCTCGTAAGGTTCTACTGTGGAGGACCAAAACCTGCAGGGATGATTATAGAAGATGATTGATTCCACAGCCAGTACAGGGCTTGGATATTACTCACCAAACTCCAACCAGCAGCTTGGATACTACACACCAGGGAGCATGCAACCTGGATAGCAGTCACCAAACTTCAGCCTAGGTGCTACACACCAGACAAGTCTATTTTAAAGAGATTTGGTACCATTGAGCAGTATATATGAACCTCAAACCTGATTTCTTCTCTTTTTCCTTTCCAAAATATTGTTCTCATTCTCTTACCCCATCCCTAACAATGGGTTTTCAGGAGAGGCTAAAGATGTCGTTGTTCTCTTATAGTGCATTTTGTTACTTAATTTCACCAATGCTTGCATTAGTTCTGATTTCAAATCCATGAAATCATCATCCATAGGATCATACTCATAAAGTTAACTGTTTGGTTACCTAATTCATTTTGAAAAACTGCTTGATTAACACGATTACATGGGTGAAGGGTGTTTATTATCAGGGTTAATTTGGAGGAATTGACAGACTTAAAATCAGACCATTAAATCCAAATAATTCCAAATTTTATGCAAAATTTGCAACTCCATTTTATTCTTGGTTCTGATGCAAACCACTGAACAAAATAACCAAGCGGTTATTAAATATCTGACTCACGATTCCACGGATTTGCATAATGCTACTAAATGCAATCTTAGTTAAATCTTTTTTTGTTTTCTAGCTTTATACTGCCTGGGACTAGACCTACTGTGGTTCCAGTCCCACATCAATTGATCCTGCCACGAATGGTCTCCCATAAGTTTTTACTGGTTCAAGGTGGAGCTTGCATTAAATTTGAGGATAAATGTTACAGTCCGAGAAGCAGAAATACCCCGGTAACAGCCTAATAGATATTTGAAAAGAAAACCCCAGGACATGTTGGTAGAAATTTTGAGTAAAGAAAGATGCCTAAGTATAGGTAGCTACACATACCTGACACATCATAAATGCGACAGTTGCCAGTCAGAGATCCAACAACCCCTCCCTGCACAGTTAAACAAAAAATATTATTTACCCCAAACCCTGAGATACCCGAAGCAACATCTCATTCAGACTAGATAACATACAAAATCAACAAACCTGTCCATCTGGGCGATAGCAGACAGCGGTGACCATGTCTCTTATATCAGTCCAATCAAAAACTTGACCACTGGGAATTTCCCAGATTCGAACTTTTCCATCAATTGAGCCACTAATGAAGTAGTTATTGTCCACGGGGTTGAACTGAACACATGTCACTGTGAAACAACAGACAGATCAACTAGAGTTACTAATAAATCTAAAGAGAGATAACATTAAGCCCATAAATCAACTGACCCAAACAATTAACAAGAATGCACTGACTAGATGGACGTCAAATAGATTTAAGCACCACTCACTTAATTATTTTACAGATAAGATTTAAATCATCATCCTCTTAAATCCTATTACTATTATTATCATGAATCTTGTTTCCAAAATAAACGCGTACCATAATTATTATGAAAGAAGACCTTTTGGCATCCATTGAATCCCACTCGCCACAATCGAACAGTTTTATCCACAGAGGACGAAAGCAGATACTGCACAACGCAATAAAACCAAAAATAAATAAATAAATAAAACACCTGAATAGATCAAGAAAAATATAGGGGAAAAAAATTAGCTGCTACTCATCAAACAGTTACCTTTTCCTTTGACCATGATAAATCCAAGACTGCACCAACATGCCCGTGATACTCATGGAGTGGTTTTTCAGACAGCCGAAAGACCTTTGGTGGCAATATAACACAAGCAGTGTCTGACATTTTCCTTGGAGTCTTGAATTTACCCAGTTTCTCTTTATCCGCAAAAAGCGGAACCAGCTCCGAAGAGTGGTTGATGGTAAAGTATATAAACGATGGATCAATATCAGGAATGCCATCTTCATTTGATCTCTCAGTCTCAATTACCTGCCAAACACGGACAACACCATCTTCACCAGCACTTGCCAGACACTGTCCATCAAGACTGAACTTCATTGTCAATATTGAACCCTCATGAGCACATATTTCTTGTCCCATATAAAGAGCAGAGAGCTCCTTGGATCGTTTCTTATAAGGACGAACCCTGACCCTGTGAACACTAGTTGCCGAAGAAGAGTGAGAGTGGGAATCGCTACCATCCCTTTCCCCATTCACAATGCGGGACAATCTCCTTAACCACCCCTTTTTTATCCTCTTCGCTTTATCGACTAACTTGATTGTCTCTACAACTTCTCTCCTCATAAATTGCTGCACCAGAGGGGATAACCATAATGTTTTCTCAAACTCTTCCACGGTAACCAGTCGATTTGAACGAACTTCACGAAGTCTGGTTAGCATCCCATCCTGTCCTAGTTCATCCACGACAAACTCCGTTCCATCATCCAAGTTTTTAATCCTACAGGCACAATTCTCGGCCGACCGCCCCTCTTCAGAATAATCAGGAGCACCGTTGGACCAACAAGAGATGGAAGACCGACTTGACTGAAACCCGTCATCAAAATCAGAACTTCCCGGCACAGCACCACTCTTCTCTGTGATTCTGTCGATCAAAACTGCGTTGCCAAGGAAGATGCCATCGGAATCATCACCCATCCATTTCAGGAACTTCCTCCGGCGGTCAGGAACGCTTTCTGGGGTCTTAACCCAAACTTTGTATGGGGAACAACCAGAAACCTGATTTACTGACCCAAAACTGGAGTCAAAACTGTCGCGGCGATCTGATTCCGAATCGTACAAGGACGCGAGCTCCTCTCGGGATTCGAAGAATCTATCTTCTTCTTCTTCGCTGTAAGTCCCCATGATTCTTCAAGTTCAACCCATGAAAACCTACTCAAGAGAAATTCTTTTAAATCCTCACCCAATGTCAAAAATTGAGCAAAAAATGCAAAAGATAAACGAAAAAAATAGTGCCCAACATCAGTAAGTCATCATATCATAAACATAAGGTACAAAGAAGCCCGAAACTACTCCCAATCCAATCCCATTGTAGCTGCTCTCTAACATCATACGGAATTGCAATACGGGTGGGAGAGGGGGAAGCAAAAGATTTGAGAGGATCCAATAAACCCTAAGTTGTAACAAGTCACAGATCTCCAAAAAAAATCCATGTACCCACAGATGGAAAACACATAATAAGAACAAAAATACTATAAGGCGGTTCAACAATCAAGCATATCAGTAGAAGAAATGAAGGAGAACAGTGGAATTTGACAGCAGAACAGAATTTCAAAATCAAAATTTCGAGTAAAAGTAAACGATAGTCTCAAGATTCGCTTCTCTTACCTGGTTTCCATTAATTCTTCGTCAAATCTAGATATTCCATTCATCCATAGGCCTTCCAGCTCTCTCTGTCTCTAGCGCGCGCTCTCTCTTTCTACGAACCAAAGAAGAAGAGTAAACAAGAACTGATGAAATGTGACGTTTATTTATAACAGTCAGGTAATTTTTCTTTTTCTTTTTTAATATATAAAGAGAAAATGAAACCTCGACAATTCGTGAAAGGGAACGCTCGGGCAAATGAGATTTGAAGGAGGGTAAAAGAGTATTTGTGGTTGCGGGTCAATCTACATACTTGGATGTTTGGTACATGTAAATTCAAATAGTCAATGAATTTTTGTTTCTTGCACATCTTCAGAGGGAGTTTTAACGTCCACAAGAGTTGAACCCATGACCTCTCCACTGAAAAATATGGATCTTACTACTCTACCAACCCTGCATTGACGAGGATATAGACTTTTGTCGCACTACTCAAAATCAAGTTGTCAAGCAGGAATTGATGCTCTTAAATGGACAATTTCTTTGATATTTTACTATTTAAGGGAAATTTTACGAATACCCAAAAATAAAGATGTGAAAATCATAGACATTCTAAAAATATATCAAATTAGTAATGACACCTAAAAATGTCTCTTAAATTTGCTCAATGGTATTACTCGGCTAATAAATTCCGTTAGCGATATAAAAATGGTATGAATGTAGTACAACATTTAAATTGTACGAAAACTATACCAAAACAACATGGTTCAATATATTTCATCGGTATGGTAATAAAACCTAATATAGTATCATATTGAATTAGAAACCATCTTTTAAAACCATATCATGCTATCTATTGAAATAATTTGGTATTCTGTGGTTTTTTATAAGGTTGATTTTGATTTCAATATGTCATTTTAGCATCGGATTGACACCCTTAGTAGCACACTTCCATGTGTGGTTCAAGTTAGGGTCACATCCTTTATAATTATCACGTCCTCCAATTCCCTGTAACTCCTATATAGGATTGTGACACGTTAAAATTAATTATATAAGGGTAATAATTAGAATTTAATTAGGAACTGAATCTAATAAATTTTTAAAATTAAGCCTCAAGAAAATAGAAGAGATGAAATTGGGAGAAAATTTTGTAGTACAGTTTAAACATTGTATTAAATCGATGCTTGGTAGTACGGTTTCGGTATTAAATTGGCACGAAAAAACGATTTAAACACGTTATCTAGTATTGGTACGAACGAACCCATGCCACTTTTGTTATTAGTTCATTAAGATCCTAATGAATTTTTTTATCAAACAATTGATATAATATGATATTAACAGAGACATAACAAATAAATTTAATTAATTGAGACAAAATAAGAGTGAATGATAAAATGAAAAAATTGAAATGAGGAATTAGGGATAGGATAAAGGTAAAGTATTTTAATTGTAAAATTACATTTATATTATTTAATTTGGTACGATACTAATTCGGTACAGTTTTGGTACATATCGACGACAGAATGAGTACCTAAAATCTGGAAACGTACTGAGAAATTTTGGTTTCGATAAGTACTATACTGAATTTTGGACAGTGCATTTTATACTGAACGATTCCATACAATTAAACGATTTCGATACACAATTGACATCTTTATCATTTTCTAATGTGAGAAGACATGCAAAATGATTGACTTATACAAGACTTTCCACATGAGATGCACTAATAGTGGCAATCATTCTCTCGTACTATTATTGAGAAAAGACTAAGCTTTTCAATGAAAATCTTCCTCCTTTAACTAAAAATGAGGTACCAACTTTATTTGGTAGATAGCAATTTCGGGGTGTTATGGTGGAATCTGTGTCAGAAGCCCTACCTCATGTGGGGAATTGAGTAACTTTTAATGGATTGGATCCAAATCCATTATCTGCTATGAAAGAGAAAAAAGGAAATGAAACATAAGAGATTAATTCAATGGCAAAGACCATTATCTCATTGTAAGTAGACCTGTAAATGGATAGCCGAAATTTGCCTCCGAATTCGCATTTATATTCGTTTAAGGGTATCCGTATCCAAAAATTTTTCTTACCGAAAAATTCCGTATCCGTCCGTTAAGCAACCGGATTTGAATTCGGATAATTGTTTATCGGATCGAATAATATCCGGATAAATTTTTATCCGAATAGAGTAAAGTATTTAACATTTTTTCTTTAAAAGTAGATGATAATCGGATTCGGATAGTGGTATTTGGTAATCGAAAATTAGAAATTTATAATAAAAAAATGTAAAAAAGTGACAATTATCAATCAATAATCGGATATTTTATTGGATCGGATTATTATCAGATATCCGATAAAGTTTCGGATTCGGATTCGGATGAATTCTCTAAATTTTTGCCGGATTCGGATTCGGATAACGGATTTACTAATCGGATTCGGATACTGGTGTATTCGAGCCGAATCCGATCCGTTTCCGGGCCTAATTGTAAGAGATCAAGAGTTTGAATCTTCTTAAAATTAATGATGAAATTAATTAAAATAAATAAAATAAATTATATCGATATCTCAAAATGAAGGCTTTCAAGCATTGACGCCTCTCTTTATGTTTGAAAAACACAGAGACCAATATCTTTATAATAAACAGTGACTTAACAGTTTTCAGTGATCAATTTGACTAATGTATCAATGAAAATTTAATTTTGAGGTCTTTGTTTTTTCAAATGTTAAGTGAAGTATTAGTGCTTTAATGCCTCTATTTTAGGGTGCGAGTACAATTTGCTCAAAGAAATATATAACGTAATAATCTTTTACTCATCTTATAAAGTTACCAACCAAAAAAAAGGAAAAGGGAAGTAATAAAAATAATTAAAGGAACAAGAAAGGTTACGTGATATTATTAAAGTGAGATGAGAATTAGATGTTGAGATTAATGGGGGCAGTAATGATTTGTTTTTCACTTTAATCAATTATTTGTTTGTTAAATTTGCATTAGTGGTGTGAGAAAGTGGGAACCGTGTGATGAGAAACAGTGAATGGTCGGGATTGCGGGAGGCAGAAGACAGAAACAAATTTTGTTTGTTTTGCACTTTTCATTTTCAGCCGTCCATTGACTCCATCACCGTCCAGACAGTAGATCGGATGTCCAGGAAGTTTCACTTTCACCCATAAACGACAAAATATATGATAAGCCGGCCGCGTGGCTCCTACTCTTTTCTTTCTCAGAATTTTGTCGTTTAGCTTTAATCCCATTTTTTTATTTTCCTTTTAGTAATTTTCATTTTTTTGCCTTCTTTATGTTAATCATTTTCATGATCAAAATACTCAAATAATTTTTTATTTTTTTTATTACAAGACAATTATAATTTTATATATATATAAAAAGATGTAAAAATACAGCACAAAAGAATACACAAAAATTACCTGACGTGAATGAGTGGAAGCCATTAGATTTTGAGCAACCATGGAAGAGTCATACCTGACGTGAATGAGTGGAATCCATTAGATTTTGCCGTAGGAAGACCACATAAAATGCCCCAACGCTCTCATAGGATGACATTTGAATGCTGAGTACCACGAACAATCATCAGGACCACCTTCCCCCAGTAGTCTCTATCGATGGCGCCATAGCCGCCTTCACCATCATCAATTGAACCATCAACATCGAGGACAATCCACCCAACCGATGGAGGACGCCAATAATGGAAAGAAGGAAGAAAAGATCAAAAGGATATAAAAGTATTGTCATCAAAATACCGATATACCCATAATTGGTTTTCTTATACCACATGAGATGCAATGTAAAATGTCGTCGTACTCTTTGGACTAAAAATCACTTGGATCAAATCTTAAGGGTTGGAATGAAGATTATCCTTCTCTTCATGAAAATGTTGTTTTCAACATCAAGGTTAGATCATGGTTGATTATTTTAGTACAACTTTGTCTAATTCAATTCAATGTTATCATTTTCTTTAATATTTCTAATGACCATAAGGTAACAATATGAAATAATGAGTTCCTTTCAAAACTTTAGAGACCGTTTGTTTCAAGAGAAAAAAGAGCGAGAAAAATAAAATAGTGAGACCCACTGGTAGAGGAATTGGAAAATAGAAAAGAAAAAGAAGGATAGCTGAATAAGTGAAAGAAAACATGGAATATGTGGACTTCACAAATTTATCTAAGTTCTCCACCAAATCCGACATAAAATGATGAGATTTTTATTAAGCATGGGGTGAAAAAAAGTTAAATGATACATCAATAGATAGATTCATTCATTTTAATTTTTTTTTGAGTAAACTAAACAAAAAATTTCATTGAAACAATATAACTTGTTCAATCTTTTCTGTCCACCCTAAGCATAAATGGTTCATATCATTTCAAGAAACATAGCAAAATGCTCAAGAAAGATTTGAACCCTTTTACACAACAAACCAAAAGACAAAAAGCGACCTAGCTAGTTCTACTTCTTCGTCCACATTCATGGATTCTGGCTTCCAGTTGAGGTTCTGGTAATGGTGATAAGAACAAAAAAACAATCAATGATGAAACCACCATGATAGATAAAGAGACTCCATTATTGAAGAAAAACTTTACCTCTCCCAGAAGCTTCTTCTGCTTTACAATTAAAGTTTTACAGAAAGTTGGCAAATTAATGATCATAAAACCCACAAGCTTAGAGATTCAATGAATTGTTATGAGATTACCTGCTCATTAAGCAACTAATCTAGATGTTTAACACATATTCTGCCATTAATTTTAGCTTAAACAATATGTTTAATTCCCTACAATTAGGGAAAAAGAAACTAATACTTTAATTATATGCATTGGTTAATTTACTATTCAATTTGAGTTACCCAAAGTCACTTAAGTACTACTTGATTAACCTTTTCCTTGATTATCCATTTGGTTGCTTAAGAGAGGAGCAGAATAATAAGAGTAGGTGTTTAAAGTTGTCGTTGTGTTGGAGGAAGAGATGATTAATTAATCTTTATATTCTATCTTTCCAACACTATCATTTTCATATTTTTAATGGACTCATCATCATGTTATGCTTCCTTCAATCACTCCTTCTATTGGTATTTGATAAACCGACCAGATCATTAGAACTAAAAACAATTCATATTTATTAATAGATCTAGCCAGGGTTATTCAATTCATAGGTTTGTGCTTACTCGTATGCATGTATACGTCATACGTGCATGTATTTGTTTACAATTTTGTAGCTTCTTGTTTTCAAGACGAGCGTAGGCGGATCTTTGATGGTCGGGAAGCTGCCTCCGACAGTCAAGTCAGTGTGACGGAGACTCTAGTTAGTTACCAGAGCCTCAGAGTGAAAGTGATTGAAACCAGTTATCTGTGAAATGTAGGGTTTAGGTATTTATAGATTTCACCTTGTTAGTGCTAGTTGTCGACTGGAGTTAGCTTGCTTCTTTGTAGATTGTCCCGTCTAGACTTAGAGTTGGATTCCTAGTTCGACTCCAGATCCTAGTTCCATCCTTAATAAGAGAACTTTATTTCTGTTTTCCCACTTGCGACCGTCACGAGATTGAGTTTCTATATTCATGTTGGACACATTACATCCATCTCGTGAGGATTATCTATTCAGAAAGGAAACAGAATATTTCAATTCATTATTTGAGATGTAGAGTATATAGACATTTATAGATAGCAATCCCATATCAAACCTATCATCATGACAGTACACGTGTCTCTATCTCTATATCCCCCCTCAAACTAGGCCGGGGAAACAGACCTAGTTTGGTACATAAAATATGAAATTCTCTGCGAGGCAAAGGTTTAGTGAAAATATCAGCAAGCTGACGATTAGTAGATACATAACGAGTAATCAAATGCCCGAGTGTTTCCTTCTCTCGAACAAAGTGATAATCCAATTCAATATCATGTTTTGTACGGACATGAAAAAACAAGATTGATTGCATATGAAGAGCATTCATATTGTCACAATATAAAATTGCTGGACAGGAGGAATGCCAATATCTTGAAGAATAAAACTAAGCCAAGTCAACTCAACCATTATAGAAGCCATAGCCCGATATTTAGCCTCGGTACTATATTGAGAAACTGTAGGCTGTTTCTTAGCACTCCAGGAGATGCAATTGCTACCTAGGAATGTGCAATAACCAGTTGTGGACCTTCTAGTAGTGGGACAACCAACCCAATCCGCATCGAAAAATCCATAGAACTGAAATGAACTATGATTATGAATCTGAATCCATATTTAGAAAGGAAACATAATATTTCAATTCATTATTTGAGATGTATAGTATATAAACATTTATAGATAGAAATCCCATATCAAACCTATCATCATGACCGTACACGTGTCTCTATCTCTATATTATCACCCTGAATCCTTGTTGTCCTATGGGGTCCCCTTCATGGACTCCTCAGTTGGCTCTGCAGTTTACCGACCGGTTTGGGTCGCACTTCTGATTGGCCTTCCTCTGAGTTAGGTCAGAATGTGCGATTCGACTTGGCTTGGCCAGTTTACCAAATCAAGCCTATCAATATGATAACAACTTTGAGTAATAGTTTCAACATTTTTTTGTTCTTGGAGAACAGAAGAATGGATGATAGGTGTTTGAGTCCATTCTTGTCAAAAGGTTGTGAATGGGTTGGATTCGATTTTGTTCAGTTCATGGCCACCAGCTTGAAATAGTCATGGAATGTATTATTATTTGAGAAGCCATCACCCATTCCTTTTGGCCTGAAATCTGCAGACCACTAAATAACAAAGTGACTATGCCCAGAAATAAAGTGATGGTGGCACTCAATTCATTGATACAGATGAAATAAAAGCCAAAGAAAAAGTTGACTTTGAACCATGGCTCCATGCTTCATAACTTCACATTCATCTCTATCCATAACAAATAAGTTAAGACAAATAGTGGAAATGGATTCATATACAAAGATGAGGTGTTCTGTGGTTCACCTGAAAGCTACGTTGACAATCGAGAAGATATGATGTCCATTACGATAAGGATAAGGAAGATGAATAGAATTATAGCTTGGCCATTTTTCTAACCTCTCAACCTTGTTAAGAGATTATATAAACGATTACAGGTAATGGAGTACACCTTAAAAAATGACTAAAATGCCTTTATACCCAAAAAACACTCAGGAAAAAAATAGAACACAGAACCTCCAGGAAGTTTTGGATCAATATCTAACATTGAAAAACAACATCTAAATATGTTTAGACCCCAAAACAGGCCTAGAACATTTGTTCATCGCGACAATGTGAGAGAGGACTTTTTAGCCAAAATTTTCTTTTTTTGGGGTGTAGAAGAAAATTATGTGTTTTTAGATACCTCAAAACTTTGACTGTTTTTCGAAGTAATTTATATTTAGGATTTACAGGGTCTTGTTTCGAATCGGATTATGTGATGCTAAAACTTAATTTGATTGCATTTAAATCAATAAAACACAACTAATCTTCGAAAATCAATTAACTCATATAAGAAAGAGATATAATTCATAATCTGAACCCGAACATTTTGAATTCAGACCAATATAGATCCAAATTGATTTACTAGCACCCTATTGCTCCAAAATCTGTCAACTCCAGTTCAAGTGTTTCGAACCTAAGACTTATAGATCAAAGGAAACTCGTGAGAGCGGGCCGCTTTAGTGGACTGGAAGCCGCTTCGATGGTAAAATCAAATTCTAGATAGCACAATTCCTCATAGAGAGGAGGTGAAGTATTCTTGGGTAGGTGTTGGAGTTAATGTTGGATTAACTTGATTTTTCTTGTCTTAATGTAGCTCAATTTGGCTTAGTTTTTACTTACCAGAAGAAGATATAAATGACCGTTCTTGTACTAGAAGAAGATTCCATGGAGAAGATGGATAATATCCGTTGGACGGCTTTATCTAATTCCCAAGGGGGAAACCAAGGCGAAGGTTGACTTGCTTGTGCTTGAAGCAATTTGACTTAAGCACTCTTTACGAGGTTTGCAGGGATGCCTTCTAAAAGTTGTTATCAGATGGTACGTGTTTTGTCTTGATCTCCTCGACAAGCCGGCGGGAAGCAAGACCCAGAGGGATTTTGGCAGCCTAGCTGATCTTATCTTTTGATAAGTGCTTATTGTACAGATAAGGTGTATTAAATGCATAGGTACAGTGCATTAAATGCTTAGCATGTATATAACTGTATAATGATAACTACTTATCCGAATTCTGCCTCGCCGACGAATGGTGGTTGGGAGATGTGTCGAGCGATGTGTTTGAAAAATAACTACTGTCAAGTGGGTGTATCGTTTTTTCGAGGAGTGCTGAGAGATTAGTCTGGAGCCAAGAGGCTAGTCCGAAATCTGAATTCTGAGGAGAACTAAGCGGTTGGACAAAGGACTGTGCCGAACTCGGTTGACCTTGATTCATACGGTCTACACCAATTCGGAAGTCTAAAAAATGGTTTGATAAAACACACCCTCGTTAGCTAGTTTGTCCATTGACAATCGAATCCGGATCACTCCCAGTCAAGGGAGAAGTATATCTTCCCTTGACATTTTTCTACTATACAATAGTAGTGCATGAGACCTATGTGAAACCCATTAAGGTCCTATTTCTAATTTATTTTGATCGTACTTAGAATTGGCCCCCATCTCTATCATATCGTAAAGAAATGTCACAAAATAGATACTTCTCCCATGACAGAGAGGTGATCGAGACTCTTGACAACCCAACTTGAGTTCTTAGACTTTGGAGAGAAAGATTGATTGATTCAAACATGATACTAGGCCACCCTTGAGATCACACTGTAGCTAAGGAGAGTGACTACTGACTCGTCAGTGGTCACCAGTCACCCACATTATTGTGCTTTCCATTACAAGAACAGCTATCACTTGGGTATCCCATTGGTCACTGGTGGTCCAACCATAACACTGGATCGGTCACTAGTGGTCCAACCACAACACTGGATTGGCTAGGTCAAACCAGACGTATATAGTGCCATGCAATGTCGTCAAACCTGCAATACCTGGCTATTTTTGAAGCTAGCTACAGCTCCATATGAGCTTCTCTGCAACTTACAACCTCACGACCTTTAATCAATTAAACATGCAATGAGGAGTGAACTTGTGCAGTTTGGATCTTAAGAGGAAATGGTCCATGATCTATGCATGGATGGACCAATTTGTATCTGCAAAAATCTGTGTGATATAGTACTTTGAAATGGCTTTATTACTTGGTGTTTTCCAGCTCTTCACCATTAATGGAGCACAGAGTTGGATGTATGTGTCTTCAAGGAAAACGATAAACAGGCTTTAAATTTTGTATTGGACGAAGCTGCATTAGTAGTAGTGGTAATATTCTTCTAGGGTTTTCAGAAAGATGTAGACCATACATGCCCTGTAAAACAAACTAAGATCCATGCAAGATGAATAAAAACAACTCCATTAAATGGGTCACGTTAAGCCAGTGAGAAGAAAACTTTATAAGATAATTACTATTGATCAAACACCATTATCACTAGCTAGAACGATAGATTTGACAGACCCATATTGCTTACACTATTTCTCTCGATCTATATATATATGATTTAGTACTTGTTTGATAAATCACCAAGTGTTTTTATTTTGAAAAATATAAAGTCAAAACATTATCAACGGAATATTATTAGGGTTCTTATGTTTAGAATTAAATTCCTTGAATACCTCATCAAAACTCTTTCACTTAAAGCAATAATCTAGTGCCTTGCTTTTGTTTTGTAGTTGCATCGAAACTGTTTGTTAAAATAGAAATTTTCATAAATTTGAATTTATATTTATAAGATCATCTAGAACAAAATAATTTTGTAAAACGATTTTTAGCCCATTTTTTAATTTCTCAAAATATAGAAGAAACACCATACACTGTTTCTCACTAGGTTATCAAATGGACTAGCATTGCTTCCTTTGCTTAATGCATGGAGAGAACATGCATGCATGGATATGACAACCTTCAGAAGTCGAGTACATTTGGATTTCTCTGATCATGCATACATACATGTTGATAATGTTACAACAGGAATTAACAACAGAGACACAGATGAATATGATTTAAAAGGGTATATAGTTCTCGATCGAGGAGGACCAGAGAAGTAAAACCTCGAACTGTGCAGATTTCTCTCAACTCTAGAATAATTCATTATAACCTAGAGAACAACCACTGCCTTTTATGAGCTAAAGGCCTAGAGTTGAGTATATATATATATATGAGCTGTTTCCAGTGATCAGATGCCCGTACTTATCAAATATATATATATATTGATCAGGTAATGCTCCTTACGTAGTACTATGCACAGCTCGATACATGCATGCACCAATGTGTCAACAACTGAAGGTAGGAGGTGTCAATGCCCTAATGTACTTGTTGATAATTGCAGCCCACACCCAGCTTGTGAGGGAACAGCAACAAAACTTGACTTTTTTGATAGAATTGTGATCTTTGGGGCCCAAAAAGCTCGACTTTTCAGGCCCTTACATTTGATGATGGGCTTGGGCTAAACGGTCCCCCTTTTTCATTTGTTTCTGCTTGTATTCGACCTATTCTTTGTTTTTTTTTTTTTTTTGGGTAAAACCTATTCTTTGTTAATTATTATTCATTCTTAGTGAATAACAAACAAGGGTTTTTTTTTAGTAAAAGACAATTGGGATTTTTTTTTAATTTAAAGCCACGTTCAAATTTACAACCTAAGTTACCAAACAAAATATCCCAAACCAGAAAAAGGGCTGGAGGTGTAAAATGACAATTAAACAAAGGATGTTGGAGTGTGCTCCTTCGGATGATAGACGATCTAGAGCTTTCTTCATTGCCATGGCCTCTACTACTATAGAAGATTGATGTGCACAACCTTCATGGAAACAAAACGACATCCTTCCCTTATGATCACAAATCACACCTCCATATCCAGCTCGAATGATGTCGTGGTTATTTTTGAAGCTTGCTCCATCTATATTTACTTTGAGCCAGCATTTGTTTGACAGATTAATCCATCTAAAAAGACTTAATTTCTTGGTTGTTGGAGTCTTGATTTTTGAGAAGCTGAAGTAGTCTTCCATCAGTCTCCAGGAGTGTCTTACCAGGTTTGAAGTTCAGCTGCTTTGCACGTTATTATAATTTTCCCATAAGAGCCATAGAGCCGTGAGATCTAAATTAAGAACTCTTTATAGTGAAAAAGTTTGCTATGTGTAAGAATAATTTCTGCCAATTAGAGATGAATGTGTAATTGCTTATCTTAGAGTTGCAAACTAAGTTGATTCTATATATACTTTCTTATTGAATTTGCATTTGATAAGCATGTGTTCTACATCAACTTCTAAGAGGCTGTAGAGTGCACAATCTTGTGGTAGAAGGTATCATTTCCCGCAAAGTAGATCTGCAGTAGGTAGTTTGTGATGCAAAAGTTTCAAGATAAAAGCATGGACTCTAGGAGCTAGACGTAGGTGCCAAAGTTTCATCCAAACGCTATTCTAGGCGCTGGTTGGGATTTCCATACCCAGTCTATAAGTGTAAGCCGAAGACACATAAAGTTTTTCTAAAGAGGTAGGTGACTAGATAATTTCATCCTCTTTTGGAAATAAAGGTAGTGTGATTTGGGGTGATTGTTTGTACTAGCTCTAGTGACCACCATTCATTTAACAGCTCCACATTCCAAGTATTTGATTCTTGATTAATGAAGGCTAAAACACTGCTTGGTAGGTTAGAGGATGTGGAGAGAGGGCCAAGAATTTCGGTTGTACTGGGATCTAGTGGTTGACCATGGCTGAATATTTTGTCCATTTCCAATCAAATGGAAGAGACTTGGTTCATGAATTCTCCTACTTGAATGATAGATTTCCATCCCCAGGAAGAAGTTGGGGAAGTTTTGACTTGCAAGAAGTGTACATCTCGAAAATTCTTTTGTTTCATTAGTTTTTTCCAAAGTGAGTTATTGAGATTAAGGAGTTCCCAAGCTTTGCGAGCCATAAGGGCTAAGTTCACAATTTCAAAGTTTTTGATATTCAATCCCCTTGCTCGTTTTGATAAGCAAATTGTTTCGCATATGATGGTATATATAAGACTTTTGTCACCATCAGACCAAAAAAAAATTTATTCGCTCGTTTTAATTTGAGTAAAGTTACTTTGGGAAGCTTGAAACATGACATATAGTATGAAGGCATGGCAGAAGAAGTAGCTTGTATTAACAGTGTTTTTCTTGCTTGACTGAGATATTTGACCTTCCCCCTGCAACCTGCAATTTTCTCTTTGCAGCAAGAAGTCACAGTGATTTCTTTTAATTTTTCTACTAATAAATGGAATGCCTAGGTATATAACATATAAGGCTACCAAACCTAAAAAAAAAACGATCCCTAATCGCTTCTTTGTTAGAGAGATATATGTGTTCTCTTAACTCTTTTCCATCACACAATAAAAGCGTTTACGTAGGACCCACTAAAAGGTTTTTTGTTTTCTAATTTATTTTTTTAATACTTAAACGTCAGCCTCACTCCTATTATGTAAAAGAAATATATTTTAAAAAAAATACATACATACCCCTCCCTTAAGAGAAAGGTGATCATAATCAAAAGGAACCCCATAACTAAAGTCCATTGGGCTACGAAACAAAACCTTTTTACATAGCAGAGCCCATAGCTTAGAAGGAAAATTGAAGAGAGAGAGAGAGAGAGAGAGAGAGAGCGTGTGGGGAAAGCAAGCAACAATGCTTCGTCTATCAGCATCACTGAATGACATATTGACATTTTAGAATCGACATGATGATGATGATGATGCTAATAATTAGGGTTCGTTCCAAAACTTATAAGTAACGTTTGTTTCATCAACACTTTGAAAGTCTTTGATCTTATCTTCTAGTTGTATCTCGTATGGGAATAATACATAGCACCACCCCACGCATACCCGTTGGTCATTGCCACAACTCTAAGATATCCCCAATTGACCACGTGGCACACTGAAGCCCAACTATCATGGACGGCCACGATGTTTCATAGTTATGAGCTAGAGAGGCCAAAATTCAATATTGCCGGCTCGTCAAATATCAAAATGGTGTAATGTTATTATCACAGGGTTGTTGTTCTGTTGGTAATGATCAATAATTCTTAGTAAAGATATTGCAAGTTTGACTCTCGTTAATTATATATTTCAGAGTTTTTATATGTGGGTTCCTTTAGTAGACCATAAACTAATTTTGGTACGCATGGATCCCAATTAGACAAACACCGTCAGCCAGTCAGTTGTTAAATATATTTAAATTTCAAACGTAAAGGGACAAAAATACCCCTCAGACAATTTTATACATTGTGTTAATATATAATTCTAGGCCTGGTTGGTTATATGAGTCTGGAGATTTTAAATATCTAGAGATTTCAAATCTATGGAGTTATAATTTATAAAATTAGATGTTTGGTTGTGGAATGAAATCTATGGATTCATCCTAAAAAAACTATTTGATCGACGTGATTTTTGTGAATGTGCAAATGTATAGCTTTTTTGAAATATTTGGATTTCACCCCTTACCCATAAATCTATAGATTCACAATTTTAGTGTAAAAAGGTGAATCTCTAGATTTCATGAATCTAGAAAATTTTACAACCAGACGGGTATAATTCTTAGATTCATGAATCTAGAGATTTGAAATCTCTGGATTCATGTAACCAAACAGGCCCTTAAATAATCTGATGAACATTTTAGTTTCTCCACGTTTGAAATTTGAATATACTTAACAGAGGCTAAGGATGTTAGTCTGGTTGTGACCTACACGTAATATATTGTACTAAGAAGACCCAACATTAGTTGGTTATACTAGGGCTCCCAACACTGGTCGGTCGGGATGCATTTGGGCTCCAAGTTGCATCTCGACCAAAATACATTTCGAGTGCAAATTGTTCGGAGTAGCGAACTGCTCAAGCCAGCACCACTCCCCAAGCGTTTGCACATTAGTTTGAGGTCCACTAGAGAGACTCACACGTAGAAATCTCTATATTTAATATTCAAGTCCATGTAAAAAAAAATTACTTTGTAAAAAAAAAAAAAAAAAAAATGCACCTTTCAAGCCGTCTATTTTGGTGGGAGGGGACCCACATGTCCCCACAGCTTACCACCGATCAGACGACAGTATAAGACAGGATCTCTTTCTTTTGGATTCCTTTTCATTAAACATTTTGAGGGAAATTTTTTATTTATGCACCAGGTTTTGACTCACAACTTTTGTTTTTTTATTTTATTGTTCATTTATGAACAATGTTTTTCTCATTCATATATATGATTTTTCTTTGAGAGCATAATTGTATGGTGACTATCTTATTACCACAAAGTCAGATACATTTACAAATTTCTACATGTAAAATTCAAATCTTCCATAATTTAGCCAGTCCATTGTACTTGACTAATATGACAAAACTCATGTTAGTATGATTTCTTTTGGTAGTGAAAAAAATCCTCAAAATCTATCTGTTTATGTGGTTCAGGTTTAAGCGGGAATTCAAATGAGTAAAATTGTCTACTTACATGACACATCATATAACATTATACTTATTAGAGCTTGAAACTAGGACCTCATGAGCAAAACATCATAGCCATCCAACTAAACCCGCGAGTAATAATTACTACAAAGTGCTGCTAGTTCACTCGTGTATGTTGGTAATGTATTAGAACAAACTTAAATTTTTTTGGTTTTGGGTTAAAGAAATGTGGATCTTCTTTCTGTCACCCACCCATTAATCTCAATTAATCATGTATCGAAATGGTTTTCATGCATAAGCATGGACCTCCATGTATTTTCAACATATACAATGTAGATTCGTATTATTGTGTATTCCACAACAGTATTGGACTTTCAAAACTCTATTTTGTCACTTGACAAATCGATTTTGGACTGAAACTTGATAGTTGAAAAGAAACCTTCGGATCCAATGTTAATCCACCATGTATGGATACTTGAATCATATTTTATAATATTTTTGCGCTAAGCACAAAATAATATATATATATTTTTTGGTGGGGGGTAAGGATCGGGGAGAAGCCAGTGGGACTGTGGTCCCAAGTAAGTAAATAATGATATAGTAAAACAGCACAACCTTGCCATCATTAATCCAAACTTAATAAATTTCTGAAATGACCAAATGAATAATTAAGCTTACGTAAATGATAGCTACAAAATACACAAAGTCGCACAATGTTCTCCCTGCTCGATTCATTTTCGTTATACACCACACACATATGATACGAGTTTGGTCATGCAATCTTTTGTAAAAGGAATAAAATTGAATGGATAAGTTTTTATTTGGACACGGCAAACAATATGAATGATTTCATTGATGAAACTAATTGTATTTGAATGGATATATACCAAGGAACATCAAAGGAGATTGTAGATAAAATTTTCACCTAATATAGAAAGAAAGAAAAAGTAGAAAAAAGTAAAGGAGAATGATTCTATTTTGATGATTCATTTGTCAATGACGTACATTTATTTGTTAAATAAATGAATATGGAAAGGAACAATCTTCATAACATAAAAACAATCTTCTCATTGGGTTTTGGTTTCAATGTGAACTTCATAAAAAGAAAAGATTTGGTTCATTATAAATGATTCCTGACATGTACGTGTTCGGTATGAATTCTTTGAATGCATGCTGACGATAAAATATATATCAAACGCAACCTAAGTTGAAAATGAAGATCTTTGAACTCTTTTTTTGTTACAAGGACGGAGAATGAGAGAATAAAAGCTAAGAAATCTAGTACTGATTCTCATGGACTTTGATTTTACATTTGTTTCTGATTCCCAATTGACCGATTCAGAATACATATATAGCTTTCTCACTCCTTAGTCCTTACGCCTTTCTCTTCTAAGTTTAAAAAAAAAAAAAAAAAAATTACTTTTACAGTTCGACCAAAAGTTTCTAACAAAAAAAATAAAAATAAAAATTGTTTGGTAACAAAAATAATTGAAGAGAATGAACGTTTCAACTTTTGAGAATTTGCTGACGTGTCTCCTTGCTGTCCACGTCAGAAAAGCCATTAACGTCACATTTCTCTTTCAAAAAGATTCTAAATTTTTTTTTAATTTTTTTTTTCTGCCAAATTTTGTTAGTTGAAGAGAGCAGCAGAGTCCACTTGTCAGAAAGATAGAGAGTTTCTAGAGACCGAACGAGATGCCGAAATGGCCGCCCGCGTTCCTTGCTTCGTTGGGAAGGGAAAGTGACGCACGCCATGGTTGAGTGGGACCCGCGCTTAGTCTTGGATTCTTCTTCCTCGAACCGCTCGATGGTTCCTAATCAGACACACGTCTGCATTCTATTTCCTGGTCCCACCCATTACCTCATCCAGACTTATGGTGAACCAAAATTACTCAATTTAAGAGATTTTTACATGTGGGTCTTAGTAGAATATAAACTAATGTTTAGTTCCTTTAGTGCAATATATTACGTGTGAGTCATAGCCAGACTAACACTGTTAGCTGCTATTAACATGCCCTAGCAAGGAAGGCCCTGTCGATTACGGACTTGACAGTTTGGCCTGTATCCACTCCTTGGCTAAATGTTTCAGCCTCGGCTTATGCCCAGTCTTAATAAAGTTTCTTTACCAAAAAAAGAGAAAAGTGTATTTAAATATCAAATTTGAGAAGACTAAAATACCTCTCAGATTATTTAAAGGCCTGTTTGGTTACATGAGTCTGAAGATTTCAAATATATACAGGTTTCAAATCTATGGAGTTACAATTCATGAAATTAATTGTTCGGCTAACTTGAATATGTGGAATGAAATCTGTTTAGTCGACGTGATTTTTGTGAATGCGCAAATGTTTAACGCTTTTATAGTAAATGTGAAATCCAGCTCATATTTATAAATTTACAAATTCACATTTTTAGTATAAAAAGATGAATCTCTAGATTTCATGAATCCAAGGATTTTCACAATCAAATGGTATAAATCTCGCATTCATGAATCTAGAGATTTGAAATCTCTGAATTCATGTAACCAAACAGCCCTAATACCATGTGTTTCAGATTATAGAGGTGGAGAAGGAGCTTACATCGACTCCAATATTCAATGAAACTTAAACTTACTGGAAGAAGCTATAGGAACTTAAGAAGTTAAGATGCTGAACAGAATTTGTAATTTCATGTGGATTCTCAGTCACAATTAGACCTCTAAATGGATAGCCGAAATCCACCTTCGAATTCGCATTCGTATTCGTTTAAGAGTATCCGTATCCGAAAATTTTCTTACCAAAAAATATTCGTATCCGTCCATTAAGCAACCGGATTCGGATTCGGATAATTGCTTATCGGATCGGATAATATCCGGATAAATTTTTATCTGGATAGAGTAAAGTATTTAACATTTTTTCTTTAAAAATAGATGATAATCGGATTCGGATAGCGGTATTCGAAAATTAGAAATTTATAATAAAAAATGTAAAAAAGTGACAATTATCAATCAATAATCGGATATTTTATCGGATCGGATTATTATCGGATATCCGTTAAAGTTTCGGATTCGGATGCCTTCTCTAAATTTTTGCCGGATTCGGATTCAGATAACGGATTTGCTAATCGGATTCGGATTCGAAACCTGGTGTATCCGAGCCGAATCTGGTCCGTTTACAGGCCTAGTCACAATCGGCTGCTGTCAAATGTTAGACTAAGAAAAATGAAGCTTCAATCACATGCATCATGCAGATTATGTTTATGTGAATCAGAGAGTACACTTCACATTTTTAGAGATTGTTCATATGCTCTTGGTATATGGAACAAAATATTACTGAAGTCAATGCAAACATGGTTCTTTAGGAGTAATCAAAAGGACTAACTAACGCTCAATATCTGTGGAAAAAGTCAAGGTTGGTACCTAGATTTGGCGATACATTTCAGTTGTGTGGTGTATAAAATTTGGGGACGGAGAAATAGAGAAAGCCACGAGGAAATCTGCACCAGACCAGGAAACGGTGCAGAGCTCTATTTAGACCTCTTTAATCAAGTTACCTCGGTTTGGGGAACGTGCAGGGACAAAGCAATAAAATCCAAATGCCCTATAAGTGTTGGTGGATGAAGTAACCTTGAGGAAGGTTAGTTTAAAATAAATGTGGATGCATTACTATGCAAAGGAGAATACAGTCAGATAGGAGGTGTAATTCGCAACAAAGAGGGCAAGTTCCTTGGAGGATTCGTGAAGAGAAAAATGAAGATGAACATTTTGGAAGCTGAAATGCAGGCGATCTATGAATGAATTGAATTTGCACGCGAAAAGAATTTCATGCCTTTATATGTGGAATCAGACTCTCTCAAAGCTATTGATCTGCTAAAGCCAAATGCAAAGTTCAAGGAAAATTAATAAGAATGGTGCATGCAATAAAGGATATAGTGGGAAACAATGAAGGAATTAGATTCCAACATGTGTACCGGGAGTCTAATTACGCTACTGATTGGATCACAAAGAGACCGATTTCTTTAGAGGAATCTTCGTGAAATCTTTCTGAATCCACTCCAAGAATTGGAGGAGATCCTATTAGCGGATAAGATTTGCATGCTTGATTAGTTTTCTTTTCTAGAGTTGCTTAACCCGTTTATTTGTTACCCAAGAAAAAAAAAAGAATCACTTGTAAAAATATCTAAAAATTATTAAAAGAACATGTTAAGGCGACAGCCCAATCTAATCCATGTATACGAGTTGTCAAATTTTATCGAGAATCTCCATTGTTTGACCATAGTATAAAGGAGAGAGAGTCTCTCTCTCTCTCTCACTCTCTCTCTCTCTCACTCTCCTCTGAAAAGAACCGTGAAAAGACTGTGATAATCTCTCTTTTGAAAAACAAATTAACATTGCTGAAAGTGAATGAAGAAATTCCATTCCCGTTTGAATCCAGAAAGGGTTTTTAAAGTCAAGATTCATGACAATCAGCCTTTTAAGCAGTGTGATGATCGACATGAAGACAAAGTGTATATCAGTTGAAGATCTAATGCACCAAATGCTACAATAAAATTTGAAAAAAATGAAATAATCCCACTCAACATGTGAACAAAAAGGGCATTGATGGATGTAGATAAGTAGAAAAGAAGAGGAATACATTGGTGTGCACAGTGCACTGGATTATATTTACATAAATTCCAAGCTTTTGCTCTTCTTTTCTTAGCCTTGAGAGATAAAGATAAAAGCTAAAACTAGTAAAAGATAGTATAATGAGAATTGAAACTTTTTAGTGGGTCCTTAATTATATGTGTCTTATAGCTTTCACCTTGGGATTCAATTCCAAGTTGACTCCAAATCAATTTGATTCAAACATAAAAGAGGAGAATTCTTTGGATTGATCTAGCTATGGGGTTGGTGTAAGGTAATGAATAGCACAGAGACGTTTCTTGCACTCATAATTACATGGAATGACTCAACTCATCATGTGGGTCGGTGGTTGTTTTCTGGTTTTGGTCTGTTTATTAAACTTTCGAGTTGTGACTGGAAGTTTCACTGAGGCAATTACGCGAACAATCTGCGTGCATGGCTACATCGATCACTATATATATAGCTTTTGGCCATTATGATCAAAGCCTTTTTATTCTCAAATCTGGACGGTTCACCTGTCCACTTTCTACTTTTAGACGATGTCGACGTTGATGGCATGACTATCGTTCTGCTTGGCGTGCGGAGGGAATGATATGTATGGAGCTGGGCACAACCAACACTTGGTGTATTCTGTACGTAGATGCCCTGTACAGTTCCACTTGAATGTGGAAAATTTGCATTTTCAAATGCGTGTCTGATATATCTGATCGAACACTGTTTGTTGGGTTGGTGTGCTGCAGTGAAAGAAAGCTAGGGCAGACCAAGCATGTAGCCACTGTAGCAGAGCTAGCGTGCGGGTGGGGCCTTGTGGAGGACAACCACCACCAATTTCAACACCCAAGTTATCTCACCTGGGTCTGTTTGGCTTAGCTACTTGGGCCGACCACTCCAGCTGCCGACGGAGAAACAGTTTAAGCTGCGTGTGCTTGATGGGAATGAGTGTTTATAGGTGCAAAGCGAAAAAGCTTCAGTCATGCGCATCAAGTGTCAAGTGAAATTTCAGAACCAACGGTTAATGCGCACGATTGAAGCAAGGTCTGCCGGTAGAGCTGGTTTGTGCTCCCTTTATACTTCTTCATCATACAATAACGACATGATCTATTATTTCACTTTTGATTCGTTTTGTCAATATCTAGAGGTAGATTCCCAACCCTTCTATTGAGTGGTTGAGAAATAGGAGGGGCACACAAGCCTTTACCCTTGATGGATAGAGGATCTAGATTCAACATAAAACTCGGATCTTGCTAGGCTGGAGCGTCTGATGTGGTGGTGCTTGTAGTGCCCAGTATTGGACGGATATCATGTAGACTCCATAAAATCTCAGCCATACAAAAGAATAGTTCGAGTTACATGATGGAAAAACAGTCTATTTATTTCACTTAAGTTGGTATAATCCTTACATGCTGAAATGGAATGACATCTCGAAGTGGGGCAAGTAATTTATATATAGGAACAATTTGATTTTTATTCCAAAGGACCTGCTAGGTTTCTGTTTCACTCACATCTTTCCATCATATATCATATAATTAAAATATTCTATCTGCTAGGGTAGATGTCCATGCTCCTCTTACATTTCTTCACTACACAATAAAGGCGAGATCTACGTTTGAATGTTCATAAAATGAATTAGAATTGAGACCCCCAATGAGCCCACTTTTATTGTGTGGTTGAGAAATGTAAGGGAAGCATAGACCTATACCCTTACGAGTGGAAGATCCAGCGTACATCAAGGGAGGGGTGACGTATTTTGTCATAATTCAAATCAAGTGGATCCCCCTCCAAGTGTGGTAAACATGTGTGAAGAGAGTACAAATCTCTATCTTGACAGATAGAAGATCCAGACTGGTTGATGTTTACCAAGTGAGCTATTTAGAATCATTTCCTTGTTGGTCTCCATGTTCAATTAAGATGATGAAATCTCTCATAGAATATTCAGTCCAAATTAACTCACAAAACCATCGATTTTGGAGATGAAATGGCTCAATGCTGATCAAATTTAACTGGTGAGTTCAGGAATTTGAACCCAAATTTTACAACTCTATTAGTTGGAAATGAAACGTATACCATTAGTAATTACGTGTCTTCACTCATTACTCCCCTCATATTTATATTGTTTTCCATTTTTAATCAGAGAAGGGGACCGAGTAGAAGTCAATAAAGAGAAGAAGAGGGTAGAGGGGATTAGCGTGTATAATACACGCATTAATATAAATAGACTAATAAGTGTTGCTTTAATTAGTGATAATCTGCATTTGCAGTGACCAATTGAGATTAAAAGCAGGAAAGTTCCATTTATTATTCTTTCTCTCTCTCTCTCTCTCTCCTGCAAAAGTCACAAATTCAATTCCTCTGAAAATCTCTTCACACCCACTCGGATTTGAAGGGTGTTTGATTGAATTCAACCCATCACGTCCCTATCATCATCAGATCAGAGTCATCACTCATCAGACACCCCAAACCCTAAAATTTCTCTCCCGCGCTTTCCCATCCCACATTCCCACCCACATTCAGTGGGTCCCACCACCTTTGCTTTTGTCGGCTCTTGGCTCTTGGCTCCATCCATCCATCCCACCTTCCTTCACTAGTAGAGTTTCCCAACCTTGTCCAATCATGTTCTTAAAATATCAATATTCATAATATCGTATCGTATCGTATCGTTTCGTTTTTTTAAATGGTTCAAAGAAAAAACAGTTTTTGATGTTTCATGTTTGTCAAAATGAAAAATTAAATTGTTTGAAAAACTATTTTGTCTGATTAAGTAATTTTTGAAATATAAATTAAAATTTATGTTCGATAAAAAATCGTTATCGTGTCAGTTTCTCAAAGCAAAAGTAAGACTTAGATTAAGTTTAAGTGAAAAGGGTATTCATGAAACTTTGATATTCTAAGCATAAGAACTCTCTTAAAATTTATGTTCATAGTGTTTTTATTTCTAAAAGTAAATTTTATCAAACACCTAGAAAAATATTTTTACTTTTAAAAACAAATATAACTATTTTTAATTAATTTTTTTACACTTGGTGGATTATCCTAGTATTATATTAGAGACTTCAATACCAAATTAACACTCTTAACCTAATCAAAGCCCTCAAATAAGGTGTTTATCACAAATTTGTATCCTCCTAAGTGCCCATCAAGTCATAATTTCCAACAGACAAGAAAAATCCAAAACCAAACTTCTAACTTTAAAAGACACATGTTAAGAACAAGCAATAAGAATTAAAAAAAAGGAAAGAAATAAAAAATTAACACACAATCACACATTTGAGATGAGTTTAGAAGAGAGAGTCCTGACTAAACCACCATAAGAAAACCCAGAAAATAAGAAAGCCACCTCATCTGATCACCTCTTGGCTAGTCATTAATACACACACATTACCCACCCTACAAAGAATAATAGAAACCATTTAATTTGACAACAAGAAGGTAACAAATTAGAATATTATAATTAACTTGAAGACAAATATACCCAAACCAAAATATTACTTATACTTCAAATAATAATATTTTTTTATACTACTACTAGTAAGATAGAGGCCAGACTTACACATTATTCCCTTCTCTTTCTTTCATATACTAAACCACCACAAAAAACCATCTATTTCTTCTTCTTCTTCTCTCTAAGATCTGAGCCAGCAGAGGAGGTGATTCTCTCTTTCTCTAGACACACAAAGTTCTTTTGTTTTTCTTCCATGGACACTGCTCAATGGCCACAGGTATAGAGTCTCTGATCCTGTGACCTTGATCTGCATGAAAATCATGGAATTTTCTTCATGGTTTGTTTCTTTGAAGCTGATTTTCATAAACCCTTTCAATTGTATTCCAAGTAATTCTAGTAGTGGATTTCCTGTTCATCAAGGGTTTGTGCTCCCCCTTCCTTAATCTCTTCACCTTTTTGTTTTGTGTTTATGGGTTTTGTGTTTCTGCGAGTCCCCACTTCTGTATGATTTCGTGTTGTCATCTGAATGTTTTTTCTTTTCTTCATCAAACTTGAAAGCACTGCACTTTTCTTTCTTTTCTTCCTCACACTCTTAAAGGAATGGAGAAAAGGTATTATTTGTTATTATTATTATTTTCCTTTTTTTCTGATGCTGGTGTAATTTGCTAAAGTATATGGCACCTACTTTGTTTCGTTTGTCTGTTTGTATGCTTTACTTTTCTTTTTCATTCCTTTCTTTTTAAGTTGATAGATTTTTTCAGCCATGATCCTTTTGTTTTGATCTGGGTTTCGCTTATTGCTTGGGGTTCAGGAGATTGAACTGGCGAAACCCATGGAGGAGATGGTCTCTAACACTACATCATGTTCGAGGCCTTTATCAGAAAGAAGGACAAGGCCTCAGAAAGAACAAGCCCTGAATTGTCCAAGGTGTAATTCAACAAACACAAAGTTCTGTTACTACAACAACTATAGCCTCACTCAGCCAAGATACTTCTGCAAGACTTGTAGAAGGTACTGGACTGAAGGTGGGTCTCTTAGAAACGTTCCTGTTGGGGGAGGTTCAAGAAAGAATAAGAGATCTACAAACTCTTCATCTACATCTTCATCAAAAAAGCTTCCTGATCTCAACCCATCATCCACTTCCTCTTCTCAAAATCCTAAGATAATTCAAGGTCAAGATCTCAACTTGGCTTTCCCAGCCACACATGATTTCAACAACCAACCTTGTTCAACTACTTCGACTTCCCTTACTGAGTTGTTGAGGAGTGGGATCACTTCAAGGGGCTTGAATTCTTACATGCAGATGCCAATTTCGGATTCAAATACAGTTTACCCATCTGGGTATGGACAATTGCAGGATTTCAAGCCAACCCTCAATTTTTCTCTTGATGGTCTTGGGGTTGCAGGTGGTGGGTATGGAAATCTACATGGAGTTCATCAGGAAAACAGTGGAAGGCATTTATTTCCTTTTGAGGATTTAAGACAGGTTTCAAGCACTACTGAATTTGAGCAGAATAGAGGACAAGGCGGGGATTCAACTGGGTATTGGAATGGAATGTTGGGTGGAGGATCTTGGTAAAGAAGAAGAAGCAAAAGTATAATAAGTACAAGAAGAGGAAAATTGGGTTTATATTTTCTCCCTTTCTTTTTTGATTTTTTATTTTCCTTTGGTGGGTGACTTGGTTGGAGTTCTATAGAACTAACAGATAGGGGATACATGGTTTTTCTTTTTATTTCTTGTTTTCTTTCCCCTCTTCTATTTTCTTTGTTTTCATCACTCTACTCTTTGGTTGGTCATTGTGAACATTTGAAGCTTGTTTTAGGTTGGCTTCAAAAGGGTGTCATGGAATGATGTCTAGAGATCATAGAAGAAGAGGTCAAGAAAAGCCCAGATTTTTTGCAGGGCAACATATAAAAGAGAACCAAGACAACCCGTACGTACTACTTCTAGGGCTTGCAAAACTGGCCTTTATTCATATATTTGCTTCTTGTATCACAAGAAAAAGAGCACATAGAAGGACACCCACTGATATAGCTGTTGATGGGCTTTGGTACAAATAATTTTTCTGAGTTGTAGCCTTGTAGGTGACAAGAGCTTGTTAATGGGGGAACTTTCAGAGGGTCTTATGGACATAAGAATGACTGCCTTAATTTGTTTAATATTTATTTCCTGTAAACTTAAAAAGGTTTTTGAGTGTCTGAACTAGTTATTCTCTTGTACTTCTTCTTCTTAATAGTATCATTATCATCAACAATCTATAGTAACACTGGTTCTACTCACATGAAATAATGTCTTTGATTATCTTTCCTTCTCCACCCAACCCTTCCTGTTTTATTTCTTCAAGGAAGCAAGCAGGTCAGGAATGTCATCAGTTCTCATCAGCTTCACCATCAAACATTCTTTCAGTCATGAATGAAGCAACAGGAAATTGGAGGTGGACAGGACCACATGCATGCAACTAGGTATGACCCCATCCATGGAACTAAAAGGTCACAATTCCTCACCTGCCTTTCTCTCCACTGGTCCAACTTTCAGAAACATGAACTGAAGGAGCTCAATTCTCTGAACAAGCTTACCTGCTTCAACCAGAAGCCACCTAATAATTTCTATATATCCACTCCACTCTCTGTCACATTGCCTCATTTCCGTGTTTGATCTTTTCTCTTTTTTTTTTTTTAGAAATTTCCGTGTATGATCATGATCATTACTTCCCATTTCCACTGCTTTGAAAAATATAATATTTATAGGAAAAGAGGGGAAGTTCTGACAAAAACCACCAAACTTTGGTCGTCAAAAGGGTCCCCACTAACATTCCCTTTGGCAAGCGTGCTCAGAAATAATCTCTCCCACTTCAGCAAATCCCTTCACACAAAGTCCACAAAATGGAGGTTCATGCTAGTCTTGCTAGACCCTTGAGACCCCTTTATTTAAAAATTTGCAGATATATTTTTTTTGCTAGATTCCACTGATATGAAATTGGATACACTTAGGATTAAACTGTAAATCTGTTAAGAACCATCAAGAAGACTCAAAGCGGGTCAATCAAGATGATCGATGCATGGGCTGCCTCTGATGGTAAAGTCAGAAAACGTGCAACATCGAAAGTGAGCAAGCAGATGATTTGAGGGTTTGAAGTCCGTAACATTGTTTGGCCTTAATCTTGGGTATTTATATTAATTGTTAGGATTTTTAGGGTTTTGAAGTGGTTGCCAAGTCAGCATTGTTCATCATCGTTTGATCATCCCATTTATTGTTCGGTGTTATGGCTTACATGCCTATGCAACCCATAGTCTGGTTAGTCCTGAACTGGATCGAACCCCTGATTTCACTGGTCATCGCCCAATTCGTCGACTAGACCGGTGATTGGCCAATATTGTCACAAGAAAGGCTTATGAGGCCTTGGGTATAATTTGCATTGATGATTAGTTTTTAAGCTAGTGATTTTCATCCAAGTCTCAATCAGTGGTATTAGGGTTGGGGAGTGGCAGTTCAAGTGTAAGCCATTCTCTTTGGTGGCTTCCTTCCAAGTCCAAATCAGTGTTTCTTAAGATTTGACTTCCAGTTACAAAGAGTGCATTTTACTCAAGTTAGTGAGGTTTTTGGTAAGATTGGAGGAACTATACTTAACTGAACTAAACTAATCCAATATGATATCAGTTTACCAGACTTTTAAACTGTTTTGCTGGGGTTGGTAGCACTCACTTCCTGGCATTCCTGCATCGAGATTGGAAAATGAATCTTCCTTAGACATTGTTTATTGGATATGTTGTGTGAGCAGGTACGGATTCCATGTGAGTGGTCTTGAAGGGACCCTAGTTTGGTTTGAGTGGCTACGTGTTTGTCTGAATGGAATCCCTGCTTTCCTTTTTGCCATCTTTCCTTCATGATCAAGATGAGACTTTGTCGTCACTGCTATTTGGTTGTCTTTTCACTTTAACCTGTACTCAGAATTTCGAATGGCCTTCATGGCTGTGAGGGTAAGAACAATATAATACCACAATGGCAGGA
Source organism: Hakea prostrata (assembly GCF_041222555.1). Taxonomy (NCBI): domain Eukaryota; kingdom Viridiplantae; phylum Streptophyta; class Magnoliopsida; order Proteales; family Proteaceae; genus Hakea; species Hakea prostrata. The sequence continues at coordinate 79,636,783 of NC_142600.1, read as the reverse complement.
TTTCAAAATTGTACATGCATTAGCACCACAGATCTAATAGGAGCTGTGTCTTTTTCTTGAAGTCTTCTGGCATTGGTCTTACCAACTAAGTAATCTTACAAAGATAAATAATCATTCATGCAGAATCACTCTCGTCCTTCAATTTACAAGTGTATGATCTGAACGTTTCATGTTTTTCCTAGTGAAATATTACTTCTCCAACAACCATTTTTTCAAAAATCTATTTATTTATTTTTTTAATGAGTGTTTTGCATGCACCCTCCTTGAAAAAGTACATTGCAAGGTTGGTGCATGTGATGTGGTGATGCCTGTGGTGTCTAGCGTTGAATTGACAGCGTACAAAAGAATGGTTTGGTTTGAATGAAGGAAAAACCAAGTTAGTTAACGTAAATTGGTATAATACGTATGTTGGTGGAGAAAATGTAGTCTTAGCTCCACGGTTCGCTTTGGGTCCAGCCCTTGCTCCTGAGACCAAAACAAAGTGAAAGTGGGCCATCTCTGAGGACAGGAAGCCACCTCCAACGATCGAGTTAGTCCAGGTCAGCAAATCAAAGACTCCATTGAGGAGAGTCGACCCTTAGAGATGATGAAGACCATGCTCTTTTTGGGTTAGAAAACTAAAGAGAGTAATGGCTGGAATGTTCAGGAGCTTACCCGTTCAGGCGTGGTGAAGGGTCATATAAGTGATTCATACATCCAAAGACATCATGCTTCTCAACCTTTGAATGCTCATGTCATGAGATGGAGGGTGGAGATGGCTTCTGCAGTTTGAGGACCTGAGGTGGGAACAAGGGAGCTGCCTTTACCTGTCAAGGGTTCCATCAGGGGGGGGGGGACGTGCCTGTCGTGCCCTTCTGCCGATGTGACTGAGGCCCAAGAAGAGGGGTTAAGCAAGCCGCTGCCCCAGGGCTCGAAAAGATCTTATGAGTGTACATAGATTCTGACGTCTGCAGCAGGGGCACTGAGCTCATTTAATACGGTCTTGCCACGTGGGACCTCCTTGCCAAATCACGTATTGGTGACTAATATGGGCTTTAAATTACTTCTTGGTCTGTGGGTCTTCGGTGAGACATTAATCAGAGAAGAGCCCAGGCCCAACATGTTGTCAAGGGTTGGCCCCAGAACCTGGTTCTTTGGACCATACGAAAATGTCGATAACATTAGCCCCCTAATTTTCATGGTGAACCTGAGCCATGAAGATTGCATTCTTCCCGCCTTATAGTGCCTTTAAAGCTCGATAGACTTCTCAGGAAGCCAAAACGGCTTCCCACTAAGTAGTATATCCTCTTAGTGAGTTCCCATATGCGGATAATCACAAAAATTAATGTTGGCCATAAACTGCCAGTTGTGCCAACAACCCATGTCGCCTCCGACGACATGCACATCTTCCCAAAGGCTTCGCCTAGTCGTCAGGTGTCCAATGTCCATCACTCATCATCAGAATTGAAACACCGGAATGATGAAGTACAAATGTTCACAAAAATCTAAAACATCGCTTTGGCTCCAAAAAGGAGGGCTTAATAACTCGGACGCTTGTGACCTTTCCTCATCACTGTACATTCTGCAACTACCGTCATCTTTCTCTGAATCCCTGTGCTAGCAAGATTGAGCGAATCCATCGTTCCTTGGGTAGGTCTATCTGCACCTTCTTGAACGAAATGGGAAAGAAGAGTGCGAGAAAGACCAAGCCCTTTACCAACGCCAAGAACCAATCGGGTCCCTTGATCGAAGAGGAGGAAGAAGAAGTCTTTGTTCCTGAAACAGGTGGTCCTTCTTCAGCCATTCCAATGACTCCTCAACAGGGCGCTCCTCTCGACCATGTAGGTATGGCCACTGAAGCCTACCTTCGCCTTCTTTCTTTTGTCGAACAACGTTCCACAGAACCCAGGTTAGGACCTCTTGACTATCCCAGCCTTCTCTGTTCGTCTCATGTGACGTTGATGAAGGCTGCTTTTAGAACCCCTGAGAATTTTCAGGTGAGGCTTCTCGGTCCCTATGAGAGAGCGAACCTACTCGCAGAAGGGAAGATCCCCTTGTACTTTGATTCTTTATTGGGTGGTTTGAGATTTCCTCTCTGCCCTGTTGTCAAATAGACTTTAGAGTACTATGGGCTTAACCCTGGTATGCTGGCACCTAACGGATGGAGATATCTCACCTGTTTCATGGGGTGTTGCTATCGTTTCATCATAGAACGTAGTTTGGACCTGTTTAGGTGCCTTTCTTCCATCAGAGCTGTTGGCGGAGTTGCTTGTAAGCGTGGTACTGCCACTCGCAAGTTTATGGTCCTGGAAGAGGGATCTCTGCCCTAGACTCATAAGAGATGGAAGGACAGATACATAGCTTGTAAGGTCCCCCCAGGACATGCTTCTTGTGCCTGGCCTTCTATCTCTCCCCAAGACATTAGGAAGTTGAATGATAAGCCCTCTTTAGGAAAAAAGGAGGAGTGCTTTTACAAAATTTTTCTGAAAGGAAAGGGGGGGCCCATTCATGATCGTGAGATGGATTTTGAAGCTTCCCTTATTCTGTGGGGAGTGATGACTGGTGAGCCCCCTATTCATTCTTCCTTTCTCAAAGTAAGATTGGAACCATATATCTATTTTTCTGAGAGGTTTGTCTTTTTGCAGTTTCCAGCATGCAAGTTGACAAGGAAACCCTCCTTCAGAGGTATAATCTCTCTCGGACAGCTGCAAGATTGGAGCACCGTTGGTCCCAAGAATCGAAGAATGACTCCCCGGATCCTTCTGCAGAGCTTCCGCAACCAGTATCTAAAGTTCATGCTGATTCTGAACTGAAGACCTTGTAAGAGGTTCTTCAAAAAGTGAAGAAGGAAACTGGTCTGTCGGCCGCATGGGAAGACGAGGACCCTATCGAATTTTCGAGTGAGGACAATCCTCCCAAGGCTCCCTCCCATTGGAAAACAAGCAAGGATAAGAGTCGCAAGCGACTGCCGTCACCTCCCAGGACGAAAGGTAAGGAAAAAAGAATGAAGGCTGGTGATTCTGGGGAAGGTCCGAAAAGTGACCTAGCCAGTGTCCCAAAACAATCTCTTCCGGGAACGACAAGTAAGGAAAAGACCTTTCAAGGCACCCCTTCTAGAACCAGCAAAGTCATCCCTGCATGTAGAACCCCTACATCTCGCTTTTTCTAATCCACCTATTTTTTATGAATCTTCTTTTCATGCTGCACCCGTAGCAGCCCCAACAACAATTTTGACCCCTTTATATCATGTTGTTTTAGAGGCTCCCACAACCCATGCCTCCCAGCCCCCTTCTAGAGTATTAAGGTCTCCCTCCGCGCCACAGGGCGCGTCCTCTTTGCAACCCTCTAGCAAAGCTCAAGTTTCTGAGGATCTTGCCAAACTGCCGCACACCATCTAGGCTCCCCATTGGCAAATTTCGGCATAGGAAGGTCTTTTAGACCATCCGGCTAAGATGAGAGACTGGCTAGAGCATGGCGTGACTCCTGATGACAAACTGACAGCGGACAATCTCCCTTTGCACACGTTGTCCTCTCGATTAGCTGAGTAAGGCTTATTTTGCAGTTTCAGTTTGGCTTTCCTACTTTAGATGAAATTTCTTTCATTATATTTCCCTTGTTCGCCTTTAAGAAATGTCTACAAGAATGCTTCCAGATTGAAGGTCTGATTCGCCGAAGCAAATTTCTATCCTCCGAAGTGTCATCTCAGATGAAGAACTCAAAAGATCTTCAACATAAAAACGTAGCTTTAAAATCTGATTATGCTAGCGTTGTTGAAGAAATGGACATGCTCCTGAAGCAAACTAACAGTGCTAAAGAGCAAGTTCAACAACTCAACAGTAGCAATGCCCAGTACATGAAGCAAAGAGATGAGGCAGTGAAGGAGAAGGATGCGGCAAATAAGGTTAGTCAGCAATTGGTTGGGGAGAACCTTTCCATCGAGTCAGAGAGATTTAAGTTGCACATGCGAAACCAAGAGCTAGAGAGTCTTTTGGCCGCTTTCCAGAAAGAGAAGGAGATCCTGATGGCCAAGCTTTCTAACAATGAGACTCAGAACCTTGTCCTTCAAGCTGAAATCACGAGGCTGGCCAAAAGGTTGAAGCATGGGGGAAGAGAAGCCATGGCGGCTTTTAAAAACTCAGAAGAGTACCAGAAGGAGCTAGCAGATGCTGCTGTGCCAGGCTTCGAACATGGTCTTGACCATTCTTTTAAGCTGATGACTGAGAAGCTCCCGAAAGATGTGCTGAAGGAAGTTTGCAAAGGTTCTCTTTTTAATGCAGATTCTTGCAAGCGTCTGAACATTCCAATATTCGGTTGGATGAGCTCCTCCTCAGAAAGTGCTGCATAGCCTCCTTCCCCGCCAAGCTCGTCAATTCCTGCCCCTGAAGCTAAAGACCCCCAGAAAGAATCTGAGCCAATTCCTCTCTAGCAAGTCAACCCTGATGGCACTGTGATAATGTCCATCCTTGAAGATTTTAACCCCTGAAAATTGATCAGCAAATCCTTTTTTCTTTTTGAGAATCACTTATTGCGAGATTTCCTTTTTTCGGAAATCTCTTTTCTTAAACTTTTTTGTAACGTTTTCAGTAATGAATAGAAGTCTGGCTTTTGGCCCTTGCCGGCCGGGTACACGACTCCTGCATCCCTTTCGGGCTCTTCATTTGTGATATCGTGAAGTCCACCCTTAGCCGAATGCTTCCACCTCGCAGCATAGCTTCTTTTGGGACTTGTACTTTGTTCAAAAAGTAGACCTTGTACTTGCCGTACTCGCCAAGTTGTAGCCCCTTTTGGATCTGTTGAAAGATCGAAAGAGCCTCTTTGGGATTCGTAGATGCTCTCGAATGGCTGGATAAAGGTCCCATGTTAACTAAGGCTGAGTCTGAGAAGTGCCAGACGGATCTTCCCTCAGCCCAAACTCTAGCCCCCTAATCTTCATGACACACCTTGTTATGAAGAATATCTAGCCAACGCTCGAGACTTTGAGGGCAGAAATTTATTTGAGAGATAAAAAAGCCTTTCAGTGAAGTTGCAAAAGTTGCAAACGGTTTCCAATGAAGCTGTAGCCACTTTTCAGCAAAGCTATTCCTGTTTTTCTGCGAAGCTGCAAGTGCAGTTTTGCGAAGCTGAAGGTACATTTCTGCGAAGCTGCAGGTACATTTATGTTGAAAGGACTTAAGAAGTATCCTTCTAATGATCCTTGAGAAGTTACTTCTCGGGATAACCCTTGGAAAAGGTTTCTCAGGAGGGTACTCCTTACGTACTTGGGGTAGGCATAACAACCAAGGCCCCTTCTTAACCAATTCTCCCTGTTGCGTCAAGCTCTCATATTTATCGTCGTGTACATCGACTGTGAGAATGAATTCTGCAAGTGGAGTAGCTGACGATGTTTAGGTGATAGGTCCTGGACTGTGCTTGATCAGCCTTGCGGACTCCAACGCCCTTGCGGTTGAGAACTTTAAAATCACGTAAACAGGAGAGATAAAATCTCCAACTGTCCCAATAGCCGGGCGATCTGAAGGGATGTTGTAGGCCGACAAGTTGTATACTTCCACAAACATGGTGGGCAAAGACACTTCTCGGATGAAGGTTCCCTCAGCCCCATCAAGCTGTATTTCCTCTCATGGAATGGAACTTCTTGGGAAGCTGTAAATTAAGGCTGCGGTTGATGGCAACATTTCCAGGTTGATCCACAGCAACGGGAAAGCATCCAAGGATGTGCCGTTCGTTGATGATCTAGTATCAACCAAGGTTTTTCTTGCCCCATGACTTAGCCAACCTATCCTTGGATACAGTTGCATCTTTACGATGGATACTGACATCCTTGAGCCCCCTTCTCAGCGAAGAGAACTAAGTCACTTGAATGAAACGTGCCATTTAAGAAAGGGCCCTTCGGCGCCTGTGACACACCTTGCTTGCTTCATTTGTCTTAGTGACTTGGGAATGGAGCTTTCGCAAGTGCTGCAAGCATTTCGTAAAGGTCTTTATCCCACACTTAGGTGTCTGAAACCCGCAGGTTTGCAGGATGCAGCAGCACCAGCTTTTGTCCCTCTTGGAGAGGTTTTTATGTGCAAGCTTGTAAGAACTTGGCAAAGAACATCCTTAAGATCCTGACGAAAAGCTACTGCTCCCTCATCAGCACGTCAACATTGTTGGAAGTCATACGCACATGGATAATCACGTTAAAGAATATGACCCCGAAGATTTCTCTTCTTTGAGGCTCGGCTCTTACAGCTTGTCAACTCTTCTCCTGGCTTTGATGAGAGAAAACCGATAATGGAGATAAGAGTGAGAGTGCCGTCAGAGGCCGCTAAGGTCCACCACATGGTGTCAGAGAGATGCAGCTACAAAGAGCTAGATGGACTCGGGTGATGACGCACAAGGGAGAGCATTTCAAGTTGATAACACCTGCCTGCCCAACGAGCCGAGTCCTCCTCATCTGTCGCCAGGGGTATTCCCAGCGAACATATGGAGATGTCAGGCGAGAGCGTCCACCATATTATACATAGGTGGGAATTCTTTCCTTGACCAACATCTGGGCTTTGGTGGTTGACAAAGCTCCGTGATTGAGGGAGCGAAGGGCTATGCCAGCTCTTTTTTGGAATGGGAAAACCGATGCACGGAGAACAAATGGCCCAGTTCCTAAAAAAGGACTGTAGTCCGGTGTCCATCAAGGATCTCTTTCCAATGAATTTAGAGAAGCTTGCCAAAGGGAGATGACTTTGGATGATCAGCATACATCGCACACGTCTCCACAGCCTCTTTAAGAAGTAAATGATGCTATGAGAAGAAAAGCCATGAATGGTGTACATTGAACTTTAGATTCGGGAATCCCATATGGCGGCTCGTCAACCATCAGGTGGACCTCAAATTTGGAAATCAACGACCTTCAAGCTCTCTTTGTCCGAATAGTTTGAATCAAAGCAAAGGAAAATCAACTAAACTTTTTTGCGGACACTTCCCACGACGGCGCCAAATGTTGGTGGAGAAAATGTAGTCTTAGCTCCACGGTTCACTCTGGGTCCAACTCTTGCTCCTGAGACCAAAATAAAGTGAAAGTAGGACGCCTGTAAGGATGGGAAGCCACCTCTGACGATCGAGTTAGTCTAGGCCAGCAAATCAAAGACTCCATTGAGGAGAGTCGACCCCGAGTGATGATGAAGACCATGCTCTTTTTGGGTTAGAAAACTAAAGAGAGTAATGGCTGGAATGTTCAGAGCTTATCCCGTTCAAGCGTGGTGAAGGGTCATATAAGTGATTCATACCTCCAAAGACATCATGCTTCTCAGCCTTTGGATGCTCATGTTATGAGATGGCGGGTGGAGATGGCTTTTGCAGCTTGAGGACCCAAGGCGCGAACAAGGGAGCTGCCTTTACCTGTCAAGGGTTCCATCAGGGGGGAACGTGCCTGTCGCGCCCTTCTGCCGATGTGACTGAGGCCCAAGAAGAGGGGTTAAGCAGGCCGCCGCCCTAGGGCTTGAGAAGATCTTATGAGTTACATAGATTTTGATGTCTACAGCAGGGGCACTGAGCTCATTTAATATGGTTTTGCCACGTGGGACTTCCTTGCCAAATCACGTATTGGTGACTGATATGGGCTTTAAATTACTTCTCGGTCTATGGGTCTTCGGTGAGACATTAATCAAAGAAGAACCTAGTTCTAGCATGTTTGTCAAGGGCTGGCCTTAGAACTTGGTTCTTTGGACCATACGAAGATGTCGATAACAACGTAGATGCTCATTATACAGCTAAGATTTAATAGAATCACACGTCCATCCAACACTTATTGATACGATGACAACTTATCTTAAAGCACATGTAGAAAGAATTTTAATTTGATTTCAAGGGACATGCAACGAAAGAACTAGAAAAGGGTTAGATGGATTTGGAACCCCAACAAGCCAACTTATAGCACAACTCACATGGATGGCATGGTTCTCTGTGCCCTCTGAATTAAACTACAGTGGGTGGGGAATGTGAAATGGATGCTTCTTTGAGATGGAACATCCATTTTCCTTTGGATAAAGGACCCATGTCTATTAATCAGATCCAAAGATTCAGATTAAATTAAAATAAAAAATTTCATGTCTTCTACATATTACCTCGACCTTTGAATGAGATTGAAGGACATGTGTCCATCCAGAGAGAAATAAACCTTTATAAAATTCCCTGGTTCTTTTCATATAGGAACTCCACAATGGCACATATCCTCTTCTTCTACCTTACCCATGGCACCCAACAACCAATCTTGGCACCTGCCCGGACACAGACGATCTGGACTCACTCTAGAGGATAGGGGAAAGAACAACGCATCTGGAATGGCTGTGACATGAGCATTCCATGAGGCACAAGGGAATGTAACATTTCAATGAACCTAAGTTGAGAGGGCAGTGGGCTTTTTTAAATTTCATACTCTGCATAACATTTTCCTTTAAACACATGTCATGAATCTAACCATATGTAATGAATAATTTCGTTCCCTTTTTTCTACCCCTAAAACATGACCCCAACTCAACATGGGCGCCAATGGGTGAACACTCCCAAGCATCAAAATGGGTACTTGAAGTTCGAATTGAACTCTCCTTCTTTTTCAACTATACAGTTCAAATGAAATACACAAGTCATTCTTATATCTAACGGACGAGGAAGAGAGCTTTGAAGCAGTACATTCCAGACAACGTCTACTTATCAAAAAGGAGGTAATAGTTTTTTCAAAAAAAAAAAAAAAAAAAAGAAGGGTTCCAGTTTTAATCCGCAGTGGAAGTGTATCGTTTCCAGTTCTTACTCCTGTACAGGGATATGGCGCATCAACAATAAAAAAGCTTGCCAACCATGTACAGACCAACTCACTCATTGATTCCAAAGATGCGAACCTTGTGCATGTTTGGGAATTTCGCTACCACCAGTATAAACGCTGCAAACGTGTTAAGGAAGAGCATCGGATGTTGGTAGTCTGTTGTGTGTGAGGCAATCAAGAACCTGCAATAGAAACAATGTGTTGATGACATGGTTATTCAATATGAATGGCTTTAGAAGAGCAGTAGCATCACATTAGGTTTATATTAGACAAAGTGGTAAATATATTAGACCATCAGGCCAGAAAAATCACAGCACTTCAACCCCCCCCCCCCCCCCCCAAAAAAAAAAAAAAAAAAAAGGGAGGGCGCATGTGTATAACTGGTTCAAACTACAATTGTTTTGGAGTTCACTTTTTAGACTGTAAACTTTCAGATAAACCTTAGTTTCACACTGCACCAGTAATAAAATAACAGCAGATTCACATAAACCTTAGTTTCACACCGCACCAGTAATAAATAACAGCAGAACCCACCATATTACTTTTTTTTAATCAAATCCATTTAAGAATTGGAAACAGCCTCTCTTGCAAAGCAAAGGGTCAAAACTCCATAAATTTTCCCATCCCTGACCCTGTGGTAGGGGAAATCTCGTGCAGTTGAACACTTTCAACCAAATCAATTGAAAAAATAACCCAGAAAGAAGGAAGTGCGGAGAAAAAAAACCAACCACGATAAGAAACGAGCAACTTCACAGCCCACTGTTTTGTTAACTTGGGTTGAATACCAAGTACAGTAGTTGTTGATCAGAACATATGACAACCAACAAAGACCCCCCCCCAACCCAACAAAAAAAAACACACACACACACACACAAACACACAAAAAAAAAAAAGAAGCAACTTATGCAGCTCACTGTTCTATTAACTTGGGTTCAATAGGTGAGTAAACTAGCTGTTGATTCGAACATACAACATTAGGTCTATTCAAGTTCTACAGCAAGAAATCCTCTTATCCTTCTCTTCACTGATGTAACTAGTTCCCCAAAAATACCCTTTCTGCTTTAACAAACATAATTACTGTGTATGGGAACAAACAACCGAGAGAGGGGGTGCTCAATCAGACAGTTCATTCTCATTCACACAAAATTCTTAAGTTGTATAACCATGGGTTCACCTTTCTTGTCATCAAGTCCGTCCATCGATGGTGGCAAATGCGGATTTACCACCAGCTTCAGTTAAAACATCTTTGAAGCTTTTTTCAGATTGCTTCGACTCCCGAAAACAAAGGATCCACAGTTGATTCAGTTTATGGCATTTAAGAAGGCCACCTTCCTACACAATGTGCTAAAACCACACATTAAACTATTCCACATGGCAATAACCGCCATTAAAAGCCACTGATTCAGTTGCCAAGCCCAACTAAACCACCAACATCTCCGTGATAATAATCCTCTACAAGCCAAGACAAAAACTTCGACACAATCTCACAGATTGGTGTGAGGCAACTAATGAAAGCACATTTCCATGTGTGACAAACTGTGACATTAATTGGTGAAATGGACATTGAGCAACACCCAATTTAGTTTCATTTTTGGCTAAACTTTAGATTGGTTTTTCAGTTAGACTTTGCTTTTTCAGTTTGTCTTTCTTTAAAGACCATGAAAATAAAGCTGCTTATCCTCTCATATATCATTTAATATACAAACACTCCCATCACTTTTTCTGTAACTTTTCCCCACTGCTAGGGATGGGGGTCGTTCACACTACCCAACAAGAATAGGTAGTTTTAAAGACAAAGTAAGTGACAAATGTCAACTTGCATTAAGATTTGTATTTTGTTTTTTCTTTCCTCTAATTATTTCAAGGGTTTTACTCAAAATACATGTTCAGGGCAAAGACTAACAAGGTGAAGCCCATATATGAGGTCAATGTGGCAGATCAAACAATAGAATGAATTTAACCTACTGGTAAAGTTTAAAAAATGAGATGAATCTAAATCTTTCAACAGCTGATGACTTCAGTAATGTAGGGGTGGTCAGCAGAGCTCAGCTCATGCAAATCTGATAGATAACAATCTCTACAAGCTTCTTCTAAATCTTTCTTTGAAAAATCACTCTTTGCCCTCGTCCAATACCTTACAACCTTACATATTTTTATCCACAATATTCTATAGATATCAACTAAACCCTCAACCTGACATTAACTGGCTTTATATCAAAAACAGCTTAGCATTATCACAAGTGGGATCAGCTAAATGGATCCTGGTTGATGTATCAATCTAGGACCGAGTCTGAATTCCATTTGGCAACCTGAAATTTTACGAATACCCATAATGGGATTTTGACCGTCAACATATTATAGAAAGGCTAGGGTTTGATATATGATACAACTACATGAACCAGTGACCCACACAGGCATTCTCCATGAGATCATTGTTCTGATGCATCATATGAATTTCATAAAGCAGATACTAAAGAGGTAATCTTGGAAGAATACTCACAGCACCAGTGGTACAACAGTCAAAAACTTCCTATTACGAGTTAACTGCTTGCCACTGTCTATCTGCTCCCACCAAGTCAATCCATTATAGATACCCTGATCTTCAGCAAATGGCGTTCCCTTCTTCCAGTGAAAGAACTGATAAGTAACCTGAAAGAAGAATCACACCCACAATCATGATACGTTGAGACATGGAACTTAAAAAGGAACAGACATATTAACAGTGAAGCCAGAGCAAAACTTTAAGTCTAATAATCAAGATCCTGAATTTGTATGGTTGTAAACCCACATAATCCAGAACATAAACAAGGACGAATCAATAGAAATAGATACCAAAAAAAAAAATCTGCCAAAGGAATAAAGGAGAAGGTGGTGGACTAGAATAAGACTAAACATGATTCTTCACCAAATCAAAAAGGAACAACATAAACAAAAAGCTGAAAACTCTTATGTATTATGTAAGAGGAATACCACTGCATTGGATGGCTTCTTCAAGCTCAAAAATACTATGATTTTCTTGAGAAACGAATCAGATCACAGCCTTCTAGATGCAGAATGGCCAAAGGAATCTTTTAGATATTTACATAAGCATGAAAAGGTCCATGTTATGCATCTGATTTTCTTGAGAGACAAAATCAGATCACAGCTTTCTAGATGCAAATGACCAATGGAATCTTCAAGATATTTACATAGCATGACAAGGTCCATGTTATGCAACAATTACTATGAACAGTCCGCAATAATGAAATACAGGTCATAACCAGTGCACAGGGCTCCCTTCCCAATTTGTACAATATAGAAACTATAATAAAATTGATCCTCCTTATAGATACCTCTTATTAAGCCTGTGTCCTATATCGTATCCTGTGCTCCTAGCATGGTGAGAGTGAATCATGCAAACCATAAAACTGAAGAAGGGTCAAATTAAATGAGACAACTACAATGGCAAGCAAGTCCCAATTCGTGCACATAATGCCAAAAGATCGAACAGACTTGCTGGTACCATAGGACCCAATGACAACATGACAGAGCTTCAAGTAGTAACTTGTCCTCCTTGCATCATTCACTTCTAGCCACCACAACCCTCTCCCCCGCCTTCCTTCTCTTCTGGAAATAACATGATGGCCCAAGACCCCAATGTGAGATTATCCTTTCACATCACAGGTTGACTATTCATCCCTCAGGGAGGGTGATGAGATGGAGAATAGGTGTGGGAGCAGGAGCTGGGAGGTGAGGAGTGATTAAGGGGGGAAAAGGAAAAACTTGCACTGATCCATTGATATGACGTAAGCATTCAACCGTGAAAGATAACCAAACATACAAGACCACCTAAAACTCAAGTGACAAATAAGATGAACACATGAAAACAGATCAACCAATTCTAGGCATAAAAAATGAATCTGAACGCGAGGAAGCCCCGATAAACCTAAATCTCGATAAAAGAATCCCTATATTTCAAGCTATGAAACCCTAGAGTAACATCAAATCTACAACTGCAGAAATTCAAATTCAAAAAAATAAAAATAAATGAAAAGGAGATGAAAGGGACAATAAAGTGTTAAACTTACGACGAAGTGACAGAGATTAACAACAGTCCAAGCCATCCCAGGGGTGCAGCCAAAGACAGAAAGCACCATAAGCCAAGAGAAGAAGACGATCAAGATGTATGTGGTCCAAACACCTGGATACAAGAACCACTCGGTGTTCTTGTTCAGATCGGGAGGAGGAACTGCGTTTACATACAATTTCCCCATTTTTCCCGATGAAAACCTCAATTCATCCACCATCAATAAAAGATGAAATTGAAAGCTCCTTCACCCTACTTCTTTCTATATATCTCCGTCTCTTTCGTCTCTTACAGCCGCAGCGGAACAAAATAACAGATTAATATCGATGCGTGTTGTAGTCGGTAACAATAATTACAAGGATTACTTATGAGCACAAATCAAAGATGGAGAGAGAGAAATCGTAAAGAAGATGAACGAACGAACGAAAAATCAACAGACGCGCGCTCTGTAAGTTTTGAGCGGTAATGAAAAAATATAATATCTTCTCAGGCTCTCTCACGCACACGGAAAGTCGTAGGAGACGAAACAGCATAAATTAAGACGGTTCAGTTGGTAGGAGCCGCATGTATTCTGGGGTACCCCCAGATATTCATTTTTAGGGCACCCTTTTCTCTATTTTGAGCACCTTAGTTACCATTATATCCCTCGTCAGTCCTCACCCCACCTCACAGTAGGGCCACTGCTACCAAGTCCGGATCAACTCCCCGTTTGGAAAAAACTATGTGCCCTTCTCACACTTCTTTGCTGAGAAATAATGGTGGGCCTCACCCGTATTGTACAGTAGAAAAAAGTAAAAGAGCATAAACCGACATACAAGCTTTAAAGTATTGGTATCGAGTATCGTATCGATCAGGTGATTTTAAGAGACGTATCGTCATTTATCGAGTATTGTATTGCTCTGACTAATGTATTTTAATATAGTTCAATAGAGAGACATATCGAGAGGTATCGTATTAGTAATAGATAATAAATGATCCAAAGTCATTGCTAACTAATTCCAATTATAAATAATTATATTGGAATTCACTAAAATCCGAATAATAATCCCGAGGTGTCGCTCAGTTAAAAGCAAGGTTTAAAGTATCGGTACCGAGTATCATATCGGTCAGGTGATTTTAAGAGACATATCATTCTGTATCGAGTATTGTATCGCTCTGAAGAGACGTAACGAGATGTATCGTATTGGTTGGGTCAAATATGGATACATATCCGCTAGTGTCGTGAGATACTTTAAACCTTGGTTAAAAGAATTACAACTCCTTTTAATATGTAATACCTTGTCCTTAATATGTTAAGGCACAATTTCCCAAAAAAAATTTAATCCAAATTAAGACTCTTTCAATTAATAATTAGACTTCAATTTATTTATTTATTTATTATTATTATTTTTTACCGTTTATGCGTTAAAATAACTAGAATACCCTTTTAACTTAAACCCTGTTTTCAAAGTTTGAATCTTAACTTAATAGAACATGCCACTTATCTAATTGGACACCTTTGAGTTGGGAACAAGAACCCTTGGCTCCTTTATATTAAGATGTTGAGAAATACTGAGGAAAACCGTGATAAGAAAAATGAGTCCAATTCCGGATCACCAAGAACATGCCAATTGTCTATTTTGACAAGAAAGCACAATGAAAATGGTAATGAGGCCTTCACCCATTACATGCCCCTTAAATATGGGAGAGGCTTAATGCTGGTAGAGCAATTAAATCATAATGATACAACATTATTGATCCAATAATATGTGAAAAAAGCTGGATCAATATTCAGAGACTGACGGTTGCATTGCCAATTTCATTGAATCCCACAACCAATCTCCTCTTTGCAGCCTTGGTTCTATAACACCAGACTTCGAAAGCCTCACTCAAGTCAGGATACCTAACCTGCTCGGTCTGAATCCAATCTGCCATTATGTCGGCTTGGTCATTGGATGGCAATGCCAAGACAAGAGAGGTGATTGCCCCCTCAATGCTCTGGCACAGGTCATCATCCATCTTGTATGCGAATCCAACATCCTCACTGCCTTTTGAATCCAGTAAAGGTTTCATTTTTCTTACATATGGGAGCCAAGCCTTCAGCAACTGTGTCCTTGCCGCAGCTGGAAAAATAACATTGCCATAACCAACAGCATCCAAGACCTTCCCAGCAACTTCTATTAGCTTCAGTTTTGCACCCCACATGGTTGAATCGAATTTCTTGTCTTGAAACACCCCTATGACATAATCAGATACATTCATCCAGTTGTAAACAAAATCCTTCATAAGATCCATTTTTGGCAGTATGTTGCACATCCATTCAAGGTCCGAAAGACTCTGCAAGACTATATCCTCTGCTGCAGTAGTTAGATCAGACTCCAAGAGCAGGGAACCTAGTTCCTCTTCAAATTTTGAGAACATTTTGGAAAGGCTCATCCTAACCTCAGATTTGACTTCACCATCAGCTGTAACCAGTGGTATGTCATCATCCTCCACTATCATGTACTCCACTTGTTCCCGAGCAGATATTTTCAGGTCATCTGCAAAAGGAGGACATGGGCCACCGGTCGATGTGGCAAAGCGAATAGCAGATAGGAAAACATTTTTTGCTGCATTAATGTCAACAGGTTGTACCCGGGCTAATATGGGCATGGCTAATGGACCCAGTTCAGAGACTGCTTTTAATATCTCTTCCTCTTCCTTATCCTCCCAAGGAACAGCCTCCAAGTATTTGATACAGCTTTCGGTAATCTCTTCACAACTCAAAGCAATTGCTACCTCAAGAACACTAAGAGCAGTTTTGACAGACTCCCACGAGTCCAGAAGTGAGTCCCCAGAAAGATAAAGTAATTTCAAAAGCTTAGCACACTGGTCGTACCCAAATTTTGTGCATGGAATCTCAATGCAGTTAAGAGAGTCAACTCTTGATAGTTGGTCTGCAAAGAACTTGCTCTTCCGTACAAGAATCGAGGAGTGACAATGAAGCCATTCATCTCTTCCTTCTTGTGTTTTCAAGCAAACAACAATGTCACTAGTACTTGGATCACCGAATTTGTAGGTCATGGCCACTCCAGTTTTGTCCATATGTTGACAAAATTCATACTTCTATATTGCCAAAACCAGACTTTCTTTGGATAAATCTGTAACAGAAGAGAATGAATCCAGTCACATCCCCAAGCACAAGGAAATACTTTTGTCTCCTGTACCAGAAAAATTGACCTAGCAAAATATCCAATATAAGATTATCCATTGAGGGAAAATAAGGGAAAAAGAATTCTACCTAGCAAAACATCCAACAACACAGCTCCATCCCAACTAAATGACTTCAGCTACATGGATCTTTCAAAACAAAATACTGAGCAAAGAGGTATACTGCATCTACCCTTTTCCCCCCCCTTTAGCTGGAAGAGGGTTCAGAAACAGCATGCCACGCAAAACACAACATGTATCAGCCTTTGTGATATGTGCATATAAAGGTGACATACACACACATTCATGTGTTTATATACAAAAGATCATGTATATTATTGTGTTCCCAGGGATAAAGCATCTCCATATATGCTCACACCCAATATGTAATCATACAAATGCTTAAAGTGTGCAAGATCATCAAGTAGAAGAATCATTCCCAAGACAATAGTTTTCCTCTTCTTTTTTACTGGGTTTGGGGGGGAGGGTGAAGCAAATGGGGGAAAGTGAATATATCCTGCTCTCATATTTTCACACTTCACAGAAGGCTTCTAGTTTTGTGTGAGAGGTTTCATGGTCAAAAAGTCATTATAATAGTTTTCCTGACTGACTTCTACATCCCCCTTGGCTTTCCACCTAAATACTCTACAAGATTATGTGCATGTGAGAAATTTATAAAGATAGCTTTGGAACGACTAAAACTTTATGTTCTCTGAAATTTCCACCTATATATACTAAAAAAAAGTTAAAGACTTGTGACCAATTCATTACACAAAGCAAAAGGCCACAAATAGCTTTCAAACTAGATAATCAAATGGTGGCTGCTGGCATTTCTCATCTAGTCAGGTCAAACCACCCAAGCTCCGGAGCCATCAAACTTGCTCCTATGGGTAAATCCACGCTATCAAACATTCGGATAACGAAACAAGCCATATACAAGTGCCGTCGCATGCGTTTCACCAAACAGAAGTTGGTATTGCAGGCACACCCCTTGAAAGTTGTTGGGAATTTTGAATATGCCCAGGGCAATTATGGAAATTCAAATATTAGGCAGTTACAATATTATGAGGATATATTGGTAACCACAGACCCACTCTCTAGACACAGCACTGGATTCATTGGTCTCTCTCTCTCTCTCTCTCTCTCTCTCTCCAAAAAACCCGAGAAAGGAAGAAAGGAAGAAAGGAACACTGGTTTTTGGGCTGCTGCTCTCTTCTTGATTTGATCTCGTACCATGACCATCCATTCATAGATGTATTTGGGTTGTGGAGCTTTGGGATTAGCGTATCCAGGTAAGATTCTATTCTCTCCTTCTGTGGAATGATGAATTTGACTATCATGCTCTCACCCATGTAGTGAACCAACAAAAATACTGTTGAAAGTATCACATGAAGGTTTGACAAAGCAAACCATGGAGGTGGGAGTCTATGATTTAATTTGCAGACGTAAGCTTAAGACATTAAGGTGCAAACTGTATTTCCATGTAAATTTATTTATTATTAGACAACCGAGTTATGTAATCCAGCTTAGTTACTCAGTGAATGGCAGCATATAGTTGCAACAATAATAACACACGCACTTGTAAATTTACATATACAAATGGTAGCACTGAATCTCGACATGACATCAACCCAGTTAATAACCCAATTCTCCTGGATCATGACAAGAAAATGTTAAAGTAGGGTCCAGAAATCCAATAGACCAGACTGACATATGTGATCAAGTTTTGGTATCCCAAATAGTGTCATTAATCTTATACTAAAACTGAGTACATCATCTACATAGAGAAGGCCA
This sequence comes from Hakea prostrata, assembly GCF_041222555.1. Taxonomy (NCBI): domain Eukaryota; kingdom Viridiplantae; phylum Streptophyta; class Magnoliopsida; order Proteales; family Proteaceae; genus Hakea; species Hakea prostrata. Next base: position 79,618,985 of record NC_142600.1, on the reverse strand, counting down.
GGCAACAAGTGTACAAGACTTGAGAAAAGCATCAGGCGTCAGCTAGTGAAACTTGATCAATTGAGAAATCTCCAGGTTTGGAGTTTCAAGTGGAATCTTAAACCATATCATTTCTAAATCTTTAGGAATTGTTGTGAACAGAAAGGAAAGAAAATCAACCCCAAGTAGTGTAAATATACACAGACTCATGCCTATCTTTCTCCAAAGGAATCATAAAGCCTCTAAAGAATGAATATCTATTTGGGATAAAAAAATATACGTCCTTGAACAAAATGCATGGTGCTCATTACCTGACTATTATGGCTCCAAATGATCCTCAAAAGAGCTATTAATATCAATAATTGGGGTTAAATAAGGAACATTCAGTTTCAGTCATTAGTGATAATTGAATAATATAGATATTATCAGTTACTAGAGTTGAGCACCGTCACACACTCACACTTTACTGTGCAAGAATAAGAATCTAATTTCCATGGATTAGACTACAGCCTAGTGCAGTTGAGCCAAAAAAAAATTCCTCTAATCTCACCTCTGAATTAGCTAAATCACCTTTCACACTGGGCAATCATACAACAGTAATGTCTCAGGGTATGTGCCTGCTACACCAATGAACAGGCTCTGTTAGCAATCTGATTATACAATTAATGATCTACTATGAGGTGTATTTTTCTTCCTTTGTTCAACAGTTTGTTGAGCCTATCTGAAGAATGTGGCATGCATAATTTGCAGGGCCCTTGAGTTTGAAGCTGCATCTATTTTTTTTGATGACTAAGAAAGCGAAGGATTTGTTCAGTCAGTGAACCTTTATGTGTGGACTTCATGGGAAAAGAAGGGTCTTGGAGAGAAAATGGGTGATTATTTTTGTCAATTCTATTTCTATGCCAGCAGATTGGTCTTCTAAAGAAAGTGAGGCCTTTTTCGCATACTTAGCAAGAACAGGTAAATGACTTTAGTTGCCTAACAGCAAGATAAAAATTTGAGCCACAAAACCAATATACCGCTCATTTTTTTTAAAAAAAATCCACGCTTGAGTTGCTGATTTCTTCAAATGCATAGAATTTCATATCGCAGTAAACTTAAGCAATGTTGTTCATGTAAGCTAATAACTTGAATGTAACTTCTTCAAGTCTATCTTTCCAAACTCACAGAGTGGGCTCCGTTATTAGATTTGAAATTAGTGAGTTCAAATCATCAAGAAGATTTAAAGCGAACGTCAGTTATACATTTTCTCCTACTCATAACTCATCTAAGCAATTCTGACGACAGATTCAGTCGGCAAGTTCACCTTCATTCATTTTAATTCAGGCATAAAGTAAATAAATAAATAAAACACAGACATAAACAAGAAGATTTCAGATTTCCAGAATTCAGAAAAAAGACTCATAAAACCAATAACAAGAACCGAAAACAAAACATCTTCGAGTGAAACTGAAGAGCTTCGAACCTGTTCAATTAACTGACGAAGCGTGTAAGAGCTTGCGCCAGCAGACGGAGATTCGTCAAACCCTAGATTTCTTCTACATCGGTTTAGATGCGCAGAAGGGATAGAAGATGCGAGAGGGTGGAGAAGGGAAAAATGAAGAGCTGATAGGAAAAATCGAACCGTCCATGTTGTTCGGTCGTTCCTGAGGTTGCTAATCTGATTAGAAGACGGTGGGAAGATGACGGATTGACGGTGGATTTGTCAGTTACTTTGGCCTCCACCATTATCCATCCATCTTTATCCATCTCTCTTTTAAAAACAAAAGTATTTCCGGGCCTGTGTCATCTACCTTATATATGAATTTTATATTATTTTCCTCATTTAAAAAATCAAAATTTTATTTTTTAATAAACGAACTTTTAAAAAATCAATTTAAAACAATTGTGGAGAAAAAGAAATAAATAAATAAGCAAAAATTAGGAAATGGAGCAGGTTCAGAGAACCCAGGGTGGATTATACTGAATGGTTGTTAGTTTGAGTTTTGAATTATTTTATTTTATTAATATTTATTATAGGATGAAAAAGTCTCAGGAGAGGACTATATGCTCTTCAGATAGAGAGATGATGTGCTCCCTTTCAAATTTTTTTTTATCACAGAATAGAAATGAAACCCATATGAGGGTCTCACATTAATTTTGCAGGGTGAAGAATTATCAAAAGAGCACAGAGTAGAGAATCCAGAGTCGGTAGATCTGGAGTGAATTGTTTAAGGATATCGGATATGGTATCGGGCATCTTGTGCGAAATCTCCTTAATGGAAAGAAAAGAGGTGCCAAGGAAAGAAAGGAATTTTTCTTTGTTGGGTTGCTTGGGAAGAATGAATGAACGAACGCTATGAAAGAGAAGATCCAAAACCTAGATGTGAATCTCTGACCAATGGTATTCTACCGATATTATTCTCATATATATTTGTTTTGTGGCAAATGATATTATTGTCATATAATGTGTTTTCTACCGTTATATCGTAGTCGGTATTTGTTCTCTCTCTCTGTCTCTTCTTCTTCTGTTGCTAGTTTAGTTTGCTCACCTTTGGGAGATCAACTCGAGTTTGTAAGTCTAGGAAAATAGAACAGCATTTGCTAGAGAAAGAACGAGATGGGTCTTCTTTCCAACAAGGTAGAGAGAAGCGAGATCAAAGCAGGCGATCACATCTACTCTTGGAGAGCCATTTACAGTTACGCTCACCATGGTAACTCAATGCTTCATGTCCTTTGTTTTCTTCTTTCCATTTCGTTCAATTTTCTACGTTCGTATGGACAATGTAGTTTGTTTTTCTTATTTCGTAGACTATCGTTCTTTGAGTTTCTTCGCAATGTGGATCGAAAATTGAGTTTTTTTTTTTCTGAGGACTCTGATGGATTTCCTCCACAAATGGTTAAGATGGCCAATCTAGGAGTTACTTTAGCTTCTTGTGTACCTTGTGAATCAGAGTTTTGCTAGACTTTCTTGGATGAGGAATAACGAATCTCTTGTTTAGCTTGTTTGGCACCCGATTCCTTTTCAAGCCGTCACAGTAGTTAACCTCTCGAAGTTGAACTACAAAAGATCTACCTAGGGTTTCTTCTGAAGTGGGAGAACTACTTCCCTTAGTGCTGTGGTTTCTTCGTGAGACCCCCTTTGCTGTTTTTTCTTAGATTCCTTCTCAATGTGAAATTATTTCTCTTCGACACAGGGGTTCCTCTTTGAGCTCCCTCTGTTTTTTCCAGAGCGGGAAACAAACTCATATGTGAATTGAGGGCTCCTATGTAATGTCATTGATTTTCACTGAAATAGACGATATTTGGGTGGTATATTCTGTTTTTGGCCAGGGTTAAACTTTATCTTGAACCTTGAAACTAACTAGGCCCAAAGCATAATGCAAAATCTTATCTTGGGTTCCTTGATTGCAATATGATTTACTAAAAATGTTTGAGGTTTCTGCTTGTAAGGGTGTCCTCAGTAAGTGATGAGTCGAGTCATTGCCTGAATGTGGTAAAAAAATAGGTTAGAATTCTCATACCATGGACAGATATGGGGTAAAGAGGCTAGTCCAGAGGCATAGAATTAGATTAGTATCTTGTGCATTGGATTCCTGACGAGAAACTATTTTAGAGTTGATTAGATGCTATTAAGAGGAAAAGATTGGTATTGCTTGTATTAAATAGACTAGATGAAAGGTTTAAAAAAGCTAAGGAGTTGGATGAGGTTAGGTTTTGGTATATGGAGATCAAATTAATGGAAGTGGAGTGAGCATAGTAGTGGATAAATAGTTACAGAATGATATGGTGTATATAATATATTTGGAGATAGAACCATTGAATTTGTCTTGAAAAAGAGGTGATCAATTTAATTAAATTACTTGTAGACTGTTGGGCTGTTAAGAAGTGTCATATAGATAAACTCAATGTAGGTGAAATGAGGATGCTAAGATGGATGAGTGGCAAAACTAGCAACAATAAGATAAGGAATGATTAAATTAGAGCTGCTCTAGGAGTAGATCGGATAAGTGATAAGCTTCGAGAAAGTCGTTTGAGGTGGCACAATCATGTTCAACGGCGGCCTATAATGCCCTGTACAGAGAAGTGATTTAATCTAGATTGAAAGAATTAGAAGGGCTAGGGGCAGACCTAAGACAACCTTGAGAAAAGTTGTGAGAAAGATTATGCATAGGTTAGGTCGTATATCTAGTATGGCCTTAAGCAGAGTTGACATTTAGTTGGGACAAGGCTTCTTGTTATTGTTTTACTTTCACCTCAAGTAAGACTAGATGAAAGTAGTAACTTGCAAACAAAGGGATGGGCTTGCAAGGTTTGAGTCAAAGAGAAAAGACTATAAAAGGGATTATCCTAATGAAGGAGCGGGGAAAGGTTGTAGGGGTATTGAAGGTGTACGTACATGAAGGTGATATCTTCAGATAGTGTACTGAGGAGGGGATCTCAGTTTTAGATTCTACTATGGCTTATTGCCTATCAATTGTGAATAACCTTTCTTTAAAATGAGAGGATCAATTAGTTACCTGTACTCACCACAAAAGTGGGCATCATATCAGCCAAATAGTACCTGGCTAGAGGGTTCAATAGATTTCTTTTGTTAGGACTGGAGGTTATAGCTAGGGTTGTTTTGTAAGGACTTTGTGGTCATGACTGAGGATAACCTGATCGCTCAGCATGGAATGTGGTCATAATTATATGCCTCACCATGCAGTATCGTAAAATAGGGGAGTATATTTTCCCTAATATTAGGTTTTGGAGCTTAAAGGGAGGCTACTTGAATTCATTTACTGAAGTGATCAAACAAGGGAAGTGAGGTTTTGAGGGAGAAACTAGTTCAATGTGGAACCAAGATGACAACTTGTTTTGAAAAGGTTAATAAAGAGGTCCTAGGGTAATTAGAAGGAAACCATATGCCCCTGAGGTGACTTGTTGGGAGGATGATAAGGTCTTTGCTGCTAATAAATCTAAGAAAGCTGGTTTTAAGACATGACAAAGGACTAAAGAGGTAGAGGGGTTGTTTATTCATCACTGTTTTATCACAAGCAAATTCGGTTAAAGCTCATGGTCGAGGGGAGTGATAAGCTTTGCAAAAGTTAATGGTTTCTTAAGTTGCCCAAGTGATAAGATGATACCTTGGTCTCATGTTCCTGTTCCCCCTTGAGATTAAAGGATACAACAACAACAACCACCACCAACTCACAGTTTTCCCAACTTGATGGGGTTGACTGCATGATCCAAGCAAAACGAAGTAGGGAAAACTGCGAGTAAACATAAGAAATCTAGAGATACTAGAAGATCAAGTGAGAGAAGAAAATGTTTTTTGAATCTCCTCTTCTGCTTTTTATGATAGATTTTAATTTTGACACATGGCATAGAAAAAAAAAACAAAAAGTTTCTTGTCGCTCCAACTTAAATTTCAGTAGGTCCATCTTTTTTTTCTGAATGCCTGAGGCATTATGGCACCAAGGTATTGCAAGTAACATTTGGTAACAAGGAACTACCTTTTTGTGCTTTATGAATTCTACTTATCTTCAAACAACGCAGGTATATATGTTGGAGGAAGCAAAGTGGTTCACTTCACACGGGAACAAGATACAGGTTCAAATATGGCAACCTCTCTCGACTCTATTTCGAGTTCAAAGCTTCCATCCGTCTGTCCAACCTTTCCTGACTGCGGGTTCAGGCATCCCAACAGTGGAGTTATCCTCTCGTGCCTGGACTGTTTTCTTGGGAAAGGACAACTCTACTGCTTTGAGTATGGGGTTATGCCTTCTGTTTTCCTTGCCAAGGTCCGGGGTGGGACATGTACAACTGCGACATCTGATCCCCCAGAAACGGTTATCCACAGGGCAATGCATCTGCTTCAAAATGGGTTTGGGAACTACAATGTGTTCCGAAACAACTGTGAAGACTTTGCACTATATTGCAAAACTGGGCTTCTGATCCTTGATAGCAATTCAACCGTAGGCAGAAGTGGTCAAGCTTCTTCTGTCATTGGAGCTCCTCTGGCAGCACTTCTGTCATCTCCTCTGAAACTGTTGATGCCTGGACCTATAGGGGTTGCAACTGCAGTAGCTGGAATGTACTGTGCAAGCAGGTATGCCACTGATATAGGTGTTCGAACTGATGTGATCAAGGTGGCAGTGGAGGACATGGCTGTGAACCTCAATTGGGCAAACCTTAGTATGCAACCATCAGGGATGATGGGGTCTTCTACCAACAATCCTGAAGATCCCAAAGGGGACCTTATCACATTGTAAATTTGGAAATTCACCCGAAAAGGCCATCGCCTCAAAATAGGAATTCATATTGACCTGAAGTTCCCAATCTTACAAAGATCATACGCTGGGTGTACTGGGTTTGCTGGGACTGCCATTGTAGTCTTATTGAACGTTTTGGAAATAATATGTTGCGAATGAGATGGTTATTGTTTGACAAAAATGCTTGCCAAAGTCTGCCCTCCTTACTGTTGATACATCTTATCTTCCTGTAAATCCATAGTTACTATATTTTACAATACCCACCTACCCGCATGGAGTTTCCTACATCTTACAGCTTCTGGTTCATTTATAGTCATACAAGGAGACATCTCACATCTGTGCAAGGTGATTATTCCTCTTGCAATACCCATCATCAGGTTAACTGATACTAAATCAGCATGATAAACACACAACTAAGATTAAGATTTCAGTAATTAACTACCATTCTCGACTTCCTCACAGGTTGATGTTGATATACAACACCAAATAAGCAGAAAACATCCTAAATTTTAGAAACCGAATTTGTAATTCTTGAAAGGATGCATTTAAACTCATTTCCCCAGAGGGTTACATTTAATTTGATTCTAACCTGCCTGAGAGGGAAGTGTACAGTGAAATATCCATTTTCATAGAAAGCAGGGCACAATGTCATATCTACACTGGGGAAAATATAAAAAATTTAAAACCCAAAATTTTGCATTGCGGGGTTCATTTCAGATTTCAGACTCCAAAACAGTCACATCTAAGTTTGAGGTAGAAGCTTTCCTTTACGAGTCAATTTCCACAAAGAGGCTGGCCTGAGGATGCAACCCTGCTTCTTCCAATGACATTAAGTGCTTCTCTGGGCCATATACTACTCGAGGAAAGTTAGAAACTAGGCAGTAATTCTCTGTGTTCAAGCAATCCAAAGAATCAACAAAATCATAGAGGGACTGTATGGTAGCTGTGCTGTAGAACCTCCTATCCTTCCGTTCTCCAGTAGGGAATCGTACCAAAACCTGTTACCAAAAACATAAATAACATAACTTTCTTCAACAATGACAAGAAGGAACCAAAAAATGGGGAAGGAAGATAAAAGCTACCAAGCTGAAGCAATTGCCTGCAAGGTTACTTATTATCAGCATAAAGGCCATTTTCATCTTCAAGGCCATTTTCATCTTCTGCTGCTTCTCTCACCCCCCCCCCCTCTTTTTTTCTCTTCTTTCTGGTCTGTGTTTTGGGTTGGTCTTTTTGTATTGGCAGGAAGGGGGTGTTTGTAAGGAGGGTTGGGGTATGTAAAACCATATAGTTGTTATCCATGCAGTCTTCTCTAAATAATTCGTGGACCATAAACTAGGAATCTCAAATTTCTGTTATTTCCATGCAGAGTATGAAGTCCAATAACTCAAAAAACGATTAAATGCTGCAAAGAAAGCTCAATTATCTTGAAAAACTTGAGCAACAGGTATTGAGTTGTTCCCAGTAAAATGCCCAACGAAATATCTAAACTAATTTCTTTTGGGCTGACATGGGTATCTAGATGTTTGGCCAGACTAGTCTCGTCCACACTGACTCCACAATCGCATGGACCAGGTCATACCAGGGTTGAATGAGAACCATTCTATTTTCACTAACAGCAGCGAAGAGCACTAAGCACCCCCATGAGGGTGGCTTCCAATGGAAAATATCCTTATTAACTGCTATGTGTCTATAGAAAAAAAATTCATTGTTTTCAATAACTAAAAAATATATCACAGCCCAAAAAGTTTCCAATCACAAGATATAGAGCATCACAGTGGGCCATAGCTTAACACAATTAAAACAGGATATATGCAATTTAAATTTAAATTAATAAAATAATAAAATAATAAAACTCTAATAGTAATTAGCAATTTATTGTCTACTTGACCACTGCATATATTAAATAAAGAGGCGGGGGGCGGGGAGGGAATATTTTCTTTTTCAAGAATATTCATGCAAAATTAAAGACTTACTAGCACAAGAAGTTGAAATCAAAACATATGAGTCAACTCTGTTCCAGTAGCATGATTCAGTGCTAAAGTTCCAGTAGCTGGTTGAATTTCAGCTCATTTTCCCCCAAAATTCTGTTATTCTATCTCTAGCTCACTTGTGGTGGTTGAGTTTCTAACTAATAGTACTCCATCCTATACTCTCTCTTTTTCAACAATCACTTGTAGTAGAGTTTCTATCTATAAAAACCTCTTATCTTCTATTATCACTCTAAGGTAGAAAATACTACCTAAAAGATTTCCCATTTTGTTGTTTTATTAGTTACCAACTTCTACTACAATCCCTCAATTGTTTTTACTAATAAAGTGAAGGGCAGAACTGCAGCTCATGATTTAGCATACAAAAGTTTTGTCTTGCTGGTGTGATGATACTGTGCCCTCCTTGTTGTAAATAAGGTAATTAATCAAACCTGGCAGTGGGAAGGCAAGATCTCTCCTCCCTCCTCTAGATTTTATCATTTCTGAGTTCTTTCGAGAATATAGTAACTGAGGAGCATTAAACTGAATATCTCCTGCATTATCAACTCTCCTTTCTACCTAGGAATTCTGGAATCAAATACAGGTCTCATCTTGTTTCACTTCATGCGCACTCCATTTGGGCAGTACTCTTTTGTTTTCTATTGTAAGATCAACTTGCTGATTGCATCTTAGGTTTCCTGGTCTGCTAGGAAATTCTATTAGTTTTTTGGTGGAATGGAAAGAAGTGATTCTTTTTTGGTTTAAACTCATTTCAGTAGCAGAGGTATACTTTAGCCTATTGATATTAAATCTGAAACCTGATTGTCCAAAAAAATATGTTGTTTGGTTGATTTTGAAGTTTCCTAGTCATACAAAGAACTGTCCATATAAGCCGAGCCAACCCTTAGCTCATACTGACACTTGAGAGGATTCACTCGAGGCATAAGGAGGGCTACTCAACCTAGAGGATCCATAAAAGGTCATACCCAGTACACAGGGCTCCTGCATTTGATACGGTCTGGGGAAGCTCAAATGCAACTTACCCTGTTCACTGAGGGACTATCTATAGGACTTGAACGCATGACCAAGTATTCAGCAAGTAAGCACTCAATTAAGGAGATCCACTGGTTTTATTTGCCAATTTGTTGTTATTGCAGTTCTCTTGAATCTGGACTTACTGCATTCAGTTTTGATCCTGTTCATCTGGTAACTGATCCTAGATATCAGAACCACATTAAATATCCAATACCACAAGAAGGCCATGGTTAAACAAGCTAATAGCTGCCTCATATGGCAAAATGTAAGCCAAGAACTCAAATTCCTTGTCCTTGTTCCAACAGTGAGTAAAATAGAAATCAACATAGGAATAAACACACAGAATAAATGTCAAAAGAACTTCACATGAGGAATAGGAGGATTACTTTGTAAAGTATAGGATACTACTGGTAAATAAGAATTAGAAGAAACTTCACATAAAATAGAAGGATTACTTGTGTAACTCCAGGTCCTTTCTCAGGTTCATCGCCCAATGACATAGCTTTCTCCTGCCGCCTTCTCACTAGTGCAGCTTCTTTTTCAGCAGCTTCACGAGCTGCTCTTTCTTGAGCTTCTTTTTCCTCCCTCTGTCTTCTCTCACCTTCTGCAGCTTCCCTCTCTAATCGTTCTTGCTCCTCTTTCCTTTGGAGCTCTCTAGCCTGATGTGACAAAGAAACAACATAACTTCAATTTAAATCAGAAAACTAGAATCAGGACCTAGAATTATCAAGTATGTACAATTCTATTGACATATATAATAAGGGAGCATGCCCTTCTACATAATATTGACAGACCACCAAAGGCCAGTTACAAAGAGAGACATACTTGATCAACTTCAAGTGCTGCCCTGTATGCAGCATCTTGTTCCTCTCTCAAACGCAAATTGTTCCTCCGTTCTTCCACATCAAGCCTAGCTGGCACAAGCACAGAAGCGCTCTCCTCAGCTACTCTCTGAAGGATGGTGAGCAATTGCTCGGGAGATTTCGGACCCTCAACCTGCAGAACAAGCAGCAGGCCAATTTAAAAAAAGCAATGTGCAACTTGAGTGGAAATCCATGAAGCATTCAGAGGGAGAAGCATAAACTTTGCCTAAAGTACTCTCTACAACAGATACACCAGAATTAAAATAAAAATGACATACTGGAGAATCACCTATTGTAGCACAGTAATACCAAAATAACTAGTATTTCTCTTCAATACGTTTTTTCTGCTGCAAGCAGTTCGCAGTCTCCTAAAAAGTCCTAGGTAATTTTCCACTCTCAAAATTCACAGAGGATTGCACAAGTTATAACCAAAAAAAAAAAAAAAAAAAAGAGGAATAAAGAGCTACATGATTTGGAAAACCCACTTAAGAAAAAGGGTTTCCTTCGCTGCCCACCCTAATTGGACCACATGGATATCTGCTGCAGCTATTCCAATAATTGGAATAAGAGGACATGCCTCATTGTGCAGTGTAGCTATGTAGACTATTCAGGAAACGGCTCCTTAAAAAAACAGTGGAGATTAATGGAAGGCACGTGTAATGGTACAGTATAAGAAGGAATAGCACTGGTGCTTGTGCTCTACACTAACACTGCACTGGTAACCCGAAGTCACTTCTCTGAAAGGACAGAGTTTCCCTAGTGCATTTGAAATGGTTTTTGCTTTGATAAACCTGGGTGGTGCACAGAAGTGATGGAAGCTTTATGAGGCAAGGATATGACAAGGATGAAAGAGACTCTTTTGAGTGGATTAGCTGCATGATGCAAAACACAAATTCAAAACTCCATGCTTACTCTAGGTGGCTTATTGGGTAACAAGGAAAGACAAACTGCTGTATCTAGCTTGAAGTTCCCCATCTCTTGTTTTCATCATTAAAATTTGCTTGCTTTTCAAACCACACCCACCCGTAAAAATATGCTAATAAGAAAACCAAGCCAAAGAAAAAGAGAAGGGGAAGTACACTCGAAATCATTTCTGTAGGTCCAATTTTGAAGATTATATTGGTTGTGGATCCTGCTTTCCATGGTTCCTGAAAATCAGAAAGTTTATCACTAAGTTCCAATTGCAGTGTGGTTCTCATTTGTTTATTTAATTCCTTAGTTGTTTAAGCATGCTAGGACATGTGGAGTGATGATGAAAGTCTGTTTTCCTTTGGATTAACAGGAAAAATCATTCCAATCAACAAATAATTTCAAATAAATACAGTAATTTACCAATAGCTACTCTGGGTATAAGTTAATTAATGATGCATAATTGAATAATTGCTATAATATTTTTATGACGCAAGCCCCAACAACTACTTTAAATCAAATGGAAAAACTAGGCTTATCTGAGAACGATACTAATAATGCAAACAACTCCGTCTACTGAAAGTTTAGTATTAGTTAAACATATTAAAGAAAATGTAAGAAAAATTAGAGCAGAACTAATCCCAAACCCAAAAAGAGTTACCTGCTGAAGTAATGCAATTCTCTGATTTGTAGCTGCCATGACTACAACACAGAAAGGGAACCTGGATGCCCTGAGGCTATTACTCATCTTAAATCCTTCGCTCGCCCTGATATTAGCTCCCCATGATACAAAATTCTCATTGATAAAGGACGCAACAACCTCGGAACACAAAGTTTCTTCACAAAACAACGGCGTGTCAGGGTGATCCGGGGAGTGTAAATAGACGAATAGGAGTTTAAATTCTTGACGAGAACGCTGCAACGCATCCATAAACCCCTCTGCAACAAAATTGGGACGAATCATTCCAAAACCTCTCTCGAATCCCGCAACGAAATTGGCAGCCTCAGAGGCAGCAGCAGAGAGGGTAACCAGAGGAGAAGAAGATGCATCCCCATTACGACCAGGAGCCAAACCAAGCAAGCCGAGGGAGTGAGAAAGAACACCGCCAGCAACCCACATACCGAGCCCGATTGCCCCAGAAATCAACCCAAAACTGCCCGAAATCACAGAGAATGGAAGAGTAATAAATTTCCACGCTAAACCTGGAGAAGAATCGACGTTTGAAACTGGGTGTTGCTCTAAATGAGCCAATTCGGATTGGTCGACGCCTTCCCAAGACTCCAAATCTTGTTGTCTGCTGCTCCAGGCAATGTTATGGTGGACATGGTTATCGTTGTCTGGATTGCTCATGGAAGCTGAATCCGAGGTGGTGAAGGCCGAAATGGCGAGCTGAAGATCCCAACCATGAGCAGCGAGGATCTCGGTACACAAATCAGGATCATCGAGGCCTGTAATTGCTTGAAAACATGCCAATTTATCGTCAAAATCCACCATACCTCCCTAGTCAATTGCAGAGAATTAAATAAACGGCCTGAATCGGTGGTTTCCAACAAAAGAAAAAGTGAAGAGATTCAAGTTAACATCTCCTTTTATCATTCCCACGAAATCAAGAACGAAGAAGCATTGAGATGTCTCTCTCAATGTGATCTCTCTGGTTTGTACTTGTAGTTTGTGCCAAATTTTTGGATAACATGACGAAACGTGTTCTCAAAATGCGGAAAAAGATCCGATTCGGAATTAGATTTCGGGAATCGGCTTTCCAGAACATCAAATTTGTGATTCACAAATTTTCAGGAAAAAAAGAAGAAGTTGGGTTGGGCCCCTTAACTGGGCCAAGAGGATCTACTGATCCATGGGCTGAAATTTTTTTTAGCACTGATCCATCCTAAGAGGAATGGCAGTGACATTGGGCTTGGGCCAAGCAGATCCTGATTCATTTCCTAATTCCTACCAATCAAACATACCAATATTTTGAAAATTTCTCTCTAAATTTTTAATTATGATAATGAAATAAATTGTTAGATACATATGTTTAACACAAGAGACTTATGCTGATTGGCTCCCAGATTAGTTTAACCTTTTGTTTGCCATGTCGACCAATATTATGGTTTATATTAGCTTCATAGTTCCAAATAGCAAGTAAGTACTTATGTCCTCACGAGGGTACCTCTAAAAAACCTATTCACCACAATAGAATCTACTTTTCATTTGTGGGTCCTTTGGATGCTATGTTGGTGATGTTCATGTTTCATTTAGGGTTGTTGTTATGACCAATATGATTAATCTATGAATTTGCAAGAAATTAAAAGAGGAAGACACACACAGTTGATGACAGAGTTCGGCTCTACAGCCTACGTCTCCAGGACTCAAGATAGAGCCCAATCCATTATATTAGGGGGCTAATGAAACCTTACAATTCATTTGAGAAAAATATGAGCGAAGGAAGCTCTTAAAGAGACGATCACAATAACGCAAACCAAGCCTGAAATCACGCTTGTTCATAGCAGAAATCTTCACAGAGAAGCAGTAGCAGTGGAGAGTTCTTGGAGAAACCTTGGTTTGTGAGAGAGAAGAAAGAACATAGCCAAAAATGAAAACCCAACACCAATTACAACCTCAACCCAAAACCCAAACCAAAATAATATACATGCATAGTCTGATTGGGTTCGTTTGGTGTCGGTTCAAGAATAGGTTCAAACTATGCCTAAGTCACGGCTCAAGTAATTAGGGGCTGAGAAATTACAGAGTAGACCCTAACAGTCGTTCTGGAGACTCAAGTACCGCACTCATAGTTTAAATCATAACCTTATGTAGTCCTCTTTGTTTCACCCTTTAACTTCTTTTCTTAGAGAAAGATAAATAGTTTAATATAGACCGCTTTCCTAGACAAATCTTGTAGTGATGACAAGATTTTATGTATTGTAATTTTTTCTTAGTTTATTTTTGTTACCAAGTGTTTAGAATCACCTGCAATGCTTGCCATATATAATTGGGAGGTGTGACATTACCTAACACGTCTTGTCTTGGGTGATATGATATTATCTAACACATATTTTAAACGAAATTGAATCGTACATAAACATACCACTCCACTTATATAGTGGGGAAGTAGAGTTCCATTTGAATTCCGCGAATACTTGTTCAAATTCTTCATATATTTGCTGTTTTTATCTATTTCTTTTTTATTTTATTTTATTTTATTTTATTTTATTTTAATAAGAAAGACTTAGTGTTTCTATACCTAATCATGAAAAGATAAAAAAAGATAGAACATCAGAAAAAACTTGGGAAGGTTTCATTATCTTTTGACATATGCAAAAAAGGTGATATCAAGTAATCAAATAATTCTTACCCAACAAAAAAACGTAATCGAGAAATTGATGGAGATGAAATCTTTTGCATCGAAGGAGTCTGAAGAAGATAATCTTAGTTTATTACAAATCAATACACTATTGACTATTGCGTTTGTGGTGTCTAATCCGAAATCGTAGTTTATTACAAATTGATACACTTATTGCAGGGTGGAACGCAATAGAGAGATAGTGCACTGCATGGTGTAACGCAATACCCTAAGAAGAAGCACTACTAATTTTCAATCTGGTAAGTACGTACGTCGTCTATGAGATTCTAATAAACCCTAGACGACTTTTGACCTAATTGTCCTTGTGATACTTTTCCCAGAATGTTATTGTACATGAGCAGAATCATTCAAAAATTGTAGGATCGATGGCTCAGTGCATTATATATAATCTTGAAAGAACCTCATTTTTTCCTCTTTGCCCGGGGAGGAGGAGATGTGTTCTTGTCTCAAGTACTAATTTAGAGCTCAAACTTGTTGAAGAGCTTTCATGGTTTTCTGTTCTTGGCAATCTGAAGTTGGCTTGTTCATGGGTTCCTCAATCTCAGGCTTGAACTCTGCCTGTTTCTCTAAGTCGTTCACTGCTTCAACCACTCCTTCAATCTTTGCCACTATTTCAATTAATAATGAAGCTACTGTGACAAGAGGAACAACCTCCATCAGAGTGAAAGAAGTGGGTGTTGAAATGAGCTCCTTCTTCTTCCCCTCAGGTGCTTCTGGCAATGGTGATGGGCACCTGAGTAAGCTGGGTAAGGACTTCAATGAATCTTGGAGCTCTTCTACTGCATCTTTCATATCTCCAACTGCTAATTCTGTGTTAGCAGATCTTCGCATGGTAGTCATTGTGATGGCTAATTCCTTCAAGACTACTGATGAATTGGAGCTTAATATCATGCAGGCATCACTGAGAAGCTTCTTCACAAAGTCAGGCGCCTATAGTTCAATATAAAAGAAAATCCAAAACTATGATTAGTCTTGTAAAGATTGAAGACTTGTAAATTGAGATCTGGGTTTTTAAGAATAACTGTTACTTGATCAGTACCTGAACCTCTGCAGTGATGCAGCCATTAAGAGCTTCCATGCAGCAGGCACAGTTGCGCATCATGGCTCCAATTTTGAGGTACTGCTTCCATGGATGGCCAAAGGAGAAGTTGCCATGAGCAGGTTCCCATCTGGCAAAGTTGGCCTATGAAAAAGGAATTTAAATTTCAGGAAAGAAGGGAGAAGCAAAAGACTTGTATAGATGAATCTGGTTCAAATTGGATTACTTACAAAAGAGTCTTCTGCACCTTTTGAATTTAACACACATTTGTATCCTAATAAAGTTTTCTTGTCTTTTTCCTCATTGTCAACCTTGACATCACTGTTCATCTCCTTGAAATACTCGGTGACACAGCCTGAAGAGTTGAACCAATATCAACACATATATAGTGCAAATAAGTTTCAGTAGTTCTGTGTTGTTAAGAGACTCACCATCCAGGGAATTGGCAAGTTTTTCCAGATTGCGAGTGATGATAAGGTGGAGCTCCTCACCAGCCCAAATGGGACATACAAGCATGCTGATGAGCATGCAGATGGAGGTCCCTATGGCAATTGTGGAAGCTCTCTCGTGAGCCATCTCCAACAATTTCTCAACACGAAAACCCGATACCGAAATCAAGCTGAAGGTGAGAATAAAGATCATAGCACCATAATCGAATCTCGCTTTTATTGTTGGAATAAATCTAGAGAAAGTTGCAGCTGAAGCTGATAAGAGCAAAACAAAGAAGAAAGGTTAGCTAAATTAGGTCATAGTCAATACAAGGCAACTTGTCCACTTCATTACTGCATGAATTCTAACAAACCTAAAATGAAGACAGAAGCTCCTAGAATTACAGGCTTAGTTCTTTCTCCGGATTGGCTAGCTACCCAGTGGACACCAATGGCTAGTGATCCAGCAATAACAGTTCCAGTGATTCTGTTTACACATTTAGATAGGCTAGCTCCTGTAACAAATCAATAACAAAAACTTGTTAAACTTAGAAATCAAAGTGAAAACATGGGTTGCAGTGGCATCGGATGCTCACCTACTGAGTATTCAAAGACCACCACAACAGTCATGACTGCCCACATAGCATTTCCTCCAACACCGTCATACAAAGGTCTCATATAATAGAACAGTGAGACTATGGTTAGTGCCATTCCTACTTTTAAACAATGGATGAATTTCTTAGGATCTTCAACACCCACAGCCCAGGCTTTCTTAAAGAAATTTCTAACTTTTGATGTGAACTTAACAAGCAAATCTAAGAACCCTAGCCCGGCTCTGTGGAAGAACCCAGATTCTGGAACCAGCAGCTCAGATGACTCATTGTTTTTCTGTAGCCTCCACTGTAACCCACCTGAAGTTTCCTTGGCATGAACCATCTTCCACTCAGAGCCACTTCCAACAAGTGATTATTAATCAAATCCCAAATGAACTGCTCTAGGAAGGAATTCTGGAGAAAGGAAGCTACAGAAAACCTCAAAACTCAAATTCCTATGTAGTGGAAAGCTAGCAAGGTCCTTTATATAAGTGCTGAGGCTTTGATACATTGGCTTGCTTTTCAAATTGTAATTAAAAACAAGAGAACAAACAACTAGCTCATCCGTAAAAAGGTACGGTCAAGTAAAGAGTACAGTTTGATTTGCATTTTATATTTAGGAAGGTAAAAGCTTAATGGTTTTAATTATGAATATAAGGACTGAATTTAATATTCAGGTACTTCTCCCCGGGTCCCTTTGTACTTCTGAAGCATGTCCCCCAGGGACAGCATTAGTAGCTGATGCATTAAAACTGAGTTTTATTGATAGATTTAATGCTAATATATCTAATTTAGATGAGTATTATTTGTCTTGATGGGCACCTTAAAGATAATAAAAATTATGATGAGAAGGATGTGATACCAGGGAGGGGAAGACAAAGATTGATCACAGAATCATAGTCGAATCTTGATTTAATTTACTGTGGGAATAATCTAGAAAAGTTGCTGCCAAAGCTGATGAGAGCAAAACAAAGAAAGGAAGGATAACTAAGTTAGGTCATGGAAGTGTATCTCAATCTATGGCCATTAAATGTCTAGATTATTAATAAAATGTCACAAAACTAAAACAAAGAGAGGAATGATTTCGACCGTTTTAACTTTCAAGGTCAAAATCAATTGTATGATTCGTTATGCATTCAAATTTACACCTGGCTATCAAATCTTAATTAAAATGGATGAATTGATCATGCATGACACGTCTGAGAGAGAGCTTTCCACAAGTTCATTATCATGGGGTTGACAATTTGGCAATAGATTTTAAGGGTTTTGTAGGAAAGGGGTTTTAAATGAACTTTCTAAGAAAAATGTCAATAAATAAATAAATATTACTTTCCTTATACATGTAGATAAAAGTTTATATATTTTCCAAAATGATAACACCTTGATATAAACCTAGAAATGACACTTATTATATATAAAGAAATTGCATCTGATGTTCTCAACATTTCATTTATGATGCTTAGAACACTGTCAATCAAGATAACACTAATTATATTGTCTTTTCAATTTTAGAGATACACGATGCTGAGTGAGTTGAAGTTTCTTAGCTGATTGGGGTAACTCAGGTTACATACTTATTGCAGGCTGAAGTTCTTGTCTCGAGAACTCTGGCTTTAGTAAGATTTGCACAATTGAAAGTGTTTTCAAATATCAATATTATAAAATCAAGGAGAATTCACCATTGCATGGAGACCAAAGAAAAACATCTTGGGTGCTTCTATGCCCACACAGTACTTTGATTCCTTCAATTCTTCCCAGACTGGTATATAGTTTTTCTATTCCTGTGGCTATCGATCTCAGCCACATATAGGATATCCTATTAAGGATAAATCCCTGAAGAGATCATAACTAACCTCTCCATATCTATTTAATTAGCAGCACAAACCTATAAAGCCAAATGTCCAGCCAAAGCCTAAATTAAAGACTGCTAAGCATGTTCAACAAACTAATAACTAAAGGGAAACAGTTAAGCATGGTTCCTCAAAACCTGTTCTAATGACAATTTCAATAAGTTGATTAGGGTCATATAGCTTTGTCTCTAACTATCCAAAATCCAACCTAATTATTTTAACCTATGATGTTCATGTTTTTAATTTACAAGTTAATGAATACATCAACATTGTGTGGCTCATAATGAAGGAAATATGTAATAGAGAAAGACGTGAATTAATGACTGCAATTAGTAAAATACCATTTGATACTTTAAGTTATCACTTTTGAGTATATGATGATAGATAGGAACTTCTTCTTGTATAATCAAACACACACTCTCTCTCTCTCTCACACACACACACACATCCCCACCACTTTCCTGCGGCAAGCAATTGAGATAATGTGACCTAACTAGATAAGAATCACTTTCATCAATGTAATGAGCAGTGAGAGAAGGTACGTTTTAGCCATTCTGGCATAAGACTATAAGTGCAGTGGAGAATTTAGTAAGAACTCGAAAACAACTTTTTCAGGTTTTTTTTTTCTTGGTTTGGTTGAATGATAGGGTATTTTCTTGATCAAGATGAAAAACAAAAACCAACATTACTATATATATGAATCAAATTTTTATTGTAACACAACAACACTTAGGAGTGAAGAACCTGATGGAAGAGCAAGATGACCTAATTTTAGACAACTCACGTTGTAGTGGATTATATATTCCTCTAAGTGGAAATCCCATTGTGGTCTGGCATGTAGATATGAAAATGAAATCCATTTTAGTGCTCCTTCATCACCTCTGATCATGGGTTTAATTAAGAACAATACAGTTCCTTCTCTATCTTCACAGTAATTATATACTAATCTTCTCTCTCTCTCTCTCTCTCCTGCCCTCCTTGGCGTGTATCAATTTTGTCTCGAAGGTAAATTAAATTAGGTCATGATTAGTGAGTGACTAATTAAAACCCATTTTGGAACTTCGTGAGATTTCCCAACTTTCTCACTAGTGGCGCCTGATCTTGCAATATTGAAGTTGGACCAAGCTAGAAAAATCTATAACTATTTTAGTTAATCAATTAATGGAGACATCACTAGAAAGAAGAGCACTTATCACTCAAATAATAAGTTCTTCCACAGCCATGAATCCATTTGAAAAGTGATTTCAACTATCAATTTTCAAAAGGATTTGTGTAAAGCATGCTTGTGAACCTTACAGAGCCCCAACTTCTTTCTCCTTGATGTACATAGACTAATACAGCACCATTAATCTTTCTTCAAATTAAAATTAAAACCATTCTTTCTCAGTTTAGCTTTGAAACCTCTTGATTAATTGGATCTTCGACTTCAAGACTAAGGCCAGCATTACACTTTCTATACTCCTTAACAGTATATTCCATATATGAACTTCTATGGAAACCCTCTTACCTAACAATTTAAATTAAGAACTGGGTTGGAAAAATTAGCTGGGTTTGGAAAAGTGATTACTGATTAGTTAGCTAGTTAGAATGGTTTATATAGCATTAATCATGTTAAATTAATATACAAGGAATTTAAGTCGTCTACAGCTATTGATATTTCAACATTCTTTAGTCGAGCAAGGATGACTTGTGAAGCGTCTTTAGGGTTTTCAAGTTTGAGTTTAACTAAACCTTACTTTAATTCTATAGTCTTGCAGCTGTAGACGATGTGGATCCTACGTATTAACATCTGTTCAAGTTCATGCATGCAACTGGTTTTGACGTGACTCGATTTAACAGTCCTTGATCACTTTTTAGGAACAATAAAACTAATTAACCAATAATATAACCAGCCTTGAACTAAGTCCTTAAACCAAAATTGATCATTAAAAGGAGAGAATGATTAATTAAATTTTTAATTACCTACTAGTGAGGTATCCATGTTTCTAAAGTTTGATGATGAAGGTAAGACTCGGTGTAATAATAAGGTAGTTATGCGTTATGATTAAAGTGGTCATAGGTTTGAGTCGGGAAATAACTTTTTCCGTAAAAAATAATTCTCCCCAGAGATATCATACATTCACAGAAACCTCGCGTAGTGCGTATGTATTTTATAGAAACCTCACGTAATGCATGTGTATCTTTTTCTTTTTTCTTTTTTTCCTTCAATTCCCTTTAGAGTTCATGGTGCTAATGGCAAATAATAGATTTAGTTCAAAGTAGAAGCTTAGCTTGATACAGTTATTTTTGCTTTGACTTATTTGTCATCCAAGTTTATGGCGAGTTTGAGTGTTACTAAGAGACTAATCACAATCTAGTTTAGAAGGGTATAATAAGGGGGGAAATGTATAAAGGACTTGCCTTCGAATGGAAAAATTAGTTTTGTCCATGAGAAATGTCATTTAATATTCTTTTAACATTCATCCATGACCATAGATGAAATAATGCCATAACTTCAAAAAATAAAAGTAAAAATGGATCCTATAAAACATAAGAACAAGAGTTTCAAGAATTATTGGTGAGTTTAGTTTCTCTTTCATCGATCACTCAAGTTCCCTATCATCCAAAATAATAATTAAAAAAAACATATAAATAAATTTATATGAGTTGATTTCAACACTAAATTGTAGAAAATCATAGCAGTGATATGCTTACAAATGCCATTTATTTCAAAAAGTTGGTGGGATATCTTCAATACTTGACCTTTACCAAATTGGATATTGCTAATCAAATAAGATTTTTAGCAATCTAATGGAATCCCACATTGAAGTTAGGTTGGATATATGATGATGATCTACAAAACTTGCAACTAGAATCAGAAACTATATGCAAAAGGAATTTCGATTAGTACATTTCACTTTAAATTCAGTGTTTTTCTTTTTTATTTATTTTCAAATGTCCAAAGAAGATCTAGTTGCACATTTAATTGTTAAAAAAAGTACATTATAATTGTTTATACTACACTGCTTTAACAATGTGGGCATTTTCTTTAATCAAATGACTTATATAGCATTAAATGAGAGCTTACACCTATAAAATCTCAACTCTTTTTTCAATGATAATTTTTTTTAGGCTAGTTGATGAATTATTTTGAGGAAAGAAAGACAAATTATTCTTAATCCTTAATAATTGATACCTTTCCTCTATAAACCCATTTTCATTAGTTAGTTATTGATTGAAACTTGCAATTTATGCATCATCAATAAAAGCATTCTTTTAGATCAAGAGACTGAAGGTTATTGAGCTCTAGTTAAGTTTCTTGAGGGATTCACATCAAAACCACCAAGATTATAGATGTATTGACATGAAATGAATATTTGGTGTATATATGTGAAACCACCATTAAGTCACCATATATGCTTGTAACTCTACCCACCTTATAGTGAAAAAAATATATATATTATGATTATTTATTCACTACTCTAATAACATAGGCATATGTTCTTTAATCAAACTAACATAATTAACAAACAGTGGCAACTTACATCTACAAAGAATCTAAATTTTCTTCAGTGGAACATGCATATATATTAACATGAGTTTTTTTTTCTTCTTCTTCTTGAATGATAAGTGGTATTCATCTTTACAGCAATTGGATTACAAATATATATACAGCTTGCCTGGCCTTATAAGGCATTAACCTTAATCTATCTATTAAATTCTTCTCACTAAGTCATGCATTGTGGTCCAACCTACATGGATAGTAATATTGTCATTAACTTTTAAGTCAAACCCAAAAACATTTGTAACCCAGCCACCTTACTTTGATTAAGATTCATAAAAAATACTTTTGAGTTGGTTTTTATTGCTTTCCCAATGAAGTAGTGTCCATTAATCACTGTATCCCACTAAATTTTTGTTACAAAATTCATTAGAAAAGCATTTTGAGCACTTATCAAGCTTTTAAATGTAACAGTTCTTATCAATCAAAATGTGCATGAACCTTGAATCCGAGTTTCGTGAGAATGGCCTCTTCAACATGATGAGCCAAGTACAAAAAGTAAAAATTCGGTAAAAGAATACCTTAAAAAGATTAAATTGGTTTGAAAATTTTGTATTGGTTTTAAATTTGAAGCATGAGGTTTTGAGAAGAGGACTATTTCATTTTGGACACTTATAAAGCTACCAAGTGGGACAATGCTTATCAATTAAGAGCACATTCTGATAAATATAAAAGAGTATTTGATAAGGTGGGGATGAGAACCCTTTTTGTTTTCATGTTTTAAGACAGAAGTGAAAAAGCAAATAGCTAGCCACCAGTGTATGAAAATGGCCCCTTCAATATGGAAGTAAAACAGGAGGTTTCAAGCACCAAAGGATGAATCCGTTTCTAATAGTGGATTGAGTTTGGTGGGGAAGGAGAGGAAGAGACAGAAAGGAAAAGGGAAAGAAGGGACCAGAGGTTGCAATGGAGGGGAAAGATACAGAAATTGGGATGTAATTAAAAAAAAGGGCGAATCTAGTGCCAAAAGTTTCGTGTAAGTAGAGTTTGGAGGGTAATTTTACTAGGTAATCTTATTCCAACATTTTTTGTCGAGAAAGCGTTTCGATAGCTTGACCTTGAAGCTACAACTGTGGTCAACCAATCATTGTGCCAAAAACACCCTTCAGTTGTGGTGCTGTAGGAGAGGGAAAAAGGGGGCTGGGGTAGAGGAATGTTGTCACACCCCACCTAGCTGAATTCCGTCATACCCGAATACCCGTGGATGTGATACACCGCAAGACCTATGTTCAGTTATAATTCCATACAACATGTGATATAATAAAATCAAACGAACAAGAATAAATCAAGTTTCAAATATAAAGTATCAATTCTGAAATAATGATTACAATTATCCATTACTTCAAAACAAAAGCTAAACATCAAAGTTCTAAGAAAGAAATAAAGTCTAAAGTTCGCAGCGGAAAAATAGTCTAAGGAATCTCTAAGGGAAGGTAACTCCATAAGAGCAATCCTGACATGAACATGAAACGTCATGTGCTTCCACTTCTTCTCCGACTACGCCCTCTTGGTAGCCATTCATCAAAGGATCTTCAACATAAGAGGGGTCCTCATAATCTATAGAGCAGTCTAAAGAACAAACAAAAATAAAGGAATGAAATCATATAACTCAGTGAAGTAACTAACATTCACATCATATATTCATCCAATTTCCTAATTTATAAGACAATCATTTAATTAATAATATAAACAAACATATGCATGGTGATGATATGAGGTTCTTAACTCTGTAATGTAGTCTCTATAGTAGACACGCATTAAGTCATACATCAGTCTCCTTTGGGCGGTCTCATCACTCTTCCCTCACAACACTAAAACACGTCTGTTGGGTTCTTAATTGTTGTTGGGTCAAGTCACATCAATCTGTGGCTGGGGTATAAGTCACAACTCTCTCACATCACCATTTGGCATGAGAACTGGCGCGTGTCAAGGATTACTCTAAGCCCAATGCAAAGTCATATGGTCTCGTACTACATATGGTATGGATACTTCCCCTATGGCACCAACCAACTCAATTTAGTATCTTTTCACACCTAGAGTAAATGTATCCTATGACACCAACCAACTCGGATAACGTTGACCCCTAACCCTATGGTCATCCACATATAATGGACATGATGTTCTCCATGTCCTCTCATGGGTTGGTTACCGGTCTTGAGCACCCATGAGCCCTTATCTATTATATACAACCATACCATCTCATGATGACAGTGGGCCTGCTTGATGCTCATCGGACCCAGCCACTGACATCATGGGTTAATTGGTTTTAATACCCCTACCGAAAGGGTAGTAATACTCATGAGATCACCTAGCCAAACATTTCTAGACATGCCCTAAGTATGTCAACCAGTAATCAAAGAAAACACTAAGAGCACTATAGGAATGCGTCCCATACTGCCTCCTCTAATGTCCTATGACAGAATGTCAAAAGGGCATTCCCCATTCTCCAATCACAACCTAAGCAATCACATAAGGTCACTAGAGCAATGGGCCAACACACAACCCTAGTAGAAAATAAAGGTAGAGAGAATAATAATATTCCTCCTCTCCGTTCACATATATTTTCATACCATCCTCATAACAATAGTAATAGATTTAAAGGCAAAGAGCAATATCAGAACAAATAGCTTTACCTTCCTTTCATGCAAAGTCACACACTAGCATAGTATGATCAATAGAAATTACAGCAATTTATATTAACAAAAGAAATTAAAATAACAACAATTAATTAAATACAACATGGTTAGTTATTCCTCACCTTTTACTTTGATCATTTCTCCACAGTCCAAGAATTCACTCCCACAAGTTTGGTGACTAAAGATACATAAATCTATTCATGCAAGAGAATTAATAATCAAAATTAGAGCCAATTTGGGTTTCAAAGGATATCCCAAAATCTTTCCACGAAAATAAAATCATAACCACTAGTTTAAAAATGGTAGTTCTCAACCTCACTAGTGAATGGTCTCTATTTCGCTACCAATTCGAAGTCTAATGGAAACGAAACTTTGGAAAAGTTTAATTGGCAGCAAAAGGATCCTACAGTACCTTCAATTTGTCCAATTTAATGTAGATAAAAAATGCCCAAATTGGCTCTCCTAAATCACCTGTGGGCGACTCAGAAAGTCAAAATGCAAAAACCTTCGCAAGGGATCGCATCATTATCTCTTATACTCAAGGGAAATATTAATACAAGAAACAAGAGCATCCAAGATACCTAACGTTCTCCCACAACCACAATTCCACCAATAAAAAGAAGAGAAGATCCTACAAAATTTTGTCTAAAGAGAAGGGTTTAAGAATTCTAACATTTCTTAATGTTCCCGCAATGATCCGAACTGCAGAGCACCTTTGATTGGATGAGAAATACTCTTCTCCTTGGTTTCTCCTCTTCGCAAAGCCTCCTCCTTTTTTTAGCATTAAAAATGCGTTTACGGGTGAGTGACAATCTAAAATAGGGTTTAAAAACCCAAAATCCTGATTTTGCCCCATAACTGAAAACTAGGTGGGGGTTGGGTCACCCAACCGACCGGTCCATGGTTGGACCCCCATCCAAACTCCGATTTCGATGATTTTTGGTTTGATGGAACGGTCTTTCGATGATCTTCGTTTGGATACCTTAATCTCATCAATCGGACTCTCCATTGCCAGTCTACAGATGTTCCAAAATCACCCATTTTACGCCATTGTGATCGATCTTCTCTCTTCTCTTAAACTCTAGGAGAGTTGTCGAATCATCACAAGGGTTATCCACAAACATTGAGTCAATTTTTGAACTTTCGGGCTCGACTTGAATGGCTCACAATTGTCATCAACTCGAGGCTCGGGTTCGCAATCTTGAAATCACGGGTTAAAGGAGTAGAAATCCGGGGGATTTCACAAATGTAACTTCAAATATTTTTGAGGTTAAGAACTCAAGATCATTAGAGGAAACCTCTTCTCCTACAAGATTAGTTTTGGACTCCTATCTACCATATTGTGGCCTTAAATTGAAGTTCTCCCTTTGGGGTGGATTTTGGATCCCCTACTAATTAGGATAGAGGTTTGTATTCCCTCACATCTTTCCACCACACAATAATGGTGGAGCCCACCTTTAAGTGTTGACAAAATGAATCAGAGTTTTGACCCTAGTGAGCCGCATATATACACCCTCCTAATATGTGGTGGAGAGGTATGAGAAGATCATAGACATCTACCCTAATGGATAGAGGATCCTGACTCGAGTCGGTGTTATCCCTATCCCTAAACCCTTGACGATGTCACTTATGAGTATTTAATGCCTCCACCCTAAACATGTTCATTGATTAATCATGGTAAGGTCATACTTCTTTCCTTTGTTTCTTAACCCTTCTTCAGGAAGTGTCATTGAAGAGCCAGTGTTTAATTCCAATCATTAGATATATACAGCATGAACTAACCATTTATCAAGTTTCCAGGCTGAAACCATTCTATGGTTATCTTTCTGATGCCCCTTTTACCTAATCAATCACCTGCTGGTTGTGCCATGTAATTAATGTGATCATTTTGAACTGAATCTCATTGAGATTCATTTTACTGAATTTGTGCCACTTTTACTGTCACACTGATAAACCTTCTGCAATATCAATGTTAGGCACTACTACCCATCTTATTTTTCTTTTGTAGAGGCCAATCTTTGTAACTCTTCTGTAAAATATAGCTCAAAATATAGCCCTGAAACAAATCTTAGGCCAGTTTTATTGACTATTTCTAGCTTCAATTTCAATGAAAATTCAGGGGTTATACACAAAGTTAGGGAAGAAGCCAAGAAGAAAGAGCACTCAAATCCACCATATCTCTCTGGTTTGTGTTGGCATCCTTGATCCGTATTTGTCCGACATGGACATCATCCCATCAATGCCACAAATCCTGCCTAAGCCCAGTCCATACTAGAATTCAACTCTTCGACAGAATGTTTTTGCAATAGCAATGTCGAAAGCACCTGCAATTTCAGAAACTCACCACACCATATGTGAATCTTTCCCCCTTGCTCTTGGGGTTTTGCACCTCCTTCCTCATTAAAGAGTGACTTGGATCAACACAAAGCTGTTTTATCAATCTTGAGGACAATCTTTTCCAAAAACTACCAGTCATGGCATGGCATATGATGGTGACTGCTCGACACAATTCCAGAAGATGATTTTTTGTATCTGGTCACTGTATTCCATCAACCAACCTGACTGGGAGTGGCATTGGAGATTGCTGGAAATTGTTAAATAGAGTAACCCCACTGTCAACAACCTTGCTTTGCTGATTACCTGAACCAACCCCACTACTTGCTGTTTGTTGCAGAAGATGAACAAGTGACAAAAATATGTCCATTCTGGTTACTTCCTTGCTTGCCTGTATGAAAACCAAGATCAGTTTCTTGTTGTGGAACAAAATAAATGAGGTTATTTTATTTTCATTTTCTGAGGGGTTTTCTCATGTTCCCTTTCTAAGTTTTACCTCAACGACAAACCGTGCCCAGAACTTATCTTCTTGAACTTCAATTTCCCCCTTCAAGATAGTCAAACCAAAACCTCGTATAATGTCTGCTATCTCAAGAGAGAAACCCTTATCTTCACAAAGCATCTGTAACAGGAAACATGATTGAATTGGTTAACTTTTTTCTTCTTTCAAGTAAGTAAATAATTTATGCAGTTCAAGGCCAAAGATAATGGTTTTACTCCCAAAACACAACCAGATAAGTGTGTCAAGTCCAACTTTTTGCTCACCTCTATAAGCATCTGCCTAGGGGGGCCAAGGTCCTCAACTATAATGGGGCAGACCATGGTTTGACCACCGACCTCAAATGCCCAGGTAGCACCACAACCATCGGCACTCGTGTTGTCTTTCAGAATCACACAGCTCTCATCACCAATCATCTGCGCAACAATAGAAGTTAAAATTAACATATCGGAAAGATGCAATGATGAAATGCTGGCTACTAGGCTTAAATTTCTCTTGACAAACAAATAGAAACAAATGGAAGGATGAGCTGAATTACTTTAGGTTCATCTTTTTTAAGTTGATCAGCATATTTAGTCACACTTTGCAAGAAGAGCATATGTTTGATGGTTCGATCCAACAAAGCATCAATGCTACACTGTTAAACCAAATAAAAAGCAAACAAGATCAGTAATCCTGTGATCACCCAAGCAAGTTAAGAAACAGTAAAATCTGATGTGTATACCTTTGCACCATTAGGCACAATCTCTCGCAGCTCTTTGATGCGGTCTTGGATTTGTTGACGGTCTTTTGGCCTTGGTCGAGTACTTTCTCCAGGCCGAGCTCTTTTCTTGGCAACTGTGTTTGGTTCTTCAGACCTCTTAGGCTGAGTAACCGCAGAACTCTCTGCATTCATGCTATAGGTATCATCTATCCACGACCCCACATGAGATTTTGCAGCAGTTTCTTTTTGATATACAACATTGTTAATTCTCTCCAAGCTATTAGATTCAGGCACCACCACATCCATATTTCCACCTAGGAAAGAGAGACCAGCCAACTGAAATTGATTACAGTATCCTGAAATACTTCTAGTTCTCGTTATAGTACTTGCAGAATCCTCTGAAATAGGATGAGTAACCGAGTTGAAGTTGCTTACAACATCATTTAACAACTGCTCACCAGAGAAGAATCCTCTCTGCGGAACAGTCCTAGAACCAACATCTAATCCTGAGATACACTCTGAAATACCAGTAAAACTCGGGCAGTCACTATTCCCTAGTGGCAATATACCATCATCCCAGCACTCTTGTCTCTGGCTGCTGCTGAAATTCAACCCCAAACCATCAAAAAGTTCGTTTTGAGCAGGCAGTTGAGCACAAGCATTTGAAGCCCTTACTTTGCCATCACATACAGCATCTGGAGAATTTATGCCACTGGTTGCATGTGTAACTCCCTGATGCAAATGGCTACCTGGCACCACCGTAGTGTTGGACAAGTTGGCATTCTGTGTCACTCCATTGTTTCCATGCTCTAAACATGGCTGGATAATGCTCTGAGAAAGATTTTTTACTCGGATAGGTTCAGAGACCGCTGCTGCAGCTTTGGATGACTTAGATCCTCCAGTGACTGTAGAAGAACAAGATGCTATCTTTGGAAGTTCATCTTCTGTTGGATGGCTAAAGTGAGTGAGTGTATGGATATCTACCAACTCCCCTGCATCACACCGGCTAGTATTGTTTCCTTCAGGTGATCCTTGGTTAAAAACTAGATCAAGTAACCTGCCTGTGCTGCATGAAGGAGGGAAGGTTGACTCTCCTTGGAAACCCACATGCAAGTTCTTGTAAGATCCAGGAGTACTCAGATTGGATGAAGGTACCTTTGGAGTAACACACATTCCTGTTCCACACAGTAGGTTTGGTTCAAAAGAATTCAGGGTTGAAACTTCACAATTCGTGGTTTGGAGTTTAAGAACAGTGTTCTCTGTACAACTGGTATAAAAGTGTGATAAGCCCTCTGAAAACTGCGTACTCGGTTTTGATAATGTCATTTCAGCTTCCATGCCTTCCATTTGAGGTTGGTTTTTATGGTGAAATTGGTCCCCAATTACGGTGGACAAGCTACCATGTTGCAATGCTGCAGTAAAAGCAGAAGATTGAGGAAGAACTAATGATGAATCAGATTTCCCCATCAGCTCCTTGCAGCTATCATGATAAGAGGTTTTGATGTTTCCACAATTTGAATAAGAATTGCCAGACAATACTACTGAAGCAAATGATCTGCATGGATTATAGACTTCACTTTTCATGTTGTTCAGTGCATTCCACGGTAGAATAAGCCTATCAATGCTTTCAATCTGCCGAAAAAAACTTTTAGTTTGATCCACAAACTCCGGCCTCTCCAGAATCTGTGCAGCAAAGGAAATATGATCAACAATACATTCTGAATGTACAGCAGAAGATTGCAGAGGTTACCAGCATTAGCCAAATTAGGTTTTATAGGTTATATAAATCAATGCAATTTTCCCCTAGGGATCTTTCAAGCTACCGGACATTGCTTTGATTCATCAGTTCTATGAGAATAAGAGATAAATTTACTCTCTCTAGGTACTCACCTTCTGGGTAGATCCAAACTGTACCACACCCAGTGGTGCAACAGAAATTATCGCAACCGTCTGCAAAACAAATGCAAGCAACCAATTACATGCTTTGTGACTTGAAGTCAGAACAACTTGATAAATTTTCTAGCGGGGGCATGGGTACAAACAGGTTGAAAAGATGTCATAAGGTTCCCCGCCCTTTGAGAATAGATCGCATATGCTTAAAAGACAAAAGAAAAAAGCAAGTTCTTACCTTTATTCCTGAGGAAAGCAGATGATGAAACTCTGAATTATCCTGTGAAAAAGTAGTTTATCCAAGTTAGTGGCAGGAAAAACCAGCATGAGAGGAGTGCCTTGCCTTGCCTCCTAAATTATTTCAATTAAGGATCAGAAGACAATAGTCCAACACTAGTTCACATGACAACCTTCAGGAAAGTTTTAAAAGAAAGAAATGACTTTGTTGTGGATCTTATAAAGTAAATCAACATGGACTAAAAGAAAGAGGGAAAAGAAGAAAGAAATGACTTTGTTGTGGATCTTAAAAGGTAGAAACAACGGGAATTTTTCCAACATTTTAAGAAGTGGAAAAAAGCAAAAGTAAGAAAATTCCAGACTTCTGCAAATAAAACAAAACTTGAAAATACATAACCAAACATTCTGAAATACCTGAAAGAGATCTTGACTGGCAATGTATCCTGAAGGACTCCCTTCTCCACAGCAAGCATCTAAGAACAACCAACGGTGCGTCCCAGTAAAAGCAGCTTGTCCAACGATTCTAAATAAGACAAGAAACACCAAGTTACTCTCAATAATTCCTGTACCATGCTTTAGTTTGCATGGAGACACTTGAAAAACGCAAGATCACAGAGAAGGAAATATACATTAATTACAAGGGTAGGAGATGCTAAGATTTATGATAAAAGAAATAGAAGATCAAAAAGCACAGATTGAGAACCAAAACTCTGAAGCATAATGAGCATACCCTTCTCCCAACAAGTGGACCTGAGGAAGTATTTTATCAATCACCATGCCCAGATGTTCTCCATAATAAGCATCTTCCAAGGTTAATAACCTGGAATGCATAAAAAATCTAGGATTAGAAAAGAAAACTCTTACATCCACCTCAGCAGAACTAAATCGATTTACATTCCCATAACGACTGTATTACAGAATTCCATCAGAAAGGGGATAAAAGAAAAAAGCCAGAAGATTCTCTGCAATGCTAAATGATGTATGCTGAAATATAAACCAGAACGCAAGGAGAATGCTCTTAAACAGAAATCCCACAATGCTTCCATAAGAAAATGGCAAGGCGTATGGATAGAGTGAAGTATAAAAAAATGGAGCCCATATGGAATTTAAAAGACGGGAAGAAACAGGTTCCTAAGAAACCCCAAAAAATCAAATGAGAGAACAAAATTGAAACCAAATCTTGGAAAAAAAACATGATAAGAGGAACAGAGAACGTCTGATTTCTTAATACAATGTAAAATAGGAAAGAACTGAAGTACACAAATGCACTTAGTTACTTACAGGGAGTTACGCCGATTGACGCGCCAGAAGACTCCATACGACCAGCCATTGTTGCAACAGAGGTTTTCAAGCTCGTCTTTAAGCCGAGAACTCATCTCTGCTTCGTGAAATCTTAGAAATCACAGACCAGAAACTGTTAGAGATACATCTACTTCAAAGCTCCTCAGCTGCTTGTGTTGCAGATCTCTGCTCTGTCCCATTCCCCGGTTCCAGAAAATCTATTTCTATGAAGAAAAGAAAGGACCCAGTAGCTCAATGGAGGATGCAATTATAAGTTCCAACGTGAACAATCTGAAATGCTTCAGTAATGTCACCATTGGCAGTAGACATGAAAAACCCAGCTGTTATATATAGTATAAAGAAGGCAGGCAACTGGGGAGCTATGAAAGACAAGAATGATAAGAAGGCGGTTCCTCTGCAACTACACTGAAAAGGAGGTATGAGCAACCAGGAGCAAAGCTTGGCTTCTGTGAAGTCTGAATTCTGAAACTGAATAGAAAGAAGGTTCTTGGGTGGGAGAAAATCAATGGAGCTTGGAAGGGCTGAAAGGTTTGGAGCGGATACTGAAAAGATGGATTTGTTTAGGCCTTGATATATATATATAATTCAGGGAGTGAAGTTAAAACGGAAGAACAGACAAAGAGAAAGCAATTTTATGCCTTCAGAATGATATCATCATCTGATTATCTAATCTGAAACCCCCGAAGTTGAAGGTAACAATGAGATCTTACTCCTTTTAGAGACAAATCCTCCTGTTCGATCTCTTTTGCCCTCTTTCTCTCTCTCTCTCTCTCTCTCTCTCTCTCTCTCTCTCTCTCTCCCCTCCATTTTATACTGGGAGACATTAATGCACATCTAGTGCCTAAGTTTTGAGCATTGAATGAAAGACCTTTCCCAAATTGTATTGTTGTCAAGTGTGATTAAGATGAAAGATAATTGCCAGATTATGTTGTTAAGTATAATTAGGATACTTAGCACCCAAAAAAGTAGTATTAGTA
Organism: Hakea prostrata; assembly: GCF_041222555.1. NCBI lineage: Eukaryota > Viridiplantae > Streptophyta > Magnoliopsida > Proteales > Proteaceae > Hakea > Hakea prostrata. The sequence goes on along the minus strand of NC_142600.1, from coordinate 79,586,605 downwards.
TACTGTATAATAAATTTCATGTCTAAAAATTAAAGGATAAATAACATTACCATTCAGATCGAAAAAGAAAGTTGATCATGAGTGTATTGGTTAACTCAGAGTAGAAAATAGGGTTGGTCTATACTAGTTTATATTCATCTCAACTACATCTTCATAAAAAAGTTTAATGTTTTCGTATATTTATTTAAATATGGCAGGACTTTACACCTCAAGAAGATTCAAACTCTTTACTTTATACAATGAGGTATTGATGTTTACTAATCAAGCCAACTCTTTGAGGTTCACTAGTGATATTCGTATTCATGGATTTATATCATGGTATTGGTATTGGTATTGGTATGAATCCTTAAGGGTCGTTTATTTGCAAGAAAAAAAGGGTGGAAAAGATAAAAAAGTGAGACTCATTGGTAGTGAAATGGGAGAGCAAAAACAAAAAAGAAATAGATGAAAGAAATGGATTTACAAGCTTATTTAAATTTTTCATAAAGTCCTACTTAAGATGGTAGAACCTGTTTTAATTTTTAAGCACAGGGTTGAAAAAGTTAAGTGACATATCAATAGATAGATTTCTTAATTTAAGAAGTTATTGTTCTCCATTTTATTCCATCAAACAAACGATCTGTAATTAGCAGCAACTGTAATGGGAAGCTGTGGGGTTTGAAGGATTCAGCTTAATTCTGAATCCGATCTTCAGTGAGTGCTAGTAGTAGACAGAAGACCCCACTGTCTCGGGGCTCTCCCTTCCAACCTTTTTATCTCCATTTTCATTTCAATCTCCATCAGAGCATCTATCACATGATCAGTCCCCACTCTTCCTCAAGTCATCGTCAAGTTGAGGTATGTGCAAATATCACCACTGAAGTTGATGTTTCCCACTTTTCAATTTCCCAACCTGTGTTTGATTAAATGCATTCCAGTCTTGTTTCTTCTGCCATCAGTATGTGGAATCAGATTGATAGAATCAATTAGATTGGACTGGAATGATAGTGATCGAAAGTATAATTTTTGTAGTTTGAAATAGTTGATTCTAGGATTCTTGACTTGCCTTTGAAGAACTAATCGAAGAACTGATTCTAAATATTTTATGTGACTCTTGACATTTATCTCTTCAACATTAAAATTATTTATATGAAATGTTACTCTGTTGAGTATTGATTATAACCCAGAGACACCAACCAAAACAAAAAACAAAAACCAAAGACAAATTATAATCTCCCCCTCTCTAACATAGAGCCTACAAGTGTTTGAGAGTTGCAGCACACCAAACCTTGCACGCAGTGGATGGGGCTAAGACCTAAGTGGTTAGGTCTAAGTCTAATAGGGTCCCCTCTCCAAGCTTCATAGTTAGCCCACTAGAATTTCATTTCATTCCTAAAGCCTATTGTCATTATTTAGTTATTGGGCTAGTAAACTGGTAATTAACCATTCTTTTCTTCTAATTAATAGAATCATTCCTTGAACCTCAATTCAACCATTCCCTAAATAATCCTATGGCATGTATTCCAGTTCAGTAGACCTCAAAGAAAAAGCATCTTGCAACTTCTCTCTCTCTCTCTGCATACTTATTTGAAGTTGGTATCCAATGTCCAATCTCTAAAGCACAGGGAATACCATCATTCTCCATAATGGAGGAGATGACATTGTACTTGTACACACCTATATGTCCATGAGAGATGGACCCCAAATTACAATTTCCTTTTTGTATGAGAATCTTGACTTATAAGATAAAATCTTTCTAAGCAAGTTGCAACCTAAAATGTTTCTTTACTATATATCTAATTATCTTGCTAAACACCTCAAAATCTTGTCTTTCCCAAACTTTTTGGACCCTTTTCCTATTGGGTATTGGGTAGGCCATAGCTTCCAACACTGCACAGTGAATCACATTTTATCCCCCACTCTCTCTCTCTCTCTCTCTCTATCTCAAAACATCATAAGTTTAATTTTTTGGGATCTTGACCAAATCATACTTGGGTGAAATAATATGATTGATGAGTCTCCCTTCCACCAGTGACAGTAAAAATTTTGATAATTTGTAACTTTATTTTGGCTTTTGTTTCTTTGTCTGTTTGTTCCTTAATAGTATTAATAACAATTTGATGGGTCTTTAAACCAAGCTTAATCAGTGGGTTGGTAAAGCCCGCGATCCAAGCCTTTTTCCTACTGCAAAGCAAGAAAGGGAAAGAGAGATGTCAGAGTCTGAGAGTCCCACCAGTAGTGTTGAGTGATAAAGGTGCATGATCTCCATTGTTCTTAGCATAAACCTCCTTAAAATTTCAACTGGTAGTAAAGTTTATGATTCTGTCTCTTATACACAACACAAAGGTTCACTCCAAACATCATTGCCATGGAGAAACAAAGTCAATGGCATGGGAAACTATTGCATCCTTCCTTTTTACATATGTATCATGAGGAAGATGGGAAGGGATGAAAAGCTCCACTTGATAGGATCTTTCTTTTCTCATTCTTTGTTCTCTTAAAGGAGATCAAAATCCATGAATGTTTTTGTAAACAATATATTGTTCTTTTCTTGTTTCCAGACAGTAATATTGATGGAAGTCAATTCAAACAATCAACCTTTTGATTGCTCCCTTAATGTGTAAAGGTTCACAAACATAACTACCACAGCAATCCAGCACTAATTAATCCTCTGCCAAATATATATGGGTCCTCAGATCTGGAATTCACTAGCTTAAATTCATATGATTGTCATCAAATGGGTACCCTACACTATCACAATAATAAATCTGTTGGGTTCTTTCACTGTCCCAATATAGTTCTCTGGTTTAAAAATCATGATATGAAATTGTTTAAATTCTCATAGATGTATCTAAAATGCGATAAAGAATTGTAAAGAAAACACAGACTAATACCCTGACAAATAGATGATGTCAAATGCCAACAAAAAAGGATAGAACATAGTAAAATAAAAACCAAATGATAATGACTTTCTCTTCTCTCTTCCATCTTGAGATCAAAACTATGCCACGATGGTTTGATTCCATACAAGATAATATGAAATAATGTGTATTTATAGATTGGCTTGTTTTGATGAAGAAGTCATTCCTCCTTTGGAGAGACAAAATGACGTGAAAACAAATGCATGAGGGACCATCCTGTGGGAAAGAAAAGGCAAGACGTCATGAGGATATGGTCCAAAAGCTTAAAGGCTGAATAGCCCTGTCAGTTCATCTCTGTCAGCCCCACACAGCTCTTCTGAGAACTGGTTTAGATTTGAGACATGCTTTCCCAAATCTAACAAATGTCTTGTGCTATTTGACTTGCTTCAAAGACCAAAAGCTACAGTTCTCATGGCTTGGATCAGATCACCTAAATCCTTAAACTTTTCTCTTCTTTTGTTGAAAATCTCCTACCATTAACTTAATAAGAAATCCTCTTTTAACTTCTAAATTGCTTTTAAGAGTACTAGTTAACAATATGTGTGACATGTGTTCTAGTTAATTTAATTGAATACATCTTCTATTGGAACCCTGGATCTCAATTCTAATATTAATTTGTTTTTATTGATGGGAAGAGTGATAAAGATCTAGAAATATCACAAGACACTTTAGGGAAGGAATAGGAAGCCATAGGAAAGGCTGGTCATGGTCCCTAAGTTGGCTGGGTTATGGGTACCTTCCCTGCTGTTGATCTACTTCTAGCCATGAAACCATGCAGACATGCAGGCATAGGCACCTTTTTCTTTTTCCCTTGAGCACTGGTTTCACTATCTTGAAGCTCCCTGCTGGTCCACAAATATTATTCCGCATGACCAAGCTCCTTCTCATTTCAATTATCATCACTCATCATCTCAAGCTTTTCTTCTTTCTTTTCCATTTTCCACTCAAGAGTCACATATGCACATTTTGTTAGCCTTGGAAGAACCCAAGGGTTCTACGAGCTCTTTCTATGCTTTAATTTCTATCCTCCTCATTTGAAATGACTTTGATACCCTTGTATTTGTGATAGTATTCTCTCTCTCTCTCTCTCTCTCTCTCTCTCTCTCTCTCTCTCTCTAAGTGTGTCAACCACACATACTATTATGAGTGATGGAAAAAGTGACTGCCTCTCTTCCTCTTGAAAAAGAGGTTCTCTAAGGACATATGGTGTTTTAGGATCAAAGCAACCTCTCCGCAGCCCTTTCTGGTTACTCTTTATCCTAACATGCATGAATTGAAAGGGCCACATTTCCACAAATTACAGAAGAAATGTTTTATTCATTTAGTGTGAGAAAAGAATCTCTTCATCCGATACCGTATGGCATGTCCATAGTGATCTCATCATCCATATCGTGGCAGTCGCTCTCTCCTTCTACTCTCTGGAGAATTCTATGATCGGGGGGCACATTTGGTATAGTCTGATTGATTCCTCACTGGTCCATGTAACATATTGAGGTTCGTTTTCCTTTCATTAAGACAAGCTTCGCCCTTGGTCCTAAAATGATTCGAACTCTGACCAATTATGTTAAATAAATATAAATAAAACAACACCTCTAGATGTGTGGGTATCCGGGAGATTTTCCTTTTTGAATCCAAATCCTTTTATCTTCAAAGTAGAGGTCAATGCTATCCTTGCACTTTTATACTAATATTAGGAGGGAGCCTACCTCCATAGTTTTTGAGGTCTGGATCCTCAATTTGTTATGCTAGAGATTTGTGATCTTCTCATATTTCACTATAAATAAAAAATTGGGTTCACCTGAGTGTTGGTAAAATGAAGAATGAAATAAAACCCTAATTGATTCATATGATGAACGCCCTCCTAAAATATAGTGAAAAGATGATAAGTGAAGCAGAGACCACTACACTAAAGAGGTTCCGAACTCTCCCAAGCATATCCTGTTTAGTTTAGGAGATGGCCCAGACCAGATGATCAATGTCCCCTTGAAGTCCTGAATTATGCACCGGTTCGCATCAACAAAGTTACTGGGGAACACGGACTAACTTTCTTCTGCAGTACGTTCCTTGTTTTCTTGCATATACAGCCACAGTGTGTATTGGGAGTTGAAACCAGAAACCCAGAGACCCAGAGACCCAGAGAGAGAGAGAGAGAGAGAGCATTAAAAAGGAAAAGGAAAAGGTAAATGTAAATATATCAATTTTTTGCAGGGTTTGAAGGACCCACCTGGGTCTCTTTTACCCGACAAGTTCGAAAGACAACACACTAGGTGGAATTCCTCGGGGAAGGAACGAAAGTGTTGATCCACTTCCACCAATGGTTTAGCCGATTGGGTTCAGAGAATGTTGGGTAACTTGGGTTGCTTTTTACACTTGTACAGCTCTCGCTGTTATAGGGTAGAGTAGAGCAGAGTAGAGTAGAGTAGAACGCAGTGCAGTGAAAATTGAAAAATACAATACAATTCTAAGTTAGTTTCCCAAAATATTCTTTCACTGTAGCCGGTGTCCTTGGGTTATGGCCCTTATGGGTTTGTGAGCTTCACCACCATCAACACGTGGGAAAGAGCTATTGGGGCTCAACCACATCCACTGGGTTTTGGCAGGCATTTGGTCTCCATTAACCAAAACACATCATTGCCAGTGACGCCACTCATATGCAGAGGCAGAGCTCTCTCTCTCTCTCTCTCTCTCTCTTTGACCCTTCAATCATCCTCATCAAATTTGTAGTGTAGCATTTTGCCATTTTCTTTTTCCTTATTTGGTCGAGCCGTCGATTTGGGTGTGTCGTGTATGAAGGGAGGAGCTGCAGTAGTTTGGGAAATGAAAACTACCTGGTTGCGTTGGCCGTTGAGTGTGGCCTCTGCCTTCTATACTTAGGAAGACAGAGGAGTAGAATTTTTCCACCCTGGGCTTCGTTTTTGCATAATTGCATGCCTATATTAGCCAAGAGCATGCACGCTCAAGAGACTTTGCCTTACCCTTTTGGCTGTTGCAATCAATATCAACTTCTTGGCATTGGTACCGGATTAGGAGCTACTATAATTGGAAAGCTTCATACATTATTAGCGATTTTGCTTGCGACCAAGTTGCTCCCAAACCTAAATGTATTTTGGAATTTAAAGTAAATCTAAATTGTTGAGTAAAATGTTCATTCAACGATTCAGATTTTCTCTAAACCCCAAATTGAATATAGACTGTACACTACTGGGAGCAGCACTCCTCCCAAGCATGATTCAAAAATTAAGATCATTCCATGCAAGAAAGAGAGAAGAGAACCATATTAGACTGGTATGAGTGGCATGAATATTGACGTAAGCCAATTTATATATGTTAGTGATAGATTCAAGTACGAGTGGGCAAATAATCGTAGTTTAATGTTTGTTTCATTCATTAGATACTTGACAAGTGTGTCAACAGTTTCAAAGCTAATAATAACCCTCTCGAAGTGGTTCATTTTGTTTCTTTTTTTTTTTTTTTTTTTTTTTTTTTCCTTTCTATGACAAGTATTATCTGCTAGATTTCACTCCCCCTCCCCCTCCTAGGTAGTCTTTTCTAGAATTCAAACCACTAACGTAATACCTACTCTGATGCCAAATGTTAAAAGCACCAAAAACTCCAAAGCTGGAGCAAACTAAAACTAAATCTAAATCAAAAGTTTTAATCTATCCCATAATAAATTGAGTCAATCTTGTGCCCCTCCACCAAATTAGGCTCATTAAACACATAACATGTTCCCAGGTGTACCATGAATAGGATATCAACTTTTACCTAAAAAAACAAGAATGGAATATAAGCTAGCTTCTCTCTTCACAATGACCTTAAACCATATTGGTTCTCTTCCTACAGATTATATGGGAGGAAAATTATAAACAAAAAAGAGTTAGATGTGACCCTATTGATTACCACCATTTTGCATTGGAAACATAATTGCCTATCATGATCGAAAATGAAGCCCATCATCCCCTTCATACTCAAACATACCTGGTACACGACACGGTTTTCTCCATTCTCGATTGGAATATTCCAAAATTCCCCCAATTCCTATCCTTCGAAACTGATTCTAGGGTTAACCCAACCGGTTCCAATCCCCCCCCCCCCCTGCTTGATTTCTGATTTGGAAACCATGCTGGATTGGAAGGCTCAGACCGTTGGCTCTACTTGTAATATGCAGAGACCTTCAAAAGGTTACCCTACAAAAATATTCCAAAATGGAAAGTCAAATTACTATTACACAAAATAAAGTATGGCAGACATGATGCCAGCTATACACTCATATTAAAAGGACAAAATAGACCTTTATTCTTAACTACCTTAAGTTTACCGTGACACTAAAGTACAGATTATCTGTAATAATGACTATCCAATAACTACCCCAGAAAGATGTTCCAACTGTAGACTTTCATGTCAAGATCTGAATCTTCTTCAAGCAATTGCCTAAGTTCTTTGGCTCTGCCAATGTCTTTTGCAAGCAGCAAAGCAAAACCCCCACCACCAGCACCCACAAGCTTGTAGCCACAGCAAAAGCAATCAGCGAGTGCAAAGAGCCTATCCACTGACTCATTGCTGCAAAAAGGGTCCAACTCTTGATGCAGCCTCCATGCCTCCATCATTATATGTCCAAGCTCATCCAAGTCACCGTTCATCAAAGCTTCTCGGCCGATCTTAGCTAGTTCGGCGAGCCGTTTTATACTTGATATGAGTAGGTTATCACGTCGAAGATAACGAATCACCACCTTCTGCAACACTTGCCTTGCAAGCCGGACCTGCACTTTGGTTGCAATATATAAATGGTTTAGGTAAAACCAGAAATATTATGAGATTCAACAGAATTGGAACTTCTTCCATGTAGAATCTTTTTATGGAGCTGATTTGTGGGTGAAAACAGAGCACAAACAGGGTAATGTGTAGCTGAGATAAAGCTACTGAAATAACAAAAGAAAATAAAAATTACAAAATGAACAACTTAGAAGTAATTTAGGAAGCAGGAGCTACTGAGGCACTAGATAGGCTTAAATTCAAGCTGATCAATGTTCCCTTTCTAAATTTACCTTCCTTCTCTTTCCCAAAAAAAGAGTAAAAAAATTACCTCCCATTCTCCAATATTTCCATTCTAAATTTACCTCCCCATTTCCACACTCAAAATCAACATAAGCCTAGCTCTGCTACCTTAAAAGGAGGAAGTGATCAACAGCTGCACTTGTGGATGCTTATTTGAGAAGGCATTATTAAGTGAAAAATATGTCAATTGAAGTCTTGGCATTTCAATGAAGCAGTTGGAATTTAGAAACAGAGTGAACTGCTGAACACCAGAAGCAAGAAGGAAGCTTACCTGGCCAGTAAAAACCACAAGTAAACGTTGCTCTAATTCCAACACTAACGAGGATGAAGCCACTAGGGGCAACACTTGAAGGCGTAGTGGTACTCCTGGAAAACTTGAAGTAAATTTAATACCTGGATACAGCCCTCCAATTTGGTCCTGCCACCCACCTCCTGTACCCATGATCTGCTCCACAACCAAAACAAGTCGAGCAACATTTTCATTACCGCAATCTCCATTCATTATTTCCAAAAGTCCTTTCACAACAGCTGCTGCTAGGATGCTGGAAGTCCCTAGGCCACTGCCACGTGGAGCCGTGGACCATGTCCTGATCTCTAAGCCCATTGACAAAAGGCTCTTATCATGAATAATACCAGTCACAAGTAGCGCAGCTTTGACAAGTCGAAATTGATCATCATGATAGAAAGGAGTAGTAATTGAGCTAAGATCTTCAATATGTATCTGATTCTCAGTGTCATCACAAATCCGCACTCCACTGGTCATTGTTGTCTCTATTGTTGTTCCAACTGGAAGAGAACCTTCTAAGCTTATTGCCATATTCAAAACACAACCAGAACGCTCCAAGCTCCATGGAGGCGTGTCACTCCAGCCACCAACAAAGTCGACACGAACTGGCAACACTACCCTTGCTGTTCTCAGGCAGAATGCTTTCTCAACAAGATTATCAGGGCTTCTCTTTCCATCTTCTGATAGAGATACACCATCAGAAGACTCTAAGAGATTTTCTGAGGAAAAGACAAGTACGTCTGAATTAGGAATCCGCTAAAAAAGAGAATTTCAGGATTTGAGAATTGACAATGAAAAACATTGTATGGACTGCCCCGAGGACAGTGAGGTTTAACGCATGAGCATGAACATGAATATAGCGTGCATAAAACAGAAAAGTGACTTAGTAATGATTTATCATAACCTGCCAATGTTAGAAAGAAAAATGACTACCAATAGGATATATTCTTAGATCTTATCTAGGGTTTCATTTATTCTTCAACTTCTTTCAAATAGTTTCTTGGCAAACAACTTTGATCCAATTTCTTTCCAATCCATTGTCTAATTTGGCAATGGTTCTGCACTACCTCGTTTTTAATTTCTTCAACTGCCGACATACAGTAATAGTATAATGAACTAATTATAATGATGGTTATGATGGCATTTATGATGGTATCTCTTGAATTCTTTGTGTATAATATAAGAATTTTATCACAACCTTATTGACAGCAAATATTGCAATGTAGGACTCAAGTCAGATTCATTAGAAAAGGAGACATACTTCAATATGAAAACAACTATAGGACTCTTGGTTATTTAAAACTAACATAAAACTCCCACCAGAACAATTTCTATTTCATCTCCTTGCAAGCTAGACTTGGGGCCCACCAAATTTGAATCCTTGCTAGCCGGACTTGGGACCCACCAAATATGAAGAATTATCTCCTAGATTATTGTAGCATGAACAGTAACTTTTGGTGTGTGTTAGGGCCCTAAGATGATGCCATGTGGAGGAGAGAGTATTAGGGTTAGTTGAGGGGTAATAAATAGAGGGGAAATTGAGTGGAAAAGGGATCGAATGTTATGTGGAGTGAGTTTTGGGCAGCCATAGGCTGAGGGGCACCGTGAGGCATGGGGGTGACTGGCACCATTAAAACCAGTTTATCCTTGTAAATTTCTATTGTTTTATCCTTAAATTCCATAGTGATTAGTAGGTTCTTATCAACTAGCATCAGAGCATTCACGATCCCAGGGAGGTGATGGCACTGCCTTCGTTTTCTAGTGAAGGAGAAGTTCAGAGATTGATTCTAGAGGTTCTTCTATTCTGCTGGGGGAACCAAATCAAGGAAGAGCAATGGTTGGGGGTGGCGATCCAACATTTGGAAGGAGAGGCACTCGACTGGATCTATTGCAAGAACTGCATGGAATTTACCTAGACGAACTTCAAGAAGGCGCTGGTTATCAATTTCGGTAACGGGAAGGATGCAAAGATTCCTCATATCGAATCTGCATCGGTTCTTCAAGAAGAGGAATCGCAGCACCACCTCGATCAGGTGCAGGGAAGTGCGCAGGAAGTGGCCAATTAGTTGCAGAAGTTGTTTCTCACCAAACCATGAGAAGAATGCCAAATAGAGGTTTGATGGTTGAGGCTATTGATCTTAGCAGTGGAATGAGAAGCGAGGGTCACATGGGCAGTGGAAGATGGTCGGAAGCACCTGGCAGAAACCAGCAGGCGGCGGCGAAGATTTCTGTTCACAAAAAAGGGAGAAGACGATGGAGTTTGAGGGTTTTGGGGGATAGTTTGGCTCACTCCAAACCAGTTTATGAGTTTGGTTCAGACATTAAGGACCAAGAATCTTATATTTTGGGCCCAACTTAGGTATGCATAGTATCAGATTTAGAGCCCAAGAGATCCAAGTTCAAAGATTGGGCCGTCAGTTTCCCCAAAAAACCCACTTGGGCCCAGCCCATTCCATTAACCCCCAGCCCATCTTATTTTATTAAACCAATATCCAACCCATATTTCTTAATCCACAATTTTAAGTGCTTAGGCCTAACCCATTCAAAAGAATTATCTTGGGCCCATTCCATTTTCTTGACTCAAAGCCCAATATATTCTATTAAACCAAAATTGTGGAGTGCTTAGGCCTAACCCATTCAAAAGAATTATCTTGGGCCATTCCATTTTCTTGACTCAAAGCCCAATATATTCTATTAAACCAACGGCCAACCCATTTCTCTTAACCCATGGTTTTAAGTATTTGGACCCACCCCTTTTAAACACCTATCATGAGCTTGGCCCATTTTGTTTACCCAAAACCCAAGCCTTCTCAACATTAACTTGAGCCCAAATATTTCAGATGGACCAAAACCCAACCAGGAGACCAATTTGAACCATGGTTTCACCAAACCAGCAGTTCGACCAAGCCAACAAAGGGGGAAACCATCGTCTTCAACCTTACAAACTATTGACGATGGAGGTGGAGGCGGAGGCAGAGGGAGAGAAGCGACTGCGGTTGAGCCGGGTGTCGATCTCGTTGATGGCGACAAAAGCGATCCGCTCGAGTGGAAACCCCTACATCTGATGCTATTCTCCCCAAGTTTTTCGCACATTTGTTCCTTTGGTGTGCAGAACTGTACACAAGTTTGGAACAACAGTACCAAAGAGGGCACTCGCGAAAGCCCCGATGCCTCTCACTCAATCGATTATTTTCCCAAAGGACCAAAATGTGGTGATAGTTGTGCTTGCAGGACCAGTTATCGACGATCCTTGGGCAGCTACTTTGAGGCTCAAGGAGCTGACGAAAGGGCCAACGAGGATTGTGAATCCGATGCTTGATGAAATCATCAACCCTACTATTGCTTATGGGTTAACTGCTTCACATCCTGCACCTAGGAATCTGTTGAACAATGAAGAGCAGAAGTTTTTTAATTGCCTCCGTTCATTAGCGGTAGGCAGAGTTGCAATGGTGAAATCAGCACACACAATTCTCTTTATTTTCAATCCAAAACCTCAATTTGACAATATGTGCCTCTTGCCGAGTGTACGGGACCCTTGTGCAACTTTGGAACTTGGGAGTGAGTTGTTCTCTACTTCTCTGAACCCAGCTCCTATGGCTATTCATGGTGTGTTCTTTCCATCAGCTGAAGCTTCCCAGCTTTTTCTCTGTATGGACTGCTTAGAATATTTGGATTTGGGATCTGTGGGCTGCCAAGGAGGGCTAGTCAAGATGCTGAATTAGCATGGTTATGTGGCAAACATGTGAAGACTAAACTTCAAAATTTCCATCACCTTGAGGACCAGGTGATTTTCGAGGGGCCAGTAGTATTAGGGCCCTAGGATGACACCATGTGGAGGAAAGAGAGTACTAGGGTCAGTTGAAGGGTAATAAATAGAGGAAATTGAGTGGAGAAAGGATCGAATGTTATGTGTGTGAGTTTTGGGCAGCCGTAGGCTGAGGGGCACCGTGAGGTGTGGGGGTGACTCGCACCATTAAAACCAGTTTATCCTTGTAAATTTCTACTGTTTTATCATTAATTTCCATAGTGATTAGTAGGTTCTTATCAGGCGCTGCATCAAGGTTACCCACCAAAGGAACAATTTTCTTGACTCGTGACCACACAGCAATGACATGTGGTCCAGAAGACTCAACCTCTTCTTATAATCTACAAAGTAGTGAAAGCTTGTTCTATTGGTGGGCAACCAACCAGTCCTTAGATGCCACCAGATATCAGTCAAGCAATGCAATTAAAATACCATTGAATCATAGCAGATAAGGAAATTCCTTATCCCCAGATTCATTCACTCCTTTGACTCTCCTTCAAGACAAAATGATAAAATAAAATAGAATAAAATTCATTTCATAGCTATTACCTCCAAACTCGTGCTTCACCGCTAGAGCAGTCTCGTTAGCAACTGCATCCCAAACATGTGGCTCCAACGTGCAAGCTCTTGTTTCTTCTCCACATGCCCGAAGAAGATCAACCTGCACTTGGTATGCCCTGCTTTTCGGAAGAATCCTTGTGCTTTGAGCTTGGGAATTTGAACAGAGGAGCCCAAATTCTTCACAAATTTTGACCCCTGATACTTCATTTTGTAAAATTTCTTCACACAACCGGAACAAGTTGCGCCCAAGCAACCCATAACTAATGCAAGCTTTCGCAATTCCAGCCGCAAGATCTGCTTGATGCTTACTGGAGCCCAAGCAAAGCTGTGGAAAATCTATTGATCTATGCAACTCTTCCAAACTGAAACGATCTGAGCTTCTCCACAACTGCAGCATAGACTTGTTCTCCTGATTGCTCAAGCCCATCAACCACATTGCCAAACTAAGCATCTCAAAATAGGGTAGGACAGGGAATATCTTTGCATTCCACAAGCACTTCTCCTGTGTACCTGATGAGCTCCAAGCATCACTTTCTTGAATGCCTAAATCTTGTAAGAAATTCTTCCAAGGCATCCCACAAAAGGTCCCATTGGAAAGTGAAAGTTTTGGATTATCATGAAGGCCACAATAGACAATAACTTTTTCTGTACGTCCAAATAAGGGAACCTCCCAAAGACAATGGCGATGCGGCAGTATGAACTGAAAATCACCCATAGTCAAATCTGTAATGCCTCGTGGGATATTAACTCCAACAATTATACAGTTGGAGCCTATCTGTATTCCACCAGCAAGTGATGAATCATAAACGAGAGATTCCTCCCCAACTGAGACCCCAGGTGAAATCTTACTTGAAAGGATAACAGCAGAAGCTGCAATATCTGATTCAGTAGTCGCTGGAATAGAACACAAGTGCCTTCGACCTACAAGCCCTGAACCAGATCCTAGGTGATCCAGAACTTCACTGGAGGTTCCGAAGTGAAGGAATGAAAGGTCATCTGTCAACATAAAGAAAGAGAAATTGAGTAGAACTTTTAAGAGGCATAGACAATAAGAGAGAACTTAAAACAGATGATGTAAATATATTCCATCCAATATGAACACAAGAGCTCAAACAAATGTAATTATTTCATTCCAGAAAATAGTTCTAACCCCCCCCCCCACACACACACACACACACAAATTGGGAGACGTCCTAGTTGCTATTTTATCAGGTCGCAGCCTGCAGGTTAAGCTGTCAGAATCTGACATAAATCCGCACTGGATTTGGCAAATTCTGAAAGAAGGATTTAGGGACTCAGGGATCCATGCATTTTTTAAGATTTATCGAATATAATAATATTAATCTTATTCTATTTATTCATTTAATCAAATTTTTATTGGTATTATGAAAATATTATGAGTTGGAGAAATATTCCTAATAAGGGGTTTAAATGGCATCCATAGACCTAACTTAATATTATGATCCCCAATACTTTAGTTCACTTCCACTAAATTCATTTTGCAAGATCCTACATCAGTTCCATGTATTTTAATTCTACCCTCATAACCTTGCACTTCATGCATAGGAGTTTCTTCTCAACATTTTCATCACCGGATTACAGGATAAGATTCTGCAACTTTAAAATTAACTTTACAAGCAGCTTATGTATCAGCCTTGCCAGGTTTCTTATCACTAGCAGCATCCTCCATTTTCTAGGGTATCTTATCATGAGAGGTGTGGGGTCAAATCAGAGTTACAGATGAAAAGGGGAAATTTTGAATTATATAAAATATCTTAAGAAACTGAAGTATGGTCACAATTTACAAAATTAAAGTGATATTCAGAGCTACAATAACTATAGGCATAAAAATTATGAGTTGTACATGAAAGCTACAGGTAAGGGTTATTGATACCCACCTGAGTAAGGAAACTACTATTTTGGATAATACATTTCGCTTTATGCTAGGAAGATCCACAATGGAAGTTTTATTCTTACCTAGGAGACTCATGGAAAGGCTTAGACAGGTGAGATGGACCTCCATATAGTCTTTATTGACCTAGAAAAGGCATGTGAAATAATCCAGAGAGCTAATCTTGTACATATTGGAGAAGAGACCCTGCCAAGTAAATACATGGAAATAACTAAAGTTATGTATGATGATGTGATGACTACAATGAGAAATGGTGGTGCTTATGGTAGTTCAGTCTTAAAACTAGTAGAACAAAGATGAACCACTAAGCCACACTATGGCGGTTGAAGAGGGTAATCCATAATAAGGATAAGGAGATGCCTCAAGCTGATCATTTAGACACCTGGTCTACTGTAATTAAGAAGGGAATATAGAGGATGGTTTTTTTCAAAGAATTAAAATATGATGAATGAGGTGTGACTGGCATGCTCCTTAAAGCTCAAAGAAAAATTCAATATGATTTCCATAGAACCAGCTATGGTGTGTGGTGAGGAATGGTCAGCAACAGAGAAGTGTCTAATAGGTAAACTAAGTGCAGTGCAGATGATGTTGTTGAGATGGATGTCCGACAAGACTAGAATGGCTAAGTTATGGAATCATAATCTTAGGGCTCAGTTGGAAGTAGCCCCTATACATGATAAGCTACAAGAAATTGATCGCATGATCATGTTCAATGGAGGCCTTGAGATCGTCCAGTTTAGAGAAGTGATTCATTTAGATTCACTGGCCTGGCCAAAAACAACTATTCTATAAGTGAACTGGTGAGGAAAGGCATGCAGAGCTTAGGGTTCATATCTTGTATGCCTTGAAAGAGTTGATTGAAGAGCAATGACCAATGTAACTGAACCATTCAGTTGGGATAAGGCTACGTTGTAATTGATGTTAAGATACTGAATTTTAGCACTGGAGGCTCTAAACCAAGCACAGTCTATAGTTTCTGCAACTTAACACAAAAATATCTAACGTCTAAATTCTCATGCTTTCTATTACTTGTTCTATTATATACGATACAAACAGAACATCATATAAAAATCAAGGAAATTGAAACAAAGATAAACAAGTTCCAGATATATGAAAGACAGAACATGACAGAGTCACAATCATTTTGGCTTTCTTGTGGTAGTACTACAATGATAGTAACATTCTGATAATATAGTTGAGCATTAACATACAGGCACAATAGCTGAACATTGTTTGATTTCCCAATCCACTAAGTAGTTCTTTTCCCAAAGGACGATGCTTCAACCACTCATGTTTAGCAGGTACCCAAGCCGCCACTAAATCTTCATATAAGCTCATCTGTGTATTTTTCAAAAAAAGTTAATATATAAATGAAAAGCTATTTATTCTCTATCCCCTAAAACCACTTGATCCAAACTTCAGCAGAAGCAAAAATAGACATATCAGAGTGTGGAATATAACAAATAACAATAGTTTTAGAGGGGAAGAAGTTTCACTCTACTGCCAAAATGAACTATCAATGCTGTGGTTTGCCATATAACAATAAATGTTCAATCCATCCATTTTTCTAATCAAATACCATTTTTTACAACTCGGGAGTTGGAAGTAAAGTTCAATCACAAGGCAACAGCTTAGGTCAGAGAAACTAAATATATCTAGAAGAACTACTGGAAAGACAAAATGAACTAGGAAGAGAGTAAAAACCAAAAATAACCCAATGATCATAAATATATAAACCCCTCTAACAGTGTCAAACACCAGGATGCTCCAGGACCTGTTTTCTGTATTGCAACTATGAGCTTTTAGTCTAGCTACTTTTCCTTTGGTTTAATATTTCAAAAGGCCCATTCGATTCAGCCAACAAAACATAACCTGGACAGCAAGAACAAAGAGATTCTACTTGGCATTCCGTTTTCCTGTAAAACTACATTCACTTACATGTGAAGTCATAATTATGCAAATTAAGAGTGTATCTAAGAGATTTTCGACCCCCCCCCCCCCAAAAAAAAACCCAAAAAAACCACCAATAAACCCTAATTTAATGATTAAAAGAATTATGAGCCTACAGATAGAGCACATCACTAATATACTCATAATTTAGCTCATGCAAATTACAAGGAAGCACAGTAGTAATGAAATGCATACTGTCCGCCAAAGCATCAGGCTGTAAGTACCAAATATTAGAAGAGAAATAATGAATGGGCACAGAGTGCACCTAATAAGTGGTTACTATCTGTTAACTAACACACCAACGGAAGACAGAAACTTGCCTCTGCTCTGCTCTTCAGAAGCTCAAGAATCATTGTTTCACTGGAACTTGACAGCATAAGAAGATCAAGCCATGCTTTGCCTCTAACAGCTATTATTCCTGTATCAAGCAATGTTCTACCATCAGGTAGAAGAGCCTGGTTCTCAACAAGCTTATTTACAGTGGGTTTCTGTAAAAGATTCTCAACCGTACAGAGTGAATAAGTTTGCTCCATGATCCCAGTTTTTGCAGCTACAATAACACCATGGTTGGAAGCAATGTCTATGGTGATGGGCACAGTAATAATGCAGGGTCTATCTTCTGGAAGAACCATATTAGAAGCATCGAAACATGGAAGCACATCTCCAGTCATAATGAATAGACCACCTAGAGGACAAAAGAGTTCCTATTAAGATTTCATAATGTCACAACAGTAAATTATAATACAAGAAGAGGCCAAAAAAATAAATCAACAAAGCATTAAACAAGAAGAAATTTATTTATTGGAGATCTCTTGGCAAGGATAAATTGCAAGTCTCCTTCCTTGAAGGTTAAGGTTGAGGTCAGGTTGGATACTCTCTCCTTTTTATTCAATGACATCTGAAAAAGGTCAAACTTGCAAACATTTTAAACCCAAATGGGTAAATTGAAACCTAGATACGAAACCCCTGACAATTGAAGTATTATGATAAAAACAGAATGAAAGGAAACAAAATGAAAAGAAATAAGTACCCAATTCATCTGCAGTAAAATGATCACTTAAAAAAATCCAGAAAGGAAAACAATTTTTTTCCATTCAATTCATTAGTACCATAAAGATTGAATGGAGCACCAACAACCTCATTGAGATGACTGTTGATGCAGATAAATCACCTAAATGGACTTATTTTGTTAAAAATAAGCCCTTGGGTAGGGTTATATATGCATTGAGGCTTTGATCCTATGGGTTTTCATTGTAATGCCCACTTTAAAGGACACATAATGTGGGAAGAGGCACAGCATACAGGATAACTTAGTCAAGTAACTCTCTTTCTTTATTTTAATTGTTATTAAGTGTTTCAGTTAGGAAAACCCCAAGGGGGTAACCAAGTTGGCAAGAGATGATTGCCTAAGGGAGGGTGCAGTCGTAAGTTCGACTCATCATACCCTTGGGGCCACTCACACAGTGGCGGTTAGTGCTCTTTACTGCTTTTAGTGAAAGTTGAACAGTTCTCATTCAACCCTAGTATGATCCGGCCCCAGCAGTTGTGGGGTGAGTATGGACCCGCAGGAAGGACCTGGACATCTGTGTTAACAAAAAAATAAACTTCAACAGGATAAGGGTTCTATAGGTCCCGCCCTTTGTTGTGTTAGTTTCCTTTGTTATCTCAGTTTTTTAGTCAGTTTACGCTACCTATTTATCATATTAGTTAAGCATTGGGCTAGGCCTTTGCTTTTCAGTTTTCTGAATTTATTTTTTAGTTTTCTATACAAGTTTGCAAGGGATTTAGCTTGGTATGCAGATTTTGGTTATGAAAAGCATTTTGCTCATTGAAAAGAACCTTGTGTCTGGTCAAGGAAGCCCTGTGGTCAATGAAAGCTAATTGGTGTTTGATCCATCTAAACACTTCACATTGTGAGCCAGAATGCCCTTTTCTTTCCCTTATTCTTATTCTTTCTCTTCTCCATTAAAGCAAGAAAGTGTTCTAAAATTATTGCAATTTTACTAAATATTCATCATTTACTGCACACAAATTTAATTTGAGGGAATCCATCCATTGGATCATCCTCCAATTTCTAGGAATCGCTTTAAAGTGTAAAGGAGGAAATCAATCAGAATTCCTACCTGAGAGAAGACCAGGTAATCTAGATATTAAAACAGCAGCATTCTAGACCTAAGATTGCCCCATCCCCTTGACCTAGACTCCTCCCCTTCAGAAATTAGAATCCTTCGCAGTCCCCAACCTTCGACCTAAGGTTCCAGCCCCATTCTTCCCCTCTAAACCCTAGAATTCTCTGCAACTTATCTTCTCCAATAGGAAACCCTAACCCTAGAATTTTCAAAACCCCAACCCTTCATCAAACCTCAAGCTCTTTTAGGTTTAGCATCCTTATTACCCAATTAGCGCTTGACCCTAACCCTTGCCCCCTTCCAAACCCTGGAAACCTAAATTCCAGTCAAAACCCTAAATTCCAAAACCTACAACTGTATATCCAATTCTGAAATTAACAGGAAAGCAAGGTTTTCAGACTTGGTTCACCAAACCCTAGCCGAACCTAACACTATACCTTTCCAAACCCTAGAAGCCCTAGACCAACCTATTACCTTCAACCATAGGGTATTACAAACCCTTGAAGGTGGCTAATTCTCTTGAAGAGGATCCTGAGGGAAGACCTAGATCTACGGGCTAGTCCTCAATCAATCAAATCCTAGATCCAGGTTCACATCATTGAGTATACCTAGCAATGTTTTTTTTATATAAATAACTAGAGAAAACCAGTGAAATATTACAATTACCACCACAAACGAACTTGAGATTAACTGACAAAGTAGAGGAAACAACCCCTCTCTTCCCCCCCCCCCCAAACACCCTTCAGTTATTAATTTACTTGACCCTCCACAACAAATTCTTCACATGAACATGCTCAGCCAATACTATATAGCAGTATTCTCTCTCTCCCGCCCTCAACCTCCAACTTTATGCCACAGAGATATCAAGCCAATTCAAATGGCATTGGACACCAAGAATTTCCGTCCTATTGACTGCAGTCTTATTGTTTAGCAATAAGGATATGAGACAGAAGATCCTGAGGACAGCTAATAGAAAATTTATGAGATAACAGTAGATTCTTTATCCCCAATACTTTATAAACAACAAAAGATCAACCACAGTAAGATATTGGAACCAACCAAGGTTTCACATGCTCAGTTATGTACACAAGTGTAAACCATCTGAGGTCATTTCATGTATATACTAACACTCACATAATGATGACGTTTCCTTTCTTTTCAATTTCTTCTTAACGTACAGAAGAAATTTAGAATGGCTGGGTCTTTATAAGGACTCAATCAACGGGCACAAACAAATGAAGAGACAGCTTTTCATTCAAATGACAGTATAAGAGGCACTGACATGGTAACCTTTGTTCTCAAACGCTGGTCTTGCACAGGAAGAAATTGCAAGTATATGGTCAAAAAGCAGTGGAACTGGCCCATCATGGTCATCTTCTGCCAAATATGGAAGTGGTAGGAACACTTTTCCCATTGGATTAGCCCATGGGACCCTTTTAGAGTCACCTCCAGCATGAAGTAAGAGTATATGCTTTTTGCCAATGGTGGAGGCCATTGAAAGTAGAGAGATCCCTTGGTTGGACCTTTCCTCTGGAGCTGAAGTGCCTGAACTTCCATTCTCAATGTTTGCAACCTGCAGAAAATATGTAACTAATCAAATACAGTGCTTGTGCATGGTAACACATGTGAAACAACCAGTCAAGGCTTAGTGTCCAAAGTTTAGAACATTCTGAATGGTCATCAGAGGTAGCTACATTTGCAACCTGCAGATAATACATATTCATTTATTAATGTGGCTGACCCTATTTATTTGGATTATGACATCATAAAATTGCATAGCAAGAACGTGAGTTTGGTGCAGAGTGTCGGGCAGTTAAGAAGCAGCAACTAGATAACCTAACCGTGCAGGAGATGAGGATGTGAAGAAGGATATACAGCAAGTAGGAAGTAGCCTCCATATGAAGCAGCACACACATACCAAGACTAAGATGGATTAACTAAGGAAGGAAGAAATTAGAGCTGAGTTGAGGGTAGCCTCATGGATGAGAAGCTTTAAGAGAGTCATTTGAGGCAGCAAGGGTCACATCCAACAGACGCCTTGTGATGCACCACTATGAGGTAATGATTGGTTCAAACTGAAGGTTGTATATGAGATAGAAGAAAGTCTATAATGACCAAAGTAGTGAGGAAAGACACACATAGGTTGGGCTCATCTCAAGTATGGACTCAAGTAGGATTGCTTAGAGGGAAGTAGGTGGGTATTATGAGTTCATTTTTGGCTCTTCTAGCATTATCGATAACATTTGTCTTCTTTGGGATCCAATGTAGCTTCACACGATTGTTGTACTAGCATAATAAAAGTATATCTTGTTCATCAAAAACATGATGATGCTACCTATAATCGCCAGGTTGGGGTCAAGAATAGCTTGAGCACTTAGAAAGTATAGCTCTTCAGTATGCTTTGATTTGAAGGAATATAATAACTGTTATGTTTTGGCTCGAATTCTTGTACCCCAATTTTGGCAGATGGACCCGCACCAACATATTTTGGTGGGCGACCCGAATGACCCGTTTTCGTGGGAGATCTGTGGTGGAAGCAGAGGGCTTGGGTCAATAGGCTCAAGCCTAAAGCGCACCATTGATCTCGGTTTGTGGAGGGGATACGGGGGGTGGAGCCCCCGTGGTACGATACTACCCGACCTGTTTACCCGATTGGAGTCTATGTGTGTGTGTATATATATATAAGGTTTTGGGTGAGAGTTCTTGTAACGCCGTTCTTAGCGATTGGTTGTGAAATCTCTTTTTGTTCTTCTTCTACATAATCGAAAAACTCTTTTTCTTCGCCCGTGGACGTAGCATACAACATCGGTGTGTGAACCACGTTAAATCTCTGTGTGTTTTCGTTTTTTTGTTTCTTTTTCGATTCGCTACTTCGTGGTGTTTGTTCTAACAATAACTTTTCTAACAACGATTAACTTTGCTTTTCTTTTTTCATTTTCTTTTTTTCCCCCTCCAAGTCAGAAACAATAACTTTCCTCTCAAAAGCTTTTCAAATGCAAATATTATCAAAGAGCCTCATCTGAGTTTCCAAATGTTCATGGTGGCATGAAGCATCTAAACTCATTTTTTTTCTCTTTGAAGGAGTTGGGTAATATTTTTCTGCTTTTAATTCTTCTTGCCTTCTCTATAACAGTAATAATATATTTCCATGAAAGGGAAATGGCTTAGAGTGGGGATGTGGCCCCTACAACCAAACACACGGAAGGCACAAAGCATGCCCTCTAGATGCTTTTGCCTCTCCCATTGGCATTGGCACACTCAGGTGCTGTGCTGCCAGAGTAATTCCCCTTACAAATATTGCATATGGAGCAATGGATGGCCTGTTTTACAAAGCGAAAGAGAGAAACAACAGTGACAGCCTTTCACATAGACAAAATACATCATCAGCTACTCATCTAAAGCTGGCGAAATAAAACAAGTCAGCTTTATACGGAATGTTCTATCTTAGGACTCAATCACATTATGTAAATAGCTATCATCCCTCTTTTGGCAACTCATCCTAAAACTATTCAACAACCAAAATCCAGACCCTTGGTTTTTCTAGTGCAGATCCTCTCCACCAACCAGCCCTTCCTCCCATCCCTCCACCCTCACACATGGGCCTGCCCGTGGCAGACCCACTGGGAGGGTGGGAGGATGGGTGGACAGCCTGCCTCGGTGGAGAGGATTTGGACTCTGGTTTTTCCAGTAACATACTAAACCTCACCCTAGCCATACTGGATTGTTAAGTTGAGTTTATTCTGATTTATGTAAAAGATTTACAGGACAACCCAGCACTCCTGGTACAGAATTAAAAATGACTTATAGTCGATATAATCAAGTTCCCCAGAACTAACAACCCAACCCAACGCTTTCTCCATATCGAATATGAGCATTTTTATAATTCCTATTTTAATGATATTGAGTAATTAGAAAATGTAGAATATATAAGTACCCTCAGCCGGGAAGGAACTATATAAGTAGGACATCCCAATACAAGTAAAGTGCAACGTGTAAGCAAAATTGACAGAGAAATTCATAAAAATATCCAGTGCAGTGATCTGGTTCTTGAAAAATCCGCGAGAGAGATTCAAGATTCAAAAGCATCGAGTTCAAAACGTGCCACACAACAGTAAAACAGTAAAGCAAAGGAAATGATGAGAATACCTGTGGGCATGCGCCAGGTCTCAGCTTCTCAAAATGTGCAGCAAGGGCAGCAATGGCATTGAGAGTGGCAGCACCGGAGCCAATGCGAGCACCGTCAGGGTCAGGAACAGCAAGGGTGACAGTGGAGGTAGCGATCCGCCCCATACGCTTGGCTCGCTGGAGCTGCCATTCGTAAAGGGCAGCTTGCTCGGGACTTGCAGCTGTAAGAACAATGGCATCCCAGGTTGGAACCCTAGATGGGTCCCTCACAGATAGCCTTAAACGATACCAAGATTTCCTCAAGATTCCCGCCAAATCTCCTCTATCCTTGTTCCTCATCCGACCCTTTGCTCCTCCTGCAACATCCATTCTAGCATTCAATTCCGTCGCTGATGCTTCCGGATCCCTTCGATGAACAAAACCTCACCCTCTCCGATCTGCGTCACAGCTTACCATTAGCCTCGCTTTTTCTTTTCTTTTTTTTTGGTAACAACCATTCGGCTCGCCATCAACTCATTTCTACGAAAGAAATCTATAAAACCGTACAGAGGACCCACGGTAATCGGTCTTTGCATATTTCCTTTTCTAGTTTTCTGAGAGAAGGGGAGAGAGAGACTCCTCACTTCTGGCGGTCAATCCCGAGTTACAGCTTTACCAAAAAAAAAAAAATCCCGAGTTACAGCGCTCCGGCAGGATTGGAATTTTCTTCGGATAATTACTTTTGTACCTTATAATATAATTTAATTACTAATTATATCCTGATCTTTATAAAATTACTGTTAACTCTTTCAAATGATGCAGTAGCTCTGTGTATTTCCAAAAATCCCCCAAAATAACTTGAGATTTATTATCACTTGTTTATCATGTCATCTCGTGAAGACCAGACCCTTTAAAATCCAAAATAAGTAGAATATAAGGATAAAATTTATATTTCATAAGTTTTTTTTAAATAAATGTAATACCGTCTTCTTATTTTTTTAACTTCTTTATTCTAGTAAAAGTTAAAATGGACATTTTGCATGGAACCTTAAAAGTTTTTGTTAGGTTTTCTATTAAAAATTTAACTTTTGCATTTCTTTTATTTAATTATTTTGTTAGTGTGTGGGACCCATGAGGTTAAGGGTGGTAATGAGACACCATGAGTAAAGGAGGTCCTTCATGACTTTGGTTATGAGGCTCTTCATGACATTGGTCATGGGTCTTAATGGTCTTAATCATGGTGATGAGGTGGGGTTATTTGAAGGGTGGAATTTACTTCAATTCTAACTCTTGACCATCAATTTTCATTTCAACTTCATGACCATTCATGGCCATTACCATAAGTAGGGTTGAGGTTATTTAATGGATTAAATCCAATTCATTGTCTTAAGAATCCTAAGGGGTGTAAGGTGAGGTTTGGGCCTATATAAACCCAACCCTTCCTTGCATGTGGTGTGTAAATATAGACATTCCTTACTCACATTATTTGTTTTATAAAGTTCATTTATTTCTTGAGTTGTCTAAGTGTTGTGCTCTAGCTTTTGACTCATTGAAGGGACTAGAAGAACTACCTCATCTTCTAGTTAGAGGTTGCTTTATCTTGGAGGTGGTAGTACGAAGAACCCTTGGTAGTAGTGTTCATCAATTACCTTAAAGACAGCACTCAAGGTGTGACTCAACCTCATCGATCGGTGGTTTGTTCAGTTATAACTTCAAGCTCTTCGGATTTGCTAAAGATCTTCATCTCTCAATTGTATTGCAATTTCATTTTTATGTATTTGAAGAATTTGTAATACAATTATCCCAACAGTTTTTATACACCATTAAGATGTGAAGGACAATAATACATAAAGAAGAAAAAAACAAGCCTGTCCCACTCACAGAAGTAATTATTGAAGGGGACAACTCTACTATTATTCACCTTTTCAATTATGAGAGTACTTCCCCTCCATGAAGAATCAAAGTTATAATTCAAGATGTGAAGCTTTTGATCTCTTCCTTCACCGACATCACATTTTCCCACATTCGTCGCAAGGGTAATGTAGTTGTAGATCAACTGACGAGTCAAGCAACAAAAGCCCAAGCTTCTTTATTTGCTACTAATGTTCCGCCCACCTTGTATCTTTTGGCCTATGTTATAGGATAATCTTGCACGTACTTACTCTTAAGGGTTTAAATTCAAATAAATTATCCTTTTATCCAGAAAAAAATTAATAATAATACATAAAGAATAAGGCTCAATCAATAATTTAGTTGTAGTAAAGGGGGCATCAGTAAATTCTTCCTAAATGATGACAAACCTCAAAGTGATTTGAGGTTTTTGAAAAGTACAAAATGACGTTAATTAATGGAGCTTAACAATCATTAGTAATTTCAAGTAAAGTCTAAGGTTAAATTATTAATTTAAAAATATATATAAATAATAAAATAACAATTAAAATATAGTCAAAGGGAAGTCAAGTTCCTAACCATCCTACGAACCCTCCATTCGCCCATCTTTATTGTTATATCGAGGGAATAACCTATAACCAATGGCGGCACAGCTTGTCAACGTATCTAACCTTCGCATTATGTGAATTTTTTTCTCTTTGTTATAATTATATAAAAATAATTACTCTTCTAATATAAAACATGCCCTACTACTTTTGATTCAAACTTTAGTCATATAAACATAAATGTCAATCAGGGGCGGACCTACTAAGGGGCCGGGGGGGCATGCCCCCCGGATTTTTCAAAATTTTAATTAATTCCCCGAAATTTTGAATTTTTTATATTCATTTTATTCATTTTTCCACTTTATTCTCTTGTCACATGTGAAATGTCACTATTTGGCCCCCCCCAATATTGAGAACAACTTTTAAATGTAAAATAATGGGTATAAAAGTCATCTCTAGTTAATATTTAGTTAAAAACTAACTCCTCAATTCCTATTTATTATCTCCACTTCTCTCTCACATCTTTTCTTCCTATTTATTTTTTTTTTTTTTTGTACAAAGGCGCTTTTTATATATAGGGGTAGGGATATTACATATGCCGCCGGGAAGAGTTGAACCCAAGACCTCTCCACTGAGAGAGAAACAGGTTCCTAACCATCCTACTACTCCTCCATTGGCTTCCTATTTATTCTCATCTCTTTCTATAGACGTGGATTAAAGGAAATTTTTGAAAAAAAATATATTATTAGATATTCAAAATGTCATTTATAATTAGAAAACTAACTCCTCAATTCCTATATTCTCTCATATCTCCTCTCTCTTTTTTTTTTCCTATTTATTCTCTTATGTTTCTTTATTCTTATTTATTCTTCCATTTATCTAAGCGTGGGTTAAAGAAAATTTGGGAATAAAATATTCCCCACAATTAGTACTCTTTTTATTTATCAATTTATTTATTGTTTCTCTTTTTTTTCTTCATTTTTTTAATATTTTATATTTGATTTTATATTCTTTGTTTCTTTATTTTGTCTACAATTTGTGCTATTTGATTTTATATTATAAATAAAATGTCTATAGTTAGTAAGGTAACTAAGTACCATTGTTGCATTTCTTACCTTAAAAAAAAAATTTGGTTTGCATCTATATTTTGTTGAAAAAAACTATTATTATCAATAATTTATCTATTTTTATCAAATATGTGTAGGCCCCACAAAATATATGTGAGTTTATTCCTTAATATAATAAAATAATTCATACGTGGGACCCTCAATGGGTCTTAAGGACCCATACAATATGTGTAACAAAAAACAATTGGTGTTTTCCCAATCTGGACTTCCATTCTTCGCCCCCCAATATTGAATCCTGGTTCCGCCCCTGAATGTCATGAAAGTAAAATTAATCTTTTGAATGAAAATCATAAATAGAGTCTAACTGAAATCTTTGAAAGTAAAGAGGCAATATGAGGGGGGGGTGGGAATTCCTCTGTTGTGTATTGTGTACACATAGATGCCAAACAATAAGCTGAAATTTAAAGTATGATTTCAAATTTAAAAAGTCCAAAATAGGCTTGTAATTATTTTACCTTTTCAACCTATTGTTTGGCATCTATGTGCACTATTGTGCATAGCAGAGGATGTTTTCTCGAAGCACTATGTCTAGACAAATGGTCAAGTCATCTCATACTTAGGTGTATTACATTTATTTTCATTTGGTACATGGCACTTATTCAAATGACCTTATCCATCATATCTGTTACCATATGGAAGTGTCTTGTCTCACCCTTCGCATCCTCTTGCTCACAAAAAAAGGTAATTCGTACAACTGCCCTCTTACGCAAGTGAGCAAGTCCACTTGCCTTCGCCTTCGACAATCCTGTAAGACACAATCTCGGAAACAAAACAAATTAAGAAAAACGATAACATTAATGGAATATTCCACGCTTTTTGGGAAGGGACCTGGTGTACCTTTTTTGTAGCGTGTACCCAACTAGTCCAGTAGTCCTTTAGGGATGCAAT
The DNA here is from genome assembly GCF_041222555.1 of Hakea prostrata. Taxonomy (NCBI): domain Eukaryota; kingdom Viridiplantae; phylum Streptophyta; class Magnoliopsida; order Proteales; family Proteaceae; genus Hakea; species Hakea prostrata. The sequence continues at coordinate 79,559,453 of NC_142600.1, read as the reverse complement.
GGATCTTAAGGGAAGAGACCTAGGGAAACTCTGCATTTCAAAATAATCATCATTTATAAATACGTGAAACGACACCTTATTAAGGAAAAAATAGTAACAAATTATACGGATCCACTATATTTGGGGTAAAACTTTGGACCATCTAGTATTATCTCATAAATTACATGGCAGTCACATGTAAATTACAAGTTATCTACGGTTAACTTGATGTTAAAATGAATTATAAAATTACCTAAATGACCTTATTTTTATTAAAGAATTTTAAATTACTTAAATACCCTCTAGGTAGAAAAATGAAGATACTACCCCAATTTTGATTCAAGAAATGATACTAATACCCTCACTATAAATGACGATAATACCCCTATTTAACTCATTCAGTGGGTGAGAACTTCACCCATCTTCTTTTATTATATTGCAACATGAAAAGAAAAAGAAAATCATAATAGTTAACATCATCAAAATTGCCAATAAAAGAGATTCCTTGAACCTCCACCTTTGTAGAACTAAAATAGTGGTTGGGTTTTTTATTTTTTATTTTATAGAATTCATGGGAGTAGGTTTTTGCTATCTTAAATGATATTGGAAATTTTTTCCCAAAAAAAAAATGATATTGGAAAAGGCTTTTCAATTGAACTATTTGGAACATAATCGGGATTCACCGACACATTTCAGATCTCTGAAGAGCAATAGAGATAGAAAAATGCCAATGGAAGGATAGTGCAGTGGTTGAAAACTCACCTCTCAATGGAGAGATTGTGGGTTTTACCGGCGGCATATGTAATTACCCCAACCCCAATTTCCCTATATATAAAAACGCTTTTATTACAAAAAAAAAAAAAAAAAAAAAAAAAATAGAGATAGAAAATTGAAATGATGTTTATACAAACAGAAAGACGTTGACGAATTCCCGAGGTAGTTCCGGATTAATCCGGATCGTCAATTGGGGATTCTAAATTCTAATGACAGGTAAGAGTCAAAAGAACTATTTTTGGAATAGACACGATTAGAATGAGTTGATCGTGGAGAGAATGAGCTTTTGAACCAAACAAGTGTTTGATGATCCCTTCTCTTCCGCCTAACATCCAATTTCCACTCTCCAACTGATCCATTTCTTCATACAAGCAGTGTTCTCAGATTCATTTGGTTTCTGCACGTAGAAATCCATTGGATTTGGATTATTATATCTTTAGGGTTTTTGGGTCTTTCGATTTCTTTCCCTAGACACACAACCTCTCCCCCTTTTCCTTGTTGTTTTGATTGTTTGTTCCTCTCACCAAATTCAAGTCCTGTTTTATTATTCTTTTCTTCTTCTTCTTTGTTTTTTTTTCTTCTCAAATGCAGATTTGAAAATCAGAGAAGATGGTTTTGGGTACATGGTCATCGGATTTGGTTTGAGGATGAGACAATCTTATGTCATGGAAGGCGTGATTACGGATTCAGATTCGCTGAAAATGCTCTTTGTCGAATGCCGTTTCCGTCTGAGATCGGCATTCGATTCGTTTTCTGTCGCATCCGAAGCATTTTCAGAGCAAAGCCTTGTGATTCCGATGGGAGTCCAGCGGCAGCTTTGAAAAGTTCCGCTCTTTTTCGCTTTCGATCACTGTCGTAATGAATGGGGGGAGTGGCTCGTTGTTCCCAATTGATGCGCAGCCAAGGAAAATGGAATCGGCGGCCGTCACCGACGACTATTACGTCGAGAAAGACCCAACTGGTCGATATGTTCGGGTATCGTTTCTTATCTCTGCAATGGTTAACTCTGCCAAATTTTCGTTCCAATAACCAGTATCTTCAATTCTATAATTCAGTTTCTATGTTTGATGTTATAATTCAGTCATTCTCTTTGACCCATCTCCTCCTCCTGTCTTTCAGTATGACGATATCTTGGGCCATGGAGCATTCAAGACTGTGTATCCTCTAAGTCACATTGTTGTAATTATTCTGTTATGTTTAGTTGACTTCCTAAAAATGGTTCTACTTTGGTTTCTTAATCCTTTCTTCATAGATACAAGGCATTTGATGAAGTGGATGGAATAGAAGTAGCATGGAACCAAGTGAAGATTGATGATATGTTGCAGTCACCAGAAAACCTGGAGAGATTATATTCAGAAGTTCATCTTTTGAAATCATTGAAACATGACAAAATTATCAAATTCTTTAATTCATGGGTGGATGATAAGAAGAAGACTGTTAATATGATCACTGAGCTTTTCACCTCCGGTAGTCTGAGGCAGTAAGATCTCTCTCTCTCTCTCTCTCTCTCTCTCTCTCTCTCTGTGTTTCTTGTATGGGTTTGTGTTCTATATGCATTTATCGTACATGATGTTTTCTATTAATTAGATACCGTAAGAAGCACAAAAAAGTTGACATGAAGGCTATAAAGAGTTGGGGGCGACAGATCCTCATGGGATTGCATTATCTTCACAGTCACGATCCGCCTATTCTCCATAGAGACTTGAAATGCGACAACATTTTTGTCAATGGAAACCATGGAGAAATAAAGATTGGAGATCTTGGATTAGCAACTGTAATGCAGCAGACTACTGCCAGAAGTGTTATTGGTAACCATTCATTTTATTTGGATGAATTGGTTCTTTGATCCTTTACATCCTATTTTTACAGCTTACGCTATAGGTACCCCTGAGTTCATGGCTCCGGAGCTCTATGAAGAGGAGTACAATGAACTGGTTGACATATACTCTTTTGGCATGTGCATGCTAGAAATGGTTACGTTTGAGTATCCATATAGTGAATGCAAAAATGCAGCTCAAATCTATAAGAAGGTGACTTCGGTAAGTCCGTCCAGCATTGCTTTCTCTCATATTTCAATTGATGGAAAGTTACCAATTATTGAAGGATCATTGGATTTCTTTTTTAAATATGCTTGATAGGGGATAAAGCCTGCTTCTCTTGATAAGGTGAGTGACCCCCAAGTTAAGCATTTCATTGAGCGATGTTTGGCTCCTGCAACAGTAAGGTTGGCTGCAAATGAGCTCTTGAAAGACCCATTCCTCCTAAATGACAATCGAAAGGAACCAATTCGGAGTCCACTGAAGTTGCCATCAAACGTGCACAAGTCTGGAACTCCTCCCATGGACATAGATGCTGATTACAAACAACTTCCTATTAGCAGTTACGCAGATAAAAATAATAGCACTCCATCTTCTCCTACTATGGAATTTCGAAGAATGAATAAAAATGATGAGTTCAGGTTGAGAGGGGAGATTATGGATGATAATAGAATATCATTAATCCTACGTATTGCTGATTCCTCTGGTAAGTAAGTTCACATTGGATATTGGTTTTGTTGTTTAGCTTGTTATAATCTTACCCCAAGTCGTCACATGGACAGGTCGAGTGAGAAACATCCATTTTATTTTCTTTCTTGATGCGGATACTGCACTTTCAGTTGCCAGCGAGATGGTTGAACAGCTTCATTTATGTGATCAAGATGTGGCTTTTATAGGTGAGTTAATTGATTACTTAATTGTGAGACTTGTACCAAGTTGGAAGCCTTCATCTGATTATTCATCCAATGGAGTGAGTCCTGAAGGATCTTTAGTACTTAGGACGGATAAGGACTCAATGCGATCTCATTGGGATTCAGCACCAATTAGTCCTCCTGCTGAATCATCGATTGAGAAAGAGGTTTTATCTCAATCATGTGGTAGTCCCATTGAGGGTTGCATACTAGAAGTTGATACAACTAACTCATATGCAAGATATGAACGAACTATGTCGCATAGTGATATTATTTCCACTTCAAGTCTAACCAACAGAGAAGATCAAGAGTCTGGAGCATCAATTTTTTCAGATATTACGGACTATGCTGCCACAATATGTTCATTTACTAACAATGATAGAATGGTAGAATGTGCTGATTATAACGTCGATGGAGGCTGTAAAAGTTCAATTGAGTATGGCTATGAGATGGATTTGGGTCTAGAGGAGTGCGACGGATGTAAAATGAAAATAGATGATCCCAATATTGGTGAATGTATAGTAGCAAATGAATTTATGAAGAACCCAAAGATCCCTATTGATGCCACTTCGAATGGTTTGAGTTTGTCAAACATATGTTCTTCCTTGTCTCTCTCGGCTAAAGATGAAGATGCTGAACTGCAGTTGGAGCTTAATGCGATTGAATCACAATATCAACAATGGTATAACGAACTCTCAAGGATGAGGGAAATGGCTTTGGAGGAGGCTAAAAAGAAGTGGATGACAAAAAAGAAATCAATGAATTCTTAGTCCCAAGATTTGGTTGTTAAATGTGCATGTACTTGAAAGTTTACCTGTGATTTTCATGGATGTTTTATAAAAACATTTTTATTATTGAAAAAAATATTTGTAGTTCAGTTTTTAATTGTTTTCTGTATATGTTCTTTTTGTGGATGATGTTCAGAAGCCGTATGGGTGGCTGAGAGAGAAAAGTGTGTATTTCGATGCTCCCTTTCTATCATTAGGTTGTCACTCTGTTTCTGTTGCTTTCTGGTGGTTACAAGTCTTCAACTGAACTGGAGAGACCTTTTTTTGTCAAGAGATTTCTTCATTACTCAAAGACATTTGAGGAATCTCTAACCGAGACAGAATCTATTTTGCTTAATAAGGTAGTGATCTGTTTATCTTTTCACATCTGATAGTATCAATATCTTTCTTCCAATGACAAATGGTATCAAGCTCTGAAAAAATGACACTAACAAGCTTTAAAATTTAAAGGAAAAGTTATTGATTAATTTTGGGTATGAGCATCTCAAATCATTGGTGAACTTGAGGAAATGTCTTGTGATTAATACACATGGGAATCAATATGAATAGCAGAAAAGAAACTGTTAAAGAAGGTGCTAAAAATAACAAAAGGAGAGTGTGTATTATACCCACTGTCTACATCATTTTCAATACTTTCATTTAAGAAATCCGTCTTCGAAGTTCTAATAAAAGGAGGAGAAGATTTGAACAGCCTGTTTGGCTAATGAATAGCTAATGCCTCCACCACTAGAGCAATTGATCCCCACATGGTTCTACAAAACAAAAGAGCATTTTTACCTCTATGATCCCAAGCTACACTTCCATAACCTGCTTGATTTTTGCTGTGATCCTGTGCTCCATGTACATTGATTTTTGTCCAGTGTGGCTGCAGGGGTTGCCATCCAACATTTTGAGCTATTGTTGTTCTCTGCTTTCCAATATGTATAGATTGTAAATCCTTTTTGAAGAAATCTACAGATTTGAAAAGCTGTTGGGTATTTTTAAATGTTTCACCATTGGGCTGCTTCGGTATGGTTTACCCAAATAGTTCATTAAGACATTGAGGCAAAGCAAGAGCATTTCATAATCCAGAAAGGAAGCTTTAGTTGTTGTCAGTGCAGCTTTGATCTCTGCATAATGGGGAAGATTGTTGTCCCAAGCAGGATTGTTTAACAGAGTTCAAACTACTTTTGCTAAATTGTGATGGAGAAAAATGTGATCCTGAGAAGATGAGGCATTTCATTTCCACGGGAGAAACAGAGATCTTTCTATGTGATATTATCTTACGTATAACTTCATGAACTATCAGCATGTTATGTTGGATATGCCTTCCCTTGATAAATCTATTTCGTTGAATGAGATGAATGATGGAAAATAGGGTATTCGATCTCAGATCTTTGAGATATTCTTATATGTAGTATTACACAATCCAATGGGCCTAAAATCCCCATCCGAATTCAGTACCTCCACTTTAGGGATCAAAGAGATGAAAGTGTCGTTCATTGACTGATTGAAATTTCCCACATCAAAGAAAGATTGCACCATGTTGATCACATAAGCAGAAATGGCACCCCACCAGTGCTGATAGAGCAACTCCTGGTCAACCATATAGTGCTTTAACCTCATTCATATCAGTTCTCATCTTTTCAGAGGTCACAGGTATTATTACTAAATTTCTTTTGGCCCCCTCCAACACACAATATTTGATAAGATCAACATCAGAAGTACCCAGATGGGTTCGAGGGATCATAGACATGTTTGAAGTGCTTCACAAACACCTCAGAAATCTGGTCTTGCTCAGTAAAGAAAAAGCCGTCATGATGTATCCCTTCAGAAGAGTTTTTTCAGACCATCAAGTAGGCTGATCCACTTAATAATCATGTCTGTAGAAACATGGCCCTCCAAGTTTAGGACCAAAAATGAGGGAATAGGGCATATCAACGAGGAAGAAGTCCAATTATTGAAAAATTTTTACTACATCAAAAAAAATTTCCACTCAGATCCATCTTCACCTGTAAAATCTCAGGCATTTGATACCCTTACAGTATTCCTATAACCACTGCCAACAATCATCATTAAAAAGGCTCTAGAGTTAGGGTACTAAAAATATCATCATATACTGGAACTACATTAACATTAATTTTCAACCCCAGAAACTTATTCAGGCACATGGTTTTAAATGTCTATTAAGGGGGAGGAGCACTGCTGTGGGAACAAAAATGTAGAACAAAATAATGAAGCTCTAGATGAGAATACCTTTTAAATTAAGGTGGAAGGATGAAAAATCAGACTTACTCTGGGTTGGTATTCAAAGCTAGCAAATGCTACTAGGGTTTAGAAACAACAGATAACATAGAATTGAGCATAACAAATGGGGGAGGGCGCCATCTAGTTAAGGGACTCCCAGAGATGCAAATAAAGACCCTTCAGGCTTAGCATTAGACAACAAAATAGAAATCCATCAGTAGCATCAGCTACAAGTCCAATAAACAACAGCAAATTCAAGTACGCTACAGAAAATATGAAGGGAAAAGAGGGCATTGTACTGAACTAGTAATTTACAAGTTCCTAGCACTTTCTGACAAAAAGAAAATGAATCAATGGACTAGAACTTCACCCATTCATGCACTTAAAAACATCTTAACGGCAAAGAACTTCAACCTTAATGGAAACTAACCACACCAAACTTCACTAAGAACCAAAATCCATAGACAACTACGTTACTGCAAAAAGAGAGCACCATATAGAACAGAACTGATGTCTAATAAGCTTATCCACCTTACATGGTATGGGTCCACTTAGAAACCAAACCCATGACCGGATCATTTGATATAAAATGAATCTGATTCCAAAGAAACTATTCATGTTGACATTGACTGAAGTTGATTAATACAAAAATATGAAACACACGATCAGTAGATCTGTTGTCACATTCAGAGGACACAGAAAAGAAAAATTAACTTTCAGCACATAACCTACCAGTATTCCTTAATTTCCAAAAGGAAAACTGGTTTAACTCACAGAAGCACACTTCTAGGAGCCAAAACACAAGAAAATGCGAGAGACAAAAATGAACCAAGTAATTAATGCCAAAAATGCCCATCTCAGGAGCAGAGGCATCACAAAAAGGGTTATGCCGGACCTATTTTAACTTTTCTGAGCAAGCATATCATTAGAATCAGTAATACCCAAGAGGTATAACAAGTGTAACTAAGGCAGCTTAAGAAGTTTTGAGTTTGCACCAAGCAGTATAAATTTTCGATCACCAAAGTTCCAGTACCTATAACAAATAATGAAACTCCAACAGTTCAATCAAGCAGCAGCTGTCATTGTGAATATGCTCATGGGTAACCTCCTAAACACTTCAGCAAGCTCACATTGGATAAATAATCAAGGGTTGCCCCCATGAGGAAATTGCATTGAATCATCGACTCTAAAACTCAGTAGCACATCACCTATTCATGCACTACAAAAGTTCCAGTGGCAAAACCAGACTTTCACACAACTCAAATGACATGTGGGAACTTGGGGGTGCTTAAAAGTTTAAACACTTCCTAGTTATGTCTTGGACAAGGGTTAAAGCTCAATGTTACAGTTTACTTGAAATCCCAAAATTTCTCCCAACTGAAAGGGTCAAGGCCAAGACAACTTCAGCCTAAATGGAAACAACCAAACCAGACTTCACCCAGGAATAAATCAAAACCAATATACCAAAATATTTATAACAAATAAACCAAAACAAAATTCAAGGACTAAATCAATACCTACCCATAACAACCCGCAAAAGAAGAACATCAAATAGAACAAAATTGATGTATAATTACCTTCAGCCTATCAACCCTAAAATATATTGACCATGCTCCTTGGTCTGAAAAGCTTACCTTAAAAGCAGTAGGTAATTTAGTAACCAAAAACAAGACTTCTCATCTGCAGTCCACGGCCAGTAGATCACTTGTTAGCGAAGCATGAGACAAATTTTATAAAAAAAAATTCAACACATGACCTATTACAGCAACCCACCCTTTATTAGTATTCTTTTATTTCCAAAAGGAAACTGGTCCATCTCCCATTAGAATGCCAAATCATTAGAAAATGTGAGAGATAAAAAAGCAAGCTGCATATCTAAAGCCACAGATGCCCACCAAGAAGGAGCACAGGCATCGTAAAAGGGTTGTGCAGAAGTCATTTTCTTTTCTATAAACAAGATTATCATCAGAAACAGCATCTCAAAGAGATTTGACAAGCGTACTTATGACAGCTCAGATTTTGAATTCCCATCAAGCATTCCCATATTTGCTCACTGTAGTTTCAGCATCTATAAAATAAGCCTCCAGGAGCTAATCGAGCAGCAGCAATCATCACAAATTAGCTCTACATACAAGAAGCAACCTAGCAAAAGGCTCTAATACTTTGAACAGTATTTCCCCTCAACAAACACAAATACTTCAACATTAGGAAAAGACAACACAGAAAAAAGAAAGTGATTAACCAAAGTGCACTATTAGTAAAAACGGACATTACCATAAGAAGACCTTAGGAGAAGCGGTGAGGAAAGATATGACAGCATAATATACACATTCAGCTGGGCACCGATACAAGTAAGAGAGTTTTTTTTTTCAAAAAACTTCATCACATATGGAACTGGCTTCAGAAGTTTTTATTCACAGAGTAATAATTTGATTCTTCAATACATGACTTCTCAGACAAAACATCTGAACAAGAATTCACAGAGAGGGAAAAATCATTTAATCTTTCTATCGATGATGACTATCTGTACAACCTGGACGCTGGAAGCATTGGAAACTGACACATTTACGCCTCCACTGAGACCGATGAAACTGGAACTAAATGAGACTACCAGTTCTCTTTCACAATCTTTGACTTCTCAAGTATGAATTTTCCTTCCTTGTATTTCTGTGTTTCCTCGTAAGCTCGCTCATACTTCCAACCCAGTACTTCATGGCATTCACAGCAGGAGACATCCGCAACAGTGTGAAGCCCAGTCATGAGCTGCCTGTCTTCTTTAATCCCCACAATTATGTTCATGGCATGAGAAAACAGAAAGGCTCGTCCATTTCTTCCCTAAATATTATTTTTCAGAAAATTGGGGAAAAGAATAAATCATTCAGAAATAGACCAAACTCATAGTAGTTACTAGAAATTTGAAGTAAAAATACCCCCCAAAAAATAATAATAATAATAAAATAAAATCCCACAAGCCACTGGGGGGAATCCAAGGGGAACGGGAAATTCTTGATAGAGCACACATTATACAATTTGTCTGGAGTTGAATTCTTATCGGCAGATGGATGAAGAGATCCTATCTTTATTTCTTTCCAACTTTATCATACAAACACAGAAGGAGAAATATCTTAAATCTGAACACAGTGGGTTTGGAGTGGTTGCTCCTTAATCCCCCACGTAATTCCTAGTTGTTTGTTGTTAACATTTTTATCGTCTGCCTCTTTGCTGCTAAAATATTTCCACAGGGAAATCAGAGAGATAGTTGCACTAGCAGTTCAAACCCATCAGTATACATCTTCAAAATATTATAAGAAGGCTAGACCAAGAGTTCACCTGAAAAGCTTTAGAAATGACGTCATCATGAAGAGAAACATGATTTCCGCAGTTACAGCAACTGTACAACCGAGGGCCAACCCATTCCGCCATCGAGGGAAAAGCTTAACACTAAGCCCTTACTGCTCCGGGAAATCAAAATCTCAGAAAACACTAATCTTTTGAAAATAATAATAATAAGAAAATGACCACTACCCCAGAACCAAAATTCTCAGCTAAGGAACTCGATCAAACTCATAAGAATTCGAAAATGAGAGTCGGATTATAACCTTACTGCTTGCTCCAGTTTCTCATACAAACCAGGGAAAAAAAAGAGTTCTTTCGCTAAGCTCTGGTTGCAGACAAAATATCAGGGCATCGTAACGTGAATAAGCATCGAAAGCAATAATGGAAAGAAAGAAAAGATAAGATAAAAGCTTGAGTGAAGCATTCAAAAAAGAGTAATACTAAAAATATATATATAAAAATGAGGTTAAACAGGGTAGGTGTAGTCTGAGATTCTTGAGGAGCCAATTCCAGATTTCCAGTAACTTTCGATGACAATAGAAACAAATAATAATAAACTAAAGATCAGCAACCCAGAAAATTAAATTCTGAAATAAGATCTGGGTCGTCTACGAAATGTAGTAAAAATCCAAAATAAATTAATTCTGAATAGTAATTGACAAGGATCTGAGCTGTATTTACTTTGGAAAACCAAATTTATTACTAATAATCAGTGGAAACTGGAAACGTTATGAATTTATAGAACAGGTCTTATCAGTAAAGAATAGATAGAAATCGTTATCAAAGAAAATTCACAATTCCAAGGAACCTATTCCTTCCTTGGAGATTGGTGTTCCTGTTGATCAGAGATCGCCTACCAACCCCCAAAAAATAAAAAAAATAAATTCGAAGTTCCGATTAGATAGTATATATAGTTAAGGGAATCGTATCGTTAAAGAAGACATTAAAAGGCAAAAAAAATTGAGCTTTGAAGCCAAACCTGGCCATGGTGCCATACGGTAAAACGGTTCCGATAACACACTGAAACAAAGACAAAGTTGCTGCAAGCCAAGAGTTAGGGTTTTCAGAGAAACCTCACCGGTTGAGTCAACCGCTGTAGAATAACGACAAGTTACACTCAAGTGATCACTCTGGAAACTCTGAAAAATTTCCCCTTCGATCCTGTGAAATTTCACAAATCTGGATTATTTTCACATCTCTATAAACACATGGTTGCCTCCAGAGTTTTGCATTCGAATCGGATAACCAAAACCTAACTGTGTGTTTCGAATCGTTTGATTTGACCACCCATAAAAATTGAAATGAGAAACACAACATCACCTTCTTCACGACAAAACAATAACAGGGTTTTCAAACACGTGGAAATCTTTCTTCCTTCGTAGAAATCAACGCGTGTATACTCTTGAAAAAAATAAAGAATTTATTGAGAAGAAGAATTGATACTAATATTAATTTCCAGTTTACAAAGAAGAGAGCTCTGTTGATGATTTTCTTTTTCTTTGTAAATTAGTAATAAGCCACTTGAGAGGATCAGTTGACACGAGATAGCTCCAAGCCTCCAACTATGGTGGTAGAACTAGTAACACAAATTAGAAAACAAATTTCAAAAAATTTCGTAAGATCGAGATACCATAATGAACAACATCAATATTGGAAAAAGGACCTCCACATTGACATTGGGGTCCTTTTAATATGTCTTCTTCGAAGAATTCTTTCTGTCCCGTTTTTCTCGAAGGATTCGTTCCTATCGAGCGGCCGCTGTGGCCAGCTCGAACAAGTCACGGAAGTCCATGTCCACGAACTTCTTCCTCAGCTCGAACTCAAGTCCGTTCTGGGCCAGCTTGACTAACTCAGGTTTGGGCAACACCAACGGGCACCTGTGCCTGGCCCTCTTGAAACGAGCTATGAAGTCTTCGATCTTCTCGCCTACGATCTGGTACATTCCGGACAGGTCAGTGATTGATACTTCGGGCAATATAGTTGTGCTCAGCCTATTATCCAAAATATTTTTAAAATTCAATTTAAGTTAGATATTATAATAGTAACTTGCAATATATGAATAAGAATGATAAAGGGGAATTCATATTAAAGAGACTTGATTATCTAAAGATATTTGATTAACCTTAAGAAAACGCATGTAGATCCTTGCTTGATACCACGGGCAAGATATCCAGTGGTTGGATGCACAAACACACACCTTGCCCCATGCAGAAGATCTGGATCCTAAGAGAACTAGATTTCATTTTAATTAGGAGAGATCAATTAATATCTAAATAGACACTTTGTTAAGCCAATCGTTCAATGAACAATCCCCACCCTCATCTCTATGAACCAAGGGAAGTGGGAGTTCGAATGTCCTGCAACAGTGGAGAATCTAATGCCAATTTATTAGATTGTTGACCAATTATATACTCAAGAACCAAAGCCGTAAGCTAACATAACATAATCATGCTTCCTTTTGTCCTCTTCACGCTTATCAAGTCTTTCCAGATTTTATCCAAGCCTCTCTCCAGCCATGAAGAACAGACCACATCTTAAAGAAACAAGAAGATGCTTCAGTGAAGAAGATACAAATACACTATCGTGCTACCCTGTCATGTTTGATCTTGCCGGAGATTCTCTTGCAGAGTTTGTCCTCATTGCTTACCAAATAGCAAACAAACTGCTGTAATGCTAGCAACAAGTGAACAGGGTGAAATTAAATAGAGTATTTCCTTATAATACATAGAAGAATCTACAGACTATTTTAAAATGGAGAATCATGTCTAGAGAGGAAGTACAGAAGTTCTTAATATAAATCTAATTAATCTTTCATTGTTTAATGGAAACTTAGCTGACTGAGGTGTTTTTTTGCGTTTCTAAATTCTATTTTTATCTCTAGTCATTCAAGTCGAGCTGCTTTCGTCTCTGTTGGTTTCCGGGAAACCAAGATCCAACCAACACAGAACGAAGTCAGCAGGAAGATTCCTGAAAATTTTGAAATTGGGAGACAGACCAGACAAGATCTCTTTATGACGTGAGAGCTGAACGTTGGCCACATTATCCGTTTCTGGGTATAAAACCCATGTCACGAAATCTCGATCTTCAACTCGGGTGTTAGCTGAACAAGTATAGTGGATCTTGGGTTCTTCCATACGAGTAGAAATTGAGAAGATGGCAAACAGGGGAATCTCATCATCATCATCATCATCATCATCATCAATTGAAGCTACCACGAGTGAGTTTGAGGATCTATTGCCGGTGATGGCAGAGAAACTGGATGCGGAGAGTTTCATGTTGGAGCTTTGCCAAGGATTCCAAGTTCTGGCAGAGCCTGAAAGAGGGCTAATAACACCTGAGAGCCTGAGGAGGAGCTCGTCACTTCTGGGAATGGAAGGGATGAGCAAGGAGGAGTCGGAAGCGATGGTGAAGGAAGGAGATCTGGATGGTGATGGCGCACTTAATCAGATGGAGTTCTGTATCTTAATGATACGACTTAGCCCTGGGATGATGGAGAATGCCGAAGCCTGGCTTGAGAAGGCTTTCCAATAGGAGCTGTGAAACTCTGCCCAATCAAAATCTAACTGTGATCTTTTATTTTTCTTCAATGTTCAGTAGTTCCGATCACCATTGTTCATGTTCTGCACTTCCACCTTAAGAACTTGAAAATTTGGACAATACAGTCCTCTCCTAAGCGCGATGTAAGATTCTTCCTTGCCTCTGTGTTGAAATGATGCTTTTGGAATTTGGTTTCTTCTTTCCAAATGAAAACAATGGGAAATAATCTCAAACTCGGCATTGTTTCCCAAGTTACAAGACCATGACCTAAACGAGATTCTGGGGTCTGTAAGGAACTTGCCTTCAATAGCAATTTGATGGATCCACATCGAGGTTATGTTTTCACACAACATTAATATGCCCTGCCCCCGCCTTAATAAAACCCCGTTGTACCAAAAAAAATAAAAAATATGCCTTACCCTTTACACATGGTTCATATACACCTCTCAAGGGAGAGGAACAAAAGAGAAAGAACATACGTAAAAACAGCAACGTTTTCACCAGAAACATTAGTTGTAACTTTTGCATATGACTTTTAACAACTCATAAAATACCCAACTTCACGCCACCGTCTCCGTTAATCCACATCTATCTACTTGCTGTGTTGGAAACGTTGGCAGTTCTCAACGACAAACACCAACCTAAAAGAGACGAAGCTACTAAAATGCTCTTGCAAGCCCAAAGTTCCAGAAAACCCCACACAGAGAGAATACCTGGTCATGCCGATCACTGGAATGAGCCACTTCACAGCCCGTCCTTGTCTTTAAACAGAAATAATGTAATTTGACAATTGACAGAAACCCAGCAGAATTTGAAAAAAGGTTCAATGATCTAGCATTAGAATCACGTTAAAGACTCACCATCTACTGTCTATATACTTTACAAGATTTTACAATCAACCCGAGGAAGAATGCCTCGGAAAAACCGCAAAGTATGTCATATAACTAGTTCCAAAGCAGAAACAAACAACTAATCAGGATCATAAAGACCGAGCTAAAGTCACTAACTAAAATACTAACATCTATAACATGCAACTCCACGAGCAGAATAGCACCGTTGACAACTGTGTAACAGCTTATATCACTCTCAACATCATACTTCCACCCGCCATTGTCTTGGTTTCAATCCTTAACAGGCTTCAGGTTCTTGACCTCCGCACAGGTGACCGGCTGTGAAACACAATAGGACAGGAAGATTAATCAGTAATGGATCCAAGCCTTAGGAAAACAACAATGCAAGTGGGAATTCTCCTTACCTAGGGTATCTGCCATAATCAGGACTGCGGTTCCTGTCATAGGCAGAGCCATTATACCTATCATATACTGGACTGCGAGCCCGCCCATAATCTGGACTTGGTCGGCCCCTACGTGGCACTGGACTAATTGATCTACCACCATATGGGCTTTCGCCACGCCTCCCGTAACCACCTCTTCTGGGGCTATCCCGTCTATCACCCCGATCACCATCATCCCTCAAGGCATACTCAACAGAGACCACTCTGTCCAGTATCTTGCTGCATACACATTGGAAAGCACTAATTAGTTATCAACATTAACATAGATAAAAATCATTACCAGGAGGAAGATGGCAGCAGGGTCAAAACCTCATATGAGTACACTCGAGAGCCTTTGTAGCATCTTCTTGAGTTTCAAACTGCACAAATGCAAAGTTTCTTCTAATCCGCACATGCAGAACCTTTCCATAAGGATCAAAGTGCCTTTCTATGTCACGGATCCTTGTACGCTCTGGGTCGAAGTTGATCACAAAAAGAGTTTTTGTAGGTTTCTGGTTAGCCATTGACCTGGAGCCCTCACGGTGGCGTGGACCTCCCCGATCACCATTCTGAAAGACAGTCAGCATCTTGAGAATCAGGTGACTAAAACAGCAACTCAATGACCATAAATAAATATCATATTTAAAATAATCATCAACCAAACAAGCCTCCAAGAACCACAATTAAAAAGTAAATAAAGACAATTACCCTTGCCCACTCCACCGATAGCCTGCGTTTGCTGTGACCAAATGGTGTGTTGTCAAGACGATAAATGGCATCTTCAGCATCACGCTCGTCTTCAAAATAAACAAATGCAAAACCTGCGACAATAATAAAGAAATCAGAGAGAATGGAAAACAAAATGTCAAGATGTTACTTGCATAGAGGGTCAGCAAACAATTACACAATCTTATTATCCTGGGATAACAGAAACATACAACACCTGCAAATATTGGAAAGTCTGATGCACAAAAGGATGTCAATAATGGAGAGGCCTTGCATGAAGAACAAAATCATGTTGATAGGCTGATAGCTTAAAAAGTTTAAATCTGAAGTGTCAGGACTGAGAAGTCATTGCTGAGCATGCTTCATCATTCAAGCAGCAAGTATTCAGCAGTAGTAGGCATGGCAACGCAAGGCATGGCATGGCATGGCATGGCATGACTGCATTGATTGACCTCCCTATGATGAGTAGGAGTAGACATGGCATGATTGGTTGGACAGATCCCTCTATATTCATTCTTGTAAAATAGCAACTTTGGATAGCGAGGGGTGAGTGACTGATGATCGAATGAAGGAAATGCAGAATGATGCCATTTGTGGAATGAAGGTGCTGATGAGCAGCGAGGCAGGAAGGATTCCATTGCCTTGGATGGTTATTCCACAGAAGATGTTGAGCCCAGAAAGGAGCTCAATCTCCCTTGGTAGTAGTTCCTGCGTGAAAACAAAAATTCAACACCACAATCTTTTTCCACCAACAGAAATGCAGTACTTTTTAACCACTCTTATGAAGCTATCAGAGGACATAGATACCACATTCAGTAGCCATATATCCAAACCCAATAGGCAGGCTTTTCGGTATGGTAGTAGTTTGATAAATTGATGTCCGACATGGGTGCTCATCAAAACAGTTGAAAATACAAAGTGTAATTTTAAAACAATAAAAACTCAGATATTCCCAGTCAAGCTGTACCTGAGTCACCAAGGGATGAAGAAAATCCTAAAACCACAAAGTAATCAGAAAATAAACCAAAACAAGCCAATTTTTAACCACTCTAATGATGCTATGACAGGACATAGCTACCACATTCAGTGGCCATATATCCAAACCCAACAGGCAGGCTTTCTGTACGTTATTTTGAGAAATTGTCCGCCAATCAAAACAGTTGAAAATACAAAGTGAAATTTTAAAACAATAAAAACTCAGATATTCCCAATCAAGCTGAATCTCAACCACCAAGGGATGGAGAAAATCCTAAAGCCGCAAAGTATGCAGAAAATAAACCAAGACAAGCCCATTTTTTGTGTAAGAAGATACTGAAAGGTCTCTTTGAATCTAAAATAGAAATTGCCGCAAAATCCACAACGAAAGGCTCAAAAGAACCCCCGGGGAGCAAGGGTGAGAAACAAATACAATCTGAGTCCCTCTCCTGCATGGCACCGATAAGTTGGGCAATAGGCTCAAAGATAGGAACCAAGCATTCTTCAAAAACAAGCAAGGACTGACAAGATGCATCAAGAAGGGAATCAGATCAAACCAGAAGAAACTTATAAAAAGAGACATTTAAAATAAAATAAAATAAAAAAGAACGACGAAAAACACTAGATAAACTCTCGCAGCCACTGGGGCACAAGTCAAGTTCATGACTGATGATATAACAGGGGAAGACCAACTCACCAAACAAGACGCGCATGAAAACACTTCAATGTTAACTACATTGTTAGAAACACTTCCTTGTTTCCTATTTGATTTATCATCTAACCAATAAACATTGGTTAAGGAGACTATACATCACCCTTCCACCAAGAAAATTTCAGACGTATTTGAAGTTCAAACTTCAATTAAAAATAATAGATTTATAACCACAATTGCGTTTATCTAATGGCTATTGTATCCTAAAAAGGAACAATAAGTTATGGCAGTCTCGAACAACATGAAAAGCCCTCACAGAAATTTTAAGATAGCTCCAACGAATTAATTGAATGGCAAAGTTTTTTTTTTTTTTTTGGGGGGTAAAGAATGGCAAAGTTAATCAACCAGATAATGAATGTGTCTCTAATGATTTACCAGATTTCATATCCACGCGCTCAACCTTCCCATATTTATTGAACAGGCGCTCCAACTCAGACTGGCGAGTATCGTACCCAAAATTGCCGCAAAACACCGGCCTCATATTTGGTACACCACCGGAAACCTAAAAAACAGATGCAGACAATAGAAACAAATAAGTGAAAAAAGGCAGACCCAAAACCCTAATCTATACTGAAATTAACGATATTTGGGAAGATAACCTAACAGCGAACACCCCGTCAAGCGGATGACGCTCAGAGATTCAATCTGATCCAAACTTACCACAGATCCTACCGTACCTTTGATCCCTCGCGAATGGCGAAGCGAAACCCTAAGCACACGAACAGAAGAGACACCTCACGAGTTTCGTACGAAGAAGTGAAGAACACAGTTGCGTTCCCTTAAATAACCACCGAAATCTCCAAAATTAGGCAACACAATGCGTTGATTCTACGTTTAATCCTGACCGTCGAAGCTATTTTACTAAAACAATTTGACCGGAACAGACCGGGTCGGGCCTTCCCTTACAAATCGAGAACAAACCAAAATCTTAACCGAAAACCCACAAAGTAGGTTGGAGCCAGGTACAAGGTGTATATATGGCCATGTCGATGATAGGTGACACAAAATGATGAGTGACATGACTTTTCCAAAAAATCAGAGATATATCGTGAAAAATAAATTTTTTTGCGATATATTGTCAAATTCATGATATTTAACAAAATTTCGTTCGATGAAAACGTTTGGTTTTCACCGATTTTTCATTCGATTTTTACCAAAGTGACTTAAGACCTCTATAGGCTCCAGGGGTGCTGCCCCCACACCCCTGCCAAGGCATCTTCCACGAATCTCTACCCGCTCACCAGGGAGTGGGACCTCATGTCCATCGACAACATAATGTAAAGCATGAGTCATACTCAACATAATTATATAATAAATTGTAGACTTTAGTATTTATCTTTACTAGTTGTGTACTTATGTTCTCTTTGCATGCTTATATGAGTTTTCCAAACTTCCAGTTTTGCCCGTATATAGCCGAGCATGTGTTAATCAGGAATTTTAAATTAAGTGATGATTTAGGCCAAAATAATGCTCCTAGTGTGTTTATTGGCCTCAAATTAGGCTATGCAACAAAATTCAAGCCAAAACGGCCCTAAATACTCCTCGAAATTAGGAGTCGAATTTTCATCGACACCTTGCTAAAAGTCGCTGACATGTCGGCAAAATGTCACCATGTTGCTGGTGTCAACAACCAACGTCGTGTGACATTTTGCCAACATGTTGAACCTTGGTTCGAACCAGAGGAGAGCTCTCCGGAGCAAGGCTTATAGTATCGCTATCAAATATCCTATCGATCAGGTGATTTTAAGAAACGTATCACCTTTTAGTGAGTGTTGTATCGTATTGGCCGATGTATTGTAGTGTAATCCAATAGAGAGACATATTGATGTATATCATATTGGTTGTATCTAATATGGATATGTATTGGATAATATCACATCTTAAGAGACCTTAGAGGGCTCTAGAGGAAGCAGAGCAGGAAGGGGGGGCCCGGGGGGGGGGGGGGGGCGGGGGCGGTCATGACTTTCCGATAGAACTTATTTCAAAATTTGTTAATATGTGGTCTCTTTTATGCTTCATCTGGCTGACATCATTAAGATGAGATGAGGCTGTGTGGTTGTACAGTTGTACGCGAGTATTGATGCAAATAGTAATCTAAAGGATCACAAGTCCCTGGAATTGAAGGCTCATGGTTGGAAAGGGGAGTAGGGTCATTATGGGTGGTGCTTTATTGAATCCATGAAAACCTTGTGCGGATACTCTTGATGCGGGCAAAAGCTCAACACCAACCTGTGCCAAGCCTAGATGCCAGAATCATGTACCAGTTAGTGTTCATTTTATGGGTAAAGAACAGAGCAGTCCACAAGTCAAGCAGCTGCTCTTATCTGGATAAGTCCCTACGTATTCTGCCATAACACAAGAAGAGAAGCAAACATCTCAAATGTCTTGATGGGCGAAGTGTCAAGACTACAACTTCTCTTTCATCAGCAACGCTTGACTTCTTGCTTCCCAGGAGTTGATGATCTTTCTTGTCGGTGAACTCATACTCTCTTGGCATTGTGGCTTACTTTTTTGAGGTCCAGTGGTGGAAAAGAATACAATGGTAACGTTATTTGTTCAATACAACTAGAATTCTCAAGAACCGTGACTATCTCTATATCCCAAATACAACTTATACTCTAAAACAAATGCCCTGATTGCATAGAACCGTAACTATCACTCGCTTTTGTGTATAGTACACTGTTAATGATATACAGAAAGAATCAAACTTCCCCTATTTTTACAATGACCTAGCTTTGGATGAAGTTACTGTACATTGCTTAACCTGAATTCTAAATCAAAGCTTCAGCACAAATACAGTGAGGAACCTCTGTCCAGTCCGCTGCTCGATTTTCTTGCAAAGCACAGAGTGAACACATTTTAGTAAAGAATGCCATGTGTTTGAAGCAAAGAATATTGTTCCTCCTCTTTCATTGTCCAAGAATCAGGATGTATCTTCTCCACACATGGTTCTGCTCGACGATGTGTGGCCACGACATTTAACATCAGATGACTTTAAAAGTAA
Source organism: Hakea prostrata (assembly GCF_041222555.1). Taxonomy (NCBI): domain Eukaryota; kingdom Viridiplantae; phylum Streptophyta; class Magnoliopsida; order Proteales; family Proteaceae; genus Hakea; species Hakea prostrata. Next base: position 79,539,395 of record NC_142600.1, on the reverse strand, counting down.
GAGGACTGGTCATGAAGCACATTCAAGTGGGCTAGTGTTTTGGCTGCCAAAGATTTCATAACACTGTTTCCCCTCTGAGTTATATCTACTAAAGGCATCTGAGCCGAGGCCCCATACTTCTGCTTGAACTCCACTTGCCGGAAAATCCTCTCCAAAGCAGATAACGATTTCTCTTGCAACTCGGTAGAAGGTGAGCTTAATAACCCAATGATTGTTGCAATCGCGTTTGCCTCAGCAAGCGTCTTACTACCATGTTGCAATCTTTCACCATCAGTCAAGGTCATCAGTGCCTTCAAAGCAGCTTCAGAGGCTCCAATATCTGGCTCTCCAAGCACCCTCACAAGTGGTCGCACGGCCTCAGCCTCCAAAAGACAGAATGAAGATTCCACAGAGCATATGCCCATGTGCACTGAGCAGGCAGTTTCAGGTGGGGGTGACCAGCACCACAATCCCCTATGTTTCTTTATTGGTCTGCTCAGCCAAACTGAACTCTCTGAAAACTGAGAGAGTGAAATGGCTGCATATTTTTTTGCCAAAGCAGTTCCAGAGTCCAGCAACTGTACCAGAACCGGGATAATGCCAGCTTCAGCTGCCTTCCTCTGCCACTCTTGATTTGTTGCAACAGTGAAACGGCAAACCACTGCTGTGGCATTTTGAGTTAGATCATTTCTACCCGAACCAGTATGATTTCTACCATTAAGAAATCTGAAAATGACCGGAAGCGCCCCAGCATCAAGAAGCCACTGAGTGAATTGGGTTTGGTCTTTGGGGAGGTAAGCAAGGATACCAAGTGCAGCCGCAATCTCTTCATTATCATTAGAAGTACTGACAATCCTGAATAAAGTTTCAACACACCTCTGACCAACATGCTCTGACAGTGTGTCATCATCACCATCTGCTGCCAAGCAATTAAACAGCTTCACAGCATTCGGTCGTACAGCTGCATTATCAAGCTCACATAACTGAACCAATTTTTCAACAGCTGACCACTGTAATACATATCAGAGGCACCAAAATTTCTAGTCAGTCAACCTTTTTATGTTGTCTTCCAGTAGTGGTTTTTAGCTATTTCGAGGTATAAAGTATTTTAAAATGAAAGGCGTAGCTTAAAATGCTACCACTGCATAGCATATTCTTAAGCGTTGCAACTAGCAAGAGAAGGAAAGGGGGGGGGGGTTGGAATAAACTGAGTCGTTCTTGGAAATTTAGAAGAAAAAAAGCAGCCGTATTAAAATAACATCCAAAACTTTAAAAAAAATGGAACACCCTCATGGTAGAAATGGAAACCAGTTATGTGGGAACTAATTAAAGAAAAGTTAGAAAACAAACAACATTCAGAAGGCTAACTAATATAGGATATAACACAGAAATAAGGAAAATTTTGAAAATCTTTATGTTCATTACAGAATCAAGGCTAGTCAAATGTCCCCAAGCCAAAGCTTAACACCCAAAAAACGATCAGAGCAATTAGTTTCACTGCATACTGCTTAATCTAGCTCACACATAGCTATTAGGTGTCAAGACTCTGATTTGGTAACATGACAAGAGTCTGACACCTAATAGCTATGTGTGAGCTAGATTAAGCAGTGACTGCCTTTATAATTGCGGAGCACACAGAAGGGTACTCTTCTAGAAAAAGTTTCAAATAGTAGAAATTCAAGTTCCAAATGGTATTTTAGCTGTGCAGTAGGTCATCTAGTAATATTCAGTAAGGTAACTTCAATGATGAATAACTTTTCAAGGAACTAACCTGATTCCATTATACATAACAATGGCCAACAACTACCACCTAGATAAATACATGTCGAATGCTAATTCCCAGGGACTCGTACTCCTAAGAGGATACAAAGGCAGCAAATCTTTGAAGAAATGGATAGAAGAGAACAGATCAACAAAGAGCATACCTCTCTAAGTTTAGATCTTAAATTTGTTGCAGATGGAGATTGGCACATTGCATGAAAGGTCCGTAAAATGCTACTTTGTAGATCAGGTCCTCTCCAATTAATTAATGAAAATAGCTGGAGAGCATCTTCATCAGATTGCAACAATGACAGTTGAGTCTGACAGCCTTCTTCTGTTGCAGTTGATATGGCAATGTTCATTATAGTTGCGGCTACATGTTCTCCCAAGCTTGGGAAAGATGAGCTTTGACGGTAGAGGATGTCAAGCAGGGGGCCAACTGCACCTTCTCTGATCATCCACAAGCCATTCTGTGGTAAGGTTGAGAGGTTACGAAGAGCTTTAGCAGCCACTTCTTTTGTCTTCACGCTATCATGTGTGACCAAATCAAGCAGTGGTGCCAACACCCCTTCTTCGAATAATGTCAATTTACTGTGATCACTTAACTCCATATCTGCCAAGTTTGTTGCCATCATAATTTTGATATTTTCAGGCCCTGCAGTATCATGTCTGTGAGTTCTTACAAGTTACCAGCGCAACAATTTTATTTTTCTACACATCAACATATGCTAAATTGTAGGGTAACAAATAATGACCTTCCAAGCATATCCAGAGTACAATACATATTACAACAAGTGAGCAATAATTTCATAATATCTGTTGTAAAACAGTCCATTGCAAAAAGTGGATTGAAAAGCATTCAGATTCAGGATTGCGCTGACTCCTAACCACCAAGTGCATATAAAATGCAGAATAATATCCAATTATAGTACATCCAGTCCATTGGTTTTTTGGTTAAATGAAATGGCATCAGAAGGAATATTTAAAAGAATTCAATAACAAGAAAAGAAGTACGCAAACAAAAAGACTAACGTGCAAACATTTCTAATACCAACAATCAACCTGGAAATTGTCTATCCCAATGTCCTCATCTCACAAACAGTAATTTGACAACCATGTTGTTTCTCATTTTCACTATCTTCTAATCCTCAGAATGCTGTAGGACATGAATGCAAGGCTGTGTTTGCATTCAACTTCTGATGTTTTGTTTTAAAATGAGTTCCTTCTGTTCTTTCCTGTCAATATAAATTAAACATGTATGCAACCAAAACAATTACTAATATTTTGGACCAAGAAAATAACAAAGGAAAGAAAAGGAATCTCCTCGAAAGCATTGCCTTTGGTATCAGGTGGTGTTCAAAGCCACTGACATGGCATTGCAATATTTCAATTTCTTTCTCCATCAACAAATCATCGCCTTGGTAGTTTTCATGATTTTAAGGAAAAAGAAATCATTGAAAGTTAAATAGACAGAGAACGCAAATAAGACCTCTAACAGTAGAAGGAAATTTGGCATTTTTTATAGATTGGATGAAATCTACGGTAGCAGGTCCCTGGCACTTTAATCACCCTATTAGGAGGCATATTTACTTCCATATGGATAACTCATTTTAAGAAGTCCAGAAAGGGAATACAAGGATGATAAATTGACCAGGTGCATGGGTCCATATCTTCAACCAAGCGGATTAAATTCCACAATATAGTGCCACTACAAGATGATTGGAGAAATAGTAAGGAAAGATACACAAGGGCTTCACCTCCATACTAGTTTGACCATGGATAGAGCTGCGTGGAGGACAAGGACCTATGTTCCTGACCTCATCTAGGGGGCCGCTTCGGGGTTTCCGCTTTGACTATTGCTCTAATTTCTTCCTTTACTGATAATCGATTATTTTCTTTGCACTTCATTTTACTTTTATTAGTTATACAATTGGCTCAGCTTCTATCGGATCCATGTAGCTAACCCCATTTAGTTGGGATAAGGTTGTTATTGTTGTTGTAGTCATTTTTTGTTATCGTTTTAGTGCCACTACAAGTGTATAGGCGCTTCTTGTTTGTATTTTACACGAACTGGATCTTCCACTGGCCTTCTTTTTCAATTAACAAAATCATGGTTAATTCAAAGAAGGAGAAAATAAAAGATACAGAACATCATGACAATGGAAGTACCTGAAAAAAGACGCTGCAACAGAGGCATGAAATAATTTGCCTTTGCCATCTGTATAACATTCTGATCAAGAAATGAGAGATTTTCTAAAAGCTCTTTTGCATCTCTGGCAGCTAGAGTATCATCTTGGCTTGTCATGGTCACCAAGAGAAGTATGCAGCCCTGAACCTTCCCAATGTAACAGCGTACTACTTCACTTTTTGACAGTTCCAAAAGCAGTGCTACTGCTAACTTACTCTCCCCAATACGACGTGCTAGTGACTTTACTATAGATTCAATGGCATTTTCTACATGAGCGATTTTTTCCTGCAAATTAGTTGAAAAGTACATAAACTAAGAAAAATTTAAGCACGCCCAATCTTTTATTGAGAGATGATGGTTCTTGTAGCTATGCTACAAAGTATATCAAATTAGTATGATGATATTTCCTTTAGAGAGGGAGAGAGAGAGAGAGAGAGGGGGGGGGACCTTAAATAGCTATTTCATTTTTTACTTAAATGGAAAAAAAGCAACACAATGTTTAGACAGGTCAAGCTAGTCCTTCGCAAAGTCATGTTCTCTGTTTTCAAATTAATGGATATAAAGACATAAAAGGCAGAAGAGGTACCTTGTTATGATCACTATCCCCAGCCAAAATGCGAAGGATGACCAATGCATGGTTCCTGATATCACGATTTTTAGCACCAAGAAGTTTAATGAGAATTGGAATATAATTCTCCAATACTACCCATTCGAGATGCAAATCACTTTCTTCACAAAGTTCCTTCAGCTGGCTGAGAGAACAAAGTACTTCTTGTTCATCATTTGAGATAAGTTTTTTTCTTAAGGAGGCAATTGTAATCATTGTGTTCCTATTTTTCCATTCTTCAATTGACTGTCGCAGAGTTTTATTAGGCCGTAAAATTGATGTGTCTAAAGGGGTAATGGTCAAGGGACAAAGGGTGTTCCCCTCTGCAAGCCACTTCTGTATAGCAGTTCTCTCAAATGTCTGTCCAGAGGAAGTCTCCACAGGGTCCACCATAACTTCCCTTGTGATAGGGCAGTAAAATGACTGAAGAGGTTCCAGTGGTTGGCAACCTAAAGAGACACGCTTATTGAAATATTTTGCCTCCTTTTCCTCAGGGGATGAAGTGGCATCAGCCCTTCCAAGCAATGCAGCGATCTGATCCATTTGAATGGCCTCAGCCAGGTCCTTCTTCAGCCTTGCTTCTGCTATTTCCTTATTGAATTCTTCAAATTCCTTCTTCAATGCTGAGTGTTCAGTTGGAATCCCGACAGCCTCCGCAATGAGAAGCAGGAGATTATTTGCATAAGAACGATCAACATTCCTCTCCTGTATTCCTAACTCGATTTTCTCCAATATATTTTCCTCTGCCACGGCTGCTCTAAACTCTGCTCTCAGCATGTCATCTTTCAGCCTGGTGATCGCTTCAGTGATACCAGACGAGAGATCCAGTGAGGCCAAAGGAATGAGGCTCAGTGCCCGACTGATTTCTCTTGTGGTGTCCTGTAAGCGTTTAACAATCTTTCGGCAATTTACCAAAAGATAGACCTTGTTTTTGTTGCTGCAGTCTGAAACAAGCTGCTTCGCAGTATTGATCTCCTTACTTAACATCTCAACAGCATTTTTTAAGCTCTCTGAAGCAGTGATGTTTTTGATGGATAACTCTGTTAGCACAGGAATGATCCTCTCCAAATAACTCGAGAGTTCAAGAAAACTCTCTTTTTCAAGGAGAACAACTCTAGCAGCATTTACCGTCTCCACAATGGCCTGCACAATCTGAGTAAGAACAGCTGAAGCCGGAACAAGCGAAGAATCTAGTATCGTGTCCGTTGTCATCTTGTCTTTCAGAAGCAAAAGCTACGAAGCCAAATCCATAACACCTGCATCCAGACTCAGTTAGAGGAGGGAGACACAGTTCTCAACAATCTTATACTATTGAAAACGATGAGATTCCAACAAAACAAATATAACAGCCACCATTAGAATTGAAGAAATAACCAGAAATTCCAGACCAAAGCGGCACCTAATCAGTAATCTAAGCGAACTATCGACTAGTAAGCTTATTGTACAAGTTACAAAATTCCAGCTAAATTCACGGTGAATCGAAGCAGAACGAGATGCTTCAAATTCTAAAATGTTTAAAACGAAAATTATGAGTTATATCCAACTTCTTTTTGTCGTGAGCCACTATGAGTTAAAATCATCAATTAGAACTCAAAATTCTAGCTTAACCTAGTGGAAAGTGCTAGATGAACTAACCTGTTAGCATAAAGCTGCAAATTCGGACGGAATTTGATTAAAGTGACCACGAAATGTCGAATTGAAACATGATCGTCGCCAAACTCAAAATGAGAAAAAATTGTGTGGAAAGCATCTCTTCCAGGCTCTGTTCTGCGCGAAAGATGATGGCGGATATAGCAGAGACCTTGGAAGCTGTAAGGAAATGGCGTTGATATCTTTATCTTTCGTTGTTGGAGAAGTTTGGCTTCATCTGTCCCTTCTTTCCGAGAGCTTCAACTTGCTTGTAGGGTTGTGTGCGTGTGTCTCTGGTCTTGATTTTGCAGTCTTCTTCTTCCGACCACTTACAAGTATTTTCATCTCTTTGACCAGACGACACTTGTGTAAATAGGCAATACCGTAATAGCGTATTAGCGCGTAAGAGAGTAGAGAGATTTTTTTTTTTTTTTTTCGTACAAATGATGTATGTGATTCGTCAAAGTCAAACTCTCTTTGAAATCCTCGTTTAAAAAAAATGGGTTTGATATCATCAAAGGGTTCTTCAATTGATGGATTAACAACTTTTAGTAAAGAGGTAGTTGGAAGTTGGATGCCCCATGTGGAAAACTAAACATTTAAGATCTTAAGTCAAAATATATAAGTCATCTTATGTTTTGACATTTCAATAATTTTTCCGTTGACTAGACTGATAGACGAGGAATTTCAAATGATGTTATTTATTTCTCATAAAAGAGAAATCCATTCAAGCATCCAATAATTGATTTACATCCATTTTCATATTCAGTAGAACTATTTTTTATCTTGACTTTGTGGACATACTAATAAATGTACATGATGAATACTTTTTATGTTTGATAAAAGTACATGATTCCTAACTGTTATGCAGTACATCAGCCATTGAACCAATACGAATCTTAAGAACGCTTGGTTAAAACTCAGTTCGAAGGGTTCATCTAGCAATTCTCGGAAGAATACTGGCATTGAGGAAGGTCTCTCTATGAAGGCCACGTGGTCCACCTCAAACGGCGGGAGTTGGGGTTGTTGTTCAGCGGGGTTAAGGTGCCGCTTGTTTCTCTCTCTCTCAGCGGCAATTTTTCATCACCTCATCTCTAGCCTTAATGTCATTTCAACAATAAAGAAAGACTTTCGAGGAAATCAATATGCACTCGTGAGACTTTGTACTTTTCGGGTCCTCATAGAAAGTCCATGACATTTTTTCTTACCCTTTTTTTCATTAAAAAAAAATCTTTTTCTTTTAAGCTGTTGATTTTATCTAGGGGTGCTGGGACTGGGGGAGTATTACATATAGATACAACTGATAAGGTTTGAGCCTACACCTCTGGAAAGGTGTGGTTCTTAACCATTCCACTAATCCTCTATTCGCATGTTTTTCTTTTCTCTTCTCTTATCAACCTTTGCAGAAGATTTGAAAGGGACAATCAAAAAGAAACAATGGTGGTGGATAAGGAATAATTGAGGCGCAACCAACACCAACAATCAGAAGCCTTAAATTTCCATATAAGACGATTGTGATGTCGATGTGCCTCCAAGGAGGACTTACGGTTTTGAATAAGGCCCATGATACTTGTTAGTGTGATATTTGTCATCTGCAGAAGAATAAAGTAAAGTTGTTTCATTAGTAGCTCACCGATAGTATTGGAGAGTATTGGGGAGAACTCTTCATTAATAGGAGTTAGTCAATACCAATGGGTCAACCTTTTGAGGGTAGAGAGATAGAAGATTATTATAGATACCATTGGGAGAGTCAATTCCTTGACCTCTTTAGTAAGAGGTGCCGGTCATTACCAACTCAACAACCCTTGTATGGTAATCTTTACTTATATTATATATATCATTTATCTAAACTGAAACGATGCCCCTCATACTACATCATACCATCCTAAATAAATATGCTATAGCATCGGCACAATATACCTATACCATTTGATATATGATACAATAATGGAGCGGACAAAACTATACAAGTAAATCATAATACAAACTTATACTATATCGAATATTTAGAACTCTTTTATAGTTTATACTGAATAAATACGATATGGTAATGATATGACATACCTGTAGAGTGAGATATATAATATGGATAATTAGTGGTAACGTAGGAGGGGACGAAACCCAAAATTTTTCTCGTTCTGAAGCTTATGCCGCCGCGTCATCTTGAAGTGGACCTCCTTCACCTAATATTCTCATCCCCTCCCGGCGTCCTCTCCCTCTACACCTCCCTGTTTTTTTGATTTTTTTTCTTTTTTCCCCTGCTGCTCCTCTTCCTCTATCCGACTCTCCTTTCTCTGGTTTTTCTGTTCTTTCCATTGATTCTGCTTTCTCCATCTCCTCTTTTCGATTCTTGGTCTCGTTTTTTTACTGGTTTTTATCCATTACCTCCCTTCTCATCTACCATCTCATCTTTCTCAGCTTTTCGTTTTTCATTTTATTCTTCTCTGGTTTTATCTATCGCCCATAGTTCTCATTCTCTGTATTCATTTTTCTATTTTTGGGTTTTATCCATCGCCCCTGCTCTCTCTCCATTTCTTAGCAGTCTTCTCTTCACTCCTCTGTTTCAAAGCTTCCGGAAAAAGGCAAGACAACAGACAGGATGGTTGATGCAAGTGTTGGGCGATTTTTCTGGGATTTTGGAGTTTGTTTTGTTACTTTTTGTTTGTTCTCTGCTGATGGTGATATCCTGGGTAGCGGCTTCAAGATGGGAGTTCAAAAACAGGTGTCTTTTGCCTCAACAACTGAGTTGGCGTCTTTGTGGCATGTTCTGTCTTTGCGTTTGTGGTGTGCTCATTTGTCGCTCTGGTGGCGTGTGGTTTGTATGCCTTTGGGGCGTGTTGTTTGTCCGCCCTTGTGGCATGTTGTTTGTCTGCCCTTGTGGCGTTTTCCGTCTTTGCCTATGAGGCGTGTGGTTTGTAAGCCCTTGGGGCGTATGGTTTGTCAGCCCTTGTGGCGTGCTTGGTTTCCGCCTTTGAGGCGTGGTTATGTCTGCGTCGGTGACCGCCTGTATGGAGTGTCTCCGCATGCGATGGTGGTGGTTATGTTTATCATACCCATTAGGTTTTTCTGGCTTTGTGGTTGTCACAACCAGTATTCTGAGGGTTTATTGGGTTCGGCCCATCCCTTAGTCTTTGTTTTTTCTTTTTGTTGGATGTTTGTGTCTGTGTTATCTTTCAATTATGAATGAAATGTTTGAACTTTTGACCCAAAAAAAAGATATATAATATGATAATAATATAAGATAAACATATTTGATACCTTATTGATACTGTACTAAATACTACTCCCATTCTAAATTTTCACCCTCAGTCAGAAGAGTAAATGAGAAATGAAGTTAGTAACTTTTTCAATCTCAACTTAATCTTCGCCAGTAAAATTGTAAAGATGTTAATGGGTCGGATTAGCCTTGATTTACCTAAATCCACTCCCAGGTATAACTTTTAACTCATTGAAAGAAAAAGAATTAGCATTTTAACGGCCTCAATAAAATCCAAACTCTTAATTATTATTTTTTGTCCACTAGATTAAGTGATTAACCCCTAATATTTAATTAATAACCATAAATTAACTCAAAGCAGGTTTGAACGAATTCAGACCAATAGGGTTTTATTGGCACCCTATGTCCGAGCTACAAAACAAGGATAACTTGTAAAAGAAGCCGTGGTTTCAGGGTTGGGCTTTGGAGCTCGCAAAATCGCCCCTTGGGCTTTACAAAGAAAGAACAAAAACAAGAAAAATCCGAGCTGTCAAGGATTTAAAACCTAGAATGAACGAGAACTGAATTGGTTGAATCTGATTCAGAATTCAGAACAGGGTCTCCAGCGGTGTTTTGGCATGAACAAATGAACGCTGGGATGGTTTCATCAGGAGAATTTACTCAACAAAAATATATAAAAGTTAAACAAGAAAGAATGCATAGGTCTTTATTCTCTTTACATCATAGAAAGAATAGCGATTTGACAAAGTCACAAAACTAGATCTCACAGTCCTTTTCATACTTCAAAACAATAATGTGACTAACACTTGTTCTCTACCCAGCGTTTAATGATCTTGCAGTAGCTCAGAAGCAATCAATCAGTGATATAGATCTGGGTTTCAAATTTAAGTCGTTTCCAAGTAGAACCCCCATTAGATCCTGCTACTGATAATCATAAAAATGGTTGCTCCGGAAAAAGCAGTCAAAATGCTCGACGAAAGGCTCCGCAGAAGCAAAGAAGAAGATGCTGATGTCATGGACCCAGATGCTGTAGGGTATGAAGGAGAAGATGCCGGGGATGTGCCTGGGGCTCCATCGCTCGAGGCTGTGTCGTCGACATAAGAAGGAGGAAGCGCAGACCCGTTTGCGAAAAGCACTGTAATTTGGAGCTTCTGGGAATTCTCGCAGTGCCCTGGTATCCCACTGGTGAAGTAGAATCTACCCGGCGAAGTAATGTTAAACAACGAGTTGCCGTCGTCCATGTATAAGATGGGTTTTTTAAGGTTGCATGAGTCGAAAGATTTCTTGGTGACTTGGATCACTGAGTCTTGACTTGGTGGATAAAGGAAAACTGCAGAGAGCAAGAGATCAAGATCTTCGTTTCCAACCAAAACACATGAAGGTAAGGTAATGAACTGAACAGATTGAAATGTGTCTAATCATTTGTAAGTTCCTGTCTTTTTTGGGGGGTCTTGGGAAAGCAATGCAGAAATCAAATACCAAAAGAATTTATGAAGATTGCAGAGAGAAAGAGAGAGGAGAAACTTACACAGAGAATCTCCAATCTTGACCTGGTTAGTTTGTGACCAATTGGTGTAGATAGCTGGATATGGTGAACTGGGTACTCCCCAACCGTGCAAATCTCCTACCTGGTGTTGATAGCAGAGGACATTTGTTTGCAGCAGCATAAGAAACTGAACTGCCCATAAAATTTGGCGTCTTGAAAGCCCAAAATTTGTCATCTCGCTTATGCGTTCTGCGGCTCTCTTTCAAATTAAGGAGCAAACACAGGGGATCTTATGGGCTCGAAGAGAATTGGGTGGAGACAGAATTCTGGGGAAGAGTAAAAGTACAAAGCCACCTCTCACTTTCAAATTGAGGAACAAACAGAGGAAATTTCAAGGGCTAGAAGACAATTGATTTTAGACAGAAAACTGGGAAAGTGGAAAAGTTGGAAGCCAGAAATCTTGATCAGCTTTCTTCTATTGAAAATAAATGGGAAGAGATTTTCAAGCCTTGCCAGCTTAGTAAGTGCCTGTCACAACTGTTTTCTTATTATTTTCTCTCTCACATCCTTTCTCCACTCCTTAAATGATTTTGCTTGCTTTGGCTGGATCTGTGAATGTGGAAAATTAATGAACTGTGAAGTCAGTAAGTTCCATAGATTGAATGTTCATGGTTGACCATAAGAGTAAAATTTAAGTTAGCTGCATTTCAATGTCACAAATTAAGCCCAGAATTTACCATTCAATGATTAGAAAGTTTAAGATTTTTTGGGGGGATTAAGAGGAGGAATTTATTATTTCCCCCACACTGCCCCACATGGGCTAGCTGGACATGCAGTCTATTTTATATTCCCCTGTTTTTAGGCATATTAATTTAGGCTTCAGTCTTCTAATCATGGGTGCGTTGAGAACTCAGGCTTTAATCCCTCTCTTCTGTTAATACAAATGGTTCCACCCTGTCATGTCATGTGTTTTTTTCTTTCTCCTATTTTGAAATTGAAATGGGTAGGAGGATAGGATAATCCATGTGGTTAACTCTATTTAATTAAGATCTTTGGAGTTGAATGATTGGCTTGTGACCTGTGAGTAAGTGTCAGCCATGTGCTGTACGTGTTGGAGAATTCACACTCAGAAGAGATCTCTAACTCTGGATACACCTCACTGTCAACAGGGAGGGAGAGTTATGTGCTCTTTTAATATTTTTTTAGTAAAAGTAAGATTCATATGAGACTATTGAGATCATATTTGTGATTTATTTTGTGAATGTATTTCTAATATATCGGTGTCAGTCTACTATGTAGAGCCAGTAGTTTCAAAGAGGTAAAAAAAAAAAGTCCAAAGAGGTCATGGATTCGAACCTCTATCCCAACCATACCTTCTCCACTCTCCTGGGCTCATAGGTCCCTAATTGATTCAACCAAGGTTGCTCCTCCGTAGCCGAGTTTAGGAGTTGTCCCGCAAAAGAGCAATGGTTCAGTTGTGAAGCACGCCAACTCAGAGAGACTCCACAAATACCAATCAAAATAAAGAACAATCAATTAGATGTGACTTGTAACTGATTGATGATAAATCTTATTTCAATTGTGTGATAGAGAAGTATCAGGATAATACATATCTTTCTTTTGATAGGGAGATGATCTGGATTCGAGAGTTTTTTCATTTTCAATGTCGAAAGAATCTCTCTCTTGCCCTCCTTATTGTATTGTGGAAAAGAAACACATAGCTCTCTTGGGAGGTGATCCGGCCTCGTTGTACATTTATGGGTTGGCTGGTTCTAATATTGGTTCTGGTTCTGTTTCTGGTTCTGCTTGGAGAGTTGTTTCTCACGGTTAAACCATTCACGCAGTTACCACCTACGGTCCTTCTCCCTTGTGCTGAGAAGCACCGAGAAGCACTGAGAAGCGGCGTTAGGGTTTGGAATCTGGAGATCCCTCTGCGTTCTCGTCACCTGCTTCCTTCAATATTTCGCCCTAATTAGTCGATTCCTCCTCCAATCAGAGCTCTCTAGGGGAATACCCAGAAGTGAGGCCCTCCTGTGGCTGTGAGATCAAATCCAAATTCCATATTGTAGTTGGGATTTCCTGCAAGATAAAAAAACAGGAGTGAATTCAAAGGAATAACATTCATGGCTTTTCAGAGAAATGATCGTGGAGATGAAGATCGGATTCGCCTCTACAATCCCTACCAAGATCTGCATCTACCAGCCCAAAACCTCTATAAACTCCCGACAGCTCCTGAATTCCTCTTCCAAGAAGAGTCCATTGTGCAGCGCCGATCCTGGGGTGAGAATCTGACCTACTATACAGGCTGTGGCTATCTCGCCGGAGCTATCGCCGGTGCTGGTAAGGGCCTTGTCGAAGGCGTCAAGGCTTTCGAAGAAGGCGACACCTTGAAACTCCGTACCAATCGCATCCTCAACGCCTCCGGTCAGTCTGGTCGTCAATTCGGTAACAGAGCTGGCGTGATTGGGTTGTTGTATGCTGGGCTAGAGAGCGGACTCGTCGCCGTTAGAGACACCGACGACATCGTGAACAGTGTCGCTGCTGGACTTGGCACCGGAGCCCTATACAAGGCGGCGTCTGGACCAAGATCAGCCGCCGTCGCCGGCGCTATTGGAGGGCTGATGGTTGGAGCTGTGGTTGCTGGGAAACAGCTTATGAAGAGATACGTTCCCATCTAGGGTTTGTTCTTCTCCATTCTCCTCCGTACCTTCGTATTGTTCTTGAGTTCTTATTAGCCATAAAAATATATACTTGTAAAATTGGTAGAAGATGTTGTTGTTGTTGAATAATTGAGCCACTCTGTGCGGGAAGAAAACATTCTTTTTTATGAGTTAATTTTATTTCGGGAAAGTATTTGTATGCTAATGCAGGGAAAATGTTTGTTCTGTTTGACCTCTAAATGATCATTTATTTGAAAGACCTTCTTCAGTGTATGTGTTTTATGTGCATGTATGGATTTTGAAGTCCTTCAGGGAGAAACTGTGGTACTTAGCACTTATAAACTATCTACAGGAATGAATGCTGAATCATTAGGAAATGAAGAGATTAAAACTTGGATTGCCTGGTAAGAGTTTTTGAGTTATGAACTACACATGGTTGTAGGCTGTATCCTCTGAGAATGGAAATTGTAGATTGTTGATAATCATTATAAGCTCTTTTTGCATTATTTTGGGTATAATCTTGTTTTGGTCCTTGGTTTTGAGTGATGTTTAGGTGAGGCAAACTCTTGTATTGGCTTTTCCCCTTTCTTGTTGGCAACAATATTTGCTGAAATTTTAAGGCAAAAAGTAAAGAAACATGAAAATGAGAAGTGAAATAGAATGTATTGTTATTCTGCTAGTGTTTTATTATTTCCTTTCCTTTTGTTGAAAGGGGAGATTAGCCAGTTCAGAAGTTTCTTTTTCGAATTTCATTATACCTAACTCTAGTCTGAAATGTGAGTTGCTGCTTATCATTATAAGGATTGGTTGTCCTGATCAGCTGGTGGTGGTTCTGATATCAATTTTTCTATGGTGGAGCATTGATATCTATGAGTTTCACTCAGTCTGTTGCATTCTTCCTCTTTGTTATTAGCCTTTTCAGATTCTCAAATTTGACAGGACGGATTGTATCAGTGGCATAAAACCACCTCCAAAATTTTGAAAAAAAGGAATTGAGATGGGTTGTTATCCCTTTGGTTCCTGTGAGTGCATTCATCCAGATTTCTGTTATTCTTCCTTGATGTGCTTATCTGACCATAGACCAGCTTTTACAACCCTAGCCCTTACGATAAATCTTTTGTTTTCTTTCTCAGCCAATCCTGTTTCCATATAATATGGGAACCCCAAAGCATTTTAGAATGCTTAACGCCATTTATCATAAGAAGGGCTTGCATATGCCATCAGGGAGAGGAAATTGTAGCTTTAGCTATGGAAAAACACACTTGATCGTCGTGTGGATTACTGCTGAGGAGATCTTAATTGTAGTTTCAGCAACATTCTTGAGTAAAAACTTCAAAATTTGGAGTCAGAAGTTGCTTCAATGCGTATTGTTAATCGGATCTTCCACATTGCAATAGATAAGTAGATTCAGGCAATCAAAGTCGATTAACATGTTTACAAATATTTCTAGAAAAGATTGCAGCTCTCTTTTGGTGAAAAAGAATTCTTTAACACCTATTTCTAAAGAAAATAACCGGCTCTCAACGTAAACGTGTTATAACGGTTTGACACAAGAACTGAGTTTCAACAACACATTGTTAAAAATGTATCACGAACACGCCAAAGAGCTTCAGAAAAGCATCTGTTTGAGAACGCCAGATCAGGGTTTTGAGTATTGGGAACTCACTCCATAGGTGAATGGATCAATTTAGATTAAAATCAGCCATAACAACAATCCCTAATACAGACGATCTGAAATGATCGGTTCACACTCAGAAACCTCTAATGTTTCCTTATTGGTTTGTTCGTTTTATCGCCATAGATCGCTTTTCTTGGTTTCGGTTCGAAAACAACTTAGCTACTTGATGAAACACTATTCATTTATTTGCTGAGATAACCTTGAAACCAAAGTATGCACATTGGATATGTTGATCACTGTGAAGCATAGAACAGAAGCAGAAGCAGCAGCAGCAGCTAGCATGAGATGATTTACAACGATCGCCTGCGTTTTGCATTTCTAGATTCGACCTCCAAGTCTCCGATGAAGAAAAGGATCTTATCTACAATCCCCAAGCACGGTTCCTCTTCTCTCACAGATTCTTCCCTTCCAGAGACCACTTTGTCTCCCTTTCTAGAACCCAAGTATCGCTGGATTTCTCCTTGATGAACAAGATAATAGTCATCACCTTCCTTAATAATTTTCAACCCCCTGCGAGCAAAACAGGTCAACAAGAACAATCATGCTAATAATTTTATCGTTTCTAATCGTTACAATAATTTGATGCAGAAATCGTTATTCAGTTCTGATATAGCAAGGCATTAAAAAGACACAAAAACTTACAATCCGACTCGATCGCATCGATCTTGCACTTCATAAACATCTTTCCATAATTTAGAACCAACTGGGGCATAGAAGGTTGCCTGTTCTTCTCCCCACCTCTCCTTGAATAGGTTGCACCATAGATTATCGCTAGAGCCCAATACTCTCCACTTCCTGCAAACTTCACAAGACAAATGCTTGCTCAGTCATCTGTAACCAATTACAATTGGCTCATACTCAGCTGGGCATGCTTGCAGAGCTGAGATAAGTGCTTCTTCAAATTATCAGACCTAAATATCTAATCTTATATGTTGATTGGAATAAAGAAGCCAATAAATTTCAGATGGTTAACTGTTCAGAAGAACCCTAATTGAATTATTTACCAATTCAAGATTTATTGGCACCAAAAACACAGTTCCCAGCCAGGAAGAAAATTCCATGCGTTTTCTAGGAAAAGGGCATCTGATACGATCGACCCAAGAATTCTCATCAGATGGAACCCAAATACGGGTGGAGATATCAGAATATCCCAAAGCAAACGTTGAAATTTTTTGTTTGCAGCCATAAAATTCCTAAAATTTTTATTTGCATAATAGGAGAGACGATTGTGAGGGAAACTAAAAGATGGGATTTTGAGGTTCTGAAATTCTAACCTTGTTGTGCGATAGCTAGATCCTGGTGACCCAAGTAAAAGAAGATCTTCAGGGAGAGATCTGAAGGTAATCCTTCCATTGAATAATTCAGTTTCAGAGGGGAAAATGGATGCGGAACGATGCAATCATGGAGGGTCAGGAAATTTGTGTTTTTACTTTTTTGGAGATTTGGAGATAGGAATAATGGATCCTCATCTCCATTTAATCGGTCGATTGAAAAGTACACCGCACATAGAGCACGGAATCTCGGCTTGTACTCTCAAAAATCTGATTTTTAACCGTGTTGATGTTACCGGTAACTCAGAAAGAAGTCAAATAACCATTCCAGGGCTTTGTCCAGATGCTGATCTCACTTCCAATAATGAAAATTAAACCAAATCCGAACCGAAAACTGGATCCATAACCTTTTTTTTTTTTTTTTTCATTTTAAATGGAATAAGCTCAAGAATTTGCTAATAACGGAATCAATTTTTGTGGTCACCTGCTTAGGTACCCTAAAAAGATTCATATAAAAAAATGATATGGTTGCAAGCTCAGACTGCACCAGTACTCTCCTTAGCTTAGAGCCTTAGAAGCCACTAAGAAGCCACTCTGTCAATCAGATCAGAAATTTAAAATTTTGAATTCTAGAAGTGAAAGGGAAAAAACCATTAGTGGGATACCAAGCTTGTTCGAAATAGAAGATATGATTTTATTAAGGGTTTGTTTGGTTACAAGAATTCAGAGATTTTTGGATTTATGAATACGGGATTTATACCCGTTTGGTTGTGAAAATCTTTGGATTCATGAAATCTAGAGATACATCTTTTTACACTAAAAATGTGAATATGTAGATTTATGGGTATAGAGTGAAATCCAGAGATTTCATCCCTGCTATAAAGCACTAAACATTTGCGCATTCACAAAAATCACAGATGAATCCACACATTTCATTCTACATATTCAGTTAACCAAATAGCTAATTTTATGAATTATGACTCTATAAATTTGAAATCTCTAGACTCATGTAACAAAACAGGCCCTAAAAACATTTGCTGCTAAACCATGGACCCTTTTTTTTTTAAGGTTAATTCTTGTCCTACTGGATCAGAGAAGAGGTCTAAACTCTAAACCGTTCCTTTCCCTTTTCAAGAATGCCCTGATGAGGGTAAACTTAAAGAACACGTCCACTCTTTTGTGGAAAACACATTTTGGCATCTAGAAAGTTGAAGACAGGATCCGTTGCAACCATATATTGTGAGCATACGAACACAGTACATTAGTTGCATCACTTGTACATCACATTCAAGAAATCCGGTGTTCAACTCGCAATGTGTTTAATCAATTAGGGGTTGTATGGCACACTTATTCTGTGCCATTTGGTCAAGAGAAGTCACCAAAATCTTGTATAGTAAACTGGTTTGAAATTAATGTGTTAGTTTAACAAAAATATGTTGATCCAGGTGTTTAGCACAAAAATTGGTTGTGCCCAAGAAGCTCCAAATGGGCACAGAAGCATTTCCCTGAGAAATGCAGGGCAGAATCAATTGGTTGACGGTATTTAGTGGCATCAATGTCATTCATGACATGAAAATATAAGCGCTAATCGTGGAAGAATGGGCATTTCTCACACTCACAACCATCGGACACTCGAA
The DNA here is from genome assembly GCF_041222555.1 of Hakea prostrata. Taxonomy (NCBI): domain Eukaryota; kingdom Viridiplantae; phylum Streptophyta; class Magnoliopsida; order Proteales; family Proteaceae; genus Hakea; species Hakea prostrata. The sequence goes on along the minus strand of NC_142600.1, from coordinate 79,521,282 downwards.
CTAAAGAGCAGGTTCTCTCACAGAACCCTAATTGATCTTGCTCTAGCCATTTCTCATTGAAGATCTGCAACTCAAACAAGCCATTGTTCTCTCAAAGCCCTATCGATCATGCTCTGGCTGTTTCTCATCGAAGACCTGCAAATCGAACGAAAATAGAACTCTGCAACTCAAACGAAAGCCACTGTTCTCTCAAATCCCCTATTAGGTGACTCTGACCTTATAGGTTGGTTCCAACCCCTTAGAAGATCAACTCTATTACTGGTAACTGTGTATAAAACAGTAGAACTCCTTTTTGTAGGTATTTAGATTCCCGTTCCAACGGTACGTTTACTTTTGAAATCTGAACTTTCCCTTGCCAGTAAAATCTCTCTTCCATCAAGAGATAAAATAAAAACTATACCCCCATAACATATATATAGATAAATAAAATAAAAAGATGGAAAAAGCACTGAACTTTGCACCTTTTATGCCAAATTAGATAAGGTGGCAATATTACAAAATCACATGTTTAGCTTCTACAACTGAATTTACCAACAAAAAGGAACTTCTACAACTGAATAGATTATAGATTATCCAAAAATCTACAACTGAGATATACTGGTACTAATGTGATGCAGTGCCGCGTCAACCCAACACAGCAGAAAGAGCATTCCAATATCCAACTCCAAACGGCATGGATGGCTGCTGTCGAATTACATCTTCATCTGTAACATACTGTAACTTAGAAAAGAGAGAAGCAATTCACTCATCCCCGTTCAATCAATAAACCAAATATTCTATAACTTTCCACTTATTTTTTAGAACCCTGCCAAAAAGGCAACACCATTCTGGATAGAAAAGCTGGCTTTGCTTAACCTTTCCGCATGTTTCCTGGAGTTTCATCTTCTTACTCTCAATCAGATGTTTAATGGGTCTGTCTCCGTGTCCCTCTCTTTTACTGAAGCCCAGTCTTGTGGTTCTGTAAACAGGGGAGAAATGAAACAAGCACCACCATAAGTCCAATGAATAATTAGTTAATTAACAAGACATCAGGCGAGGCACATTGTTATGTTCGATGTATTAGTTCTACTGCCTTTAATTTTAGTGTTCACTTGCCTGCACTTTTCCTGGGCGTGCCCTTTTGCTCATTAGATATTGCATTTGCAGTCTAGGACAGCCCCATTTCCCATTTCCCATTTCCCATTTCATTTCAAGGGCATAAAAAAAAATTCTGCCATACAACTAAAATTTAACCAGAACCACAAATATGAATAAATTATGCTGTATCACAAGGATATGAACTTACTATGCCTATGGCTCTCTGCGACTACATTGAGCCGCCTCTGTAAGATTGCTGCCATGAGGAGGAATATCGAGCACATTCCAAGCATGACAGTGATGGGAAAAGCATTAACCTGCACATAAGAAGATTTTTATTCAACAATGGAATAAGTATAGAGACACTATGACAAAACTGCTACCCTATTGTTTCCCAACATCTTGTTTTTGTGCATAGGAGTGCAACAGAGGGAAGAATGCCTTGGTAGTTAAGAAGCTGCACAATTTAGCTAGCAGTGCATAAGGTTAAAAAACACTACGCCAGACCAAAATGAGGAAAAAGAATTGCATCCGCAATAGCAATCAACAAGAAGTTTGCCGGTGCAAGAGGAATTAAAAATAATAATAATAAAAGGCCCATGGTAAGTCAAACAGTTCATGTTGTGAAGGTAATAAGATACTTACGTTATACAACACAATGCATACAAAGATGTTGAGAGGAATGCGGAAGAAGTTCATGATTGTGCTTCGAGCCTCCTCTGGAATGTACTGTGACCTCATCTTCATGATTGATGGCCAGAATATCCCCACACAAGCCTCAAAGGTACAGAAACCAAATAGAAGAATGCAACCTGTAAATGTTATGCTGCCACCTTTCACCTTTGACGGAGGTACAAAGAACTGGTGGCAAGGTAGGGTAAGTCATGATCAAACTGAAACATTTGTTAAGATTTATTTTTTGTTTTTTGAAGAAAAAAAAGGTGGACAAAGATTTAGCCTGAAAGAACTGGGGCCGTAGATAGTAGATACATACATTTACAAGAACAGGAATCAGAAAGGTGAAGGCTGAGATCATGAAAACAATCTGCATGTAACTCTCAACTTTGAGGGATGCACGAGCCATGAGCCTAGATGCGATGGAGCTTCCCAACATTGAAGCCAACATGAATGTTGCAAAAATGAAACCATGGGGTATGTCCTCATCATTTGGGCTCAAAGCTGGAGTCCATAGAAAGACAAATGTATACATCGAACCTTCAAACAGTGATTGGATTGCTCCCAGCAGTGCAATTTTCTCATCTGATTTCATATCGCACAAATTATGAGAACTTCACAGGACAAGACAATTTGATCACAAAGTCAAATTCAGGCAGACCAGGATAGATCACAGAAAATGAAAATGTGCAACCATATTATATGCATAGAGCAAGGTGTTAATCTCAAGTGAAGCATACGCCCTAGCTACTCAACCTCTACCTGCTAGACCCTGTCCTAACCCTTAACAAATAACAGTGAAATGTATAATGTATACTTCAATTTACTACAGCCACTACCTACTGGTTCCATTGAACATCGCAAATCTCCCAAATGTAACTCATCTAAGATTAAACATAGCCATCATATTAATGCATAGGACATCCTTAAGAAAAACAAAGTAAGAATCCTAATCTTTTTTCTCAAAGGAGAACAAACTAAAAAAAATTAGAGAGTTACCAGAAGCAATGGCTACAGCAGCACCCTTGAACTGGGAAAGCAAGTCTTTGCTCTCCGAAGGATCCCCAAAGTTCTCACTCCATGATGACAATATGATGGCCATCCCAACTGCAAGCAAGCATGCCGCAGCATCAAAAGGAGCAACAGGGCCAAAGCCAAGGGTGTCGGCTAGCATATTGCCAAGCAACCCAGCGACAATAGCAATGAGACCATTGCCAAGAAAGATTGCCTTAGAGAACGTCAGGGACAGCCACTGTTGCTCAAAGCCCCTCTGCATGAACGAGAAATAGAGAATCATGATAAACTTATGAACAAAACCAAAATATTTGCACATGCAAGATGACCAACAGCCCATCATTAAGATGGTTTTCATATAAATTGCCCATGGTCTTGCTACTTCAAAGCAATTTATCGGAGAAGTCACAAAATCAGATTATGATCAAAGCTCGGACCCAGCAAACATTGTGCATTTTCACCAATACACAGAATTCCTCAATAACCAAGCGGATGAAGATAAGAAATTCCCATAAAAACATTGGTGAGGCATAGTTTCAAATTGAAGTGCCGAGTCACAATTGCTCACCTTGTTGTGCTCTGCAACAAGCCACGACTCAAAGGCAGAAAAAAGGAGAGAAGTGGCAATTCCTCCTAATACACGCCCCACCATAAGAACTCTGTAATCAGGAGAATGCTTGGTGACACAACTTAGTATGTAAGTTATGCAGTAAGTAACACATGCCCTCTTCCGGCCCCTGCAAATGGTGTACAAAGAAGTGAGTGTCCAGTAAGAACCAATTTGATCATTAATAGATCAAGTTCCGTAACTAATCTTACTGTTTGTCCGCCAAAGATCCAACAATTGTGCCAAACAACATCGATGATCCAAAACCAGCAATAAAGAGTCGTCCAATCTCCCCCTTGCTGAAACCATATGTACTGTAGAGGTAATAGACATACGGACCCTGCAGCCAATCCCCAGCTATTTGCCGTAGGAACCATTATTAATCAGAAAATATAAAATTAATCAACTGGACTGTCTTGGCTACTAGAACTTCTTCAACAAAATGATAGAGCGCCCGATTTATGCCATTTTTGCAATTGAAAGAGAGGGAATCATCTCAGCTGCTTGGATCCATCAAACACATTCTTCAAGAGATTCAGATTAGTTTAGCCGATACGCATGTGTGATTTCTTTTAGGATTTTTTATAGTTTATTTAGGGGTGGGTAAGTAGGAAAGACATTTGCTTAGCTTTGGCCGTAAAAATTCTTAACATCTCAATCCAGCGCCCAAAACAAATCAATTAATCTGAAGGTTAATCCTTTAAAGAGGAATCTAATGCCAAAAAATTAAAAAATTAAAAAATTCACGGGCGTCGACGTAAGAGAGAAGAGAAACTGCACGTCCTTGCTTCCGTTGTAGTGAAACATAAAAAGTTTTTGCTTCCGTTGCAGTGAAACATAAAAAGACTGTTGGGTGTAGATCCACGCTTTATCTACTGAGAATATTAATTACTAAAAAACTCCAGATTTCTCAAAGAGAAAGCTAAGTGCAGATCCAATCCATAGATCCGAGGAAAATAAGGCACGCATAGTCATTATAGTGCATTATGCATAACCACTGATACTAGATCCAACCAAGAACAAAAAATTTAAACTTGAAAAACAGATCACCTACAGAAAGAGTAATTCAAACAAAATTTTCAAGAAAGCAAATGGGAAACCGAAGCGGGAAGATCAGATCTGGCTTACCCATCATCAGGGAGTACACAACGAGGTAATTGTTCTTGAATGAATTAAAAGCAGTAGATGTAATGATGCGATCTTTGTTGGTCTTGCTGAACTCGAGCATACCGACAACCGCCGCGAGAGCACCAAAAACAAGATAGTAAAACAGCTCCATTGCAGAAAATGGATCTGCTCGCTCACTCGCGCGCGCGCGAGAGAGATACAGAGAGTGAGAGAGCGGGAGAGAGAGAGAGAGAGAAGAACGCACCAGAACGAGAAAGCTACAAGAAACGACGAAATGAGACTGGCTTCGGTTTTTCTTCTGGGAACTCTTTTATTGAGAAGCGAAGAGCCGAAGAGGAATCGAGCTGAGTGGGATTTCGTGTGTGTGCAGGCGTGTAGGAAAACCAGTGTTCTTACGGGCTTTACACGTGGCTACATCTGAGTTGTTAAGGCTTGTGATCTTGTGGTTATCGCTTTATACGCGTTACGAGTGTTGGGACCCACCTAAGACGTTGGTAGTCTGGGTCCCACTCTCAACTCGTCGGCCAGTAAAATGAGTGAGCCTGTGACTAATTTAATTAAGGATTAATATTGCTTAAGACTGTGATTTAATTTTATGATTATGGCTAAAGAATAAAGATACTGTGGCGTCTAGCCTAATCACGTAACCTAACGCGGATCAGGATCCCGACCAAGATAGTTTGCTTTCCCATCAATCTGGTGGGTTTAGACCAGAAGGAAAAAAACAAAAAAAAAAGGACTCTGGGGGGTAGGTGTGTAGTAAACCTGGTCCGAACCACGGCCAGGAATCAGGGTTCCGGCCTGACCGGATCCGGCGATTGAAACACAAAACCAAATCATCCATTTTAATGAGCAAAAATACCATAAAATAAATCACATTTTTACTGGATTTATGGGAAAGGGAGGAAGTGATAAAAGTAGGACCATATTTTCAAATGGAATCTAATTATTTATTTATTTATTTATTTATTATTATTATTATTATTATTATTATTATTATTATTATTATTATTATTATTTATCTTGCAAACAAATGAAGCCTTACAAGAAAAAACCCTAACACACATGATGGAGGTTAGCTTAAATCTAGAAACCATCGATCAAATGCAGGAACTAAGACGGTACAGATTGGCTTTCCAAGCCAAAGACTCAAGAATGTTGTTTACTTCCCTTAAAATGAAATTGAGATTGCTTGGATGCTGCGCAATTAATGCGCAACACATACAGCGAACGGTGGATATCAAGATCTTGACCATTCATTTTCGTGTTTTCACACTTTTAAGAAACGGACAGTCGACCTAGACCTCGACCGTGCATTAAGTGCTCAGCACTGAAGTCGAGCTCAAAATTACATGCAAGAAAGAAACTGCAGACTACAAAGATGCAAAACGCCTGCTATCACACTCTTATCCACTCAAAATTCTGCATTTTCCCCACTTTCTAATACTCAAAAGACCTAGAGCTCACTTGAGCTCTAGAACTACAGTCCTTTGTTCCTTACTAATTTGACCGTTGGAGATGGAGTGCGATCTAGCTGATCGGCTTCGTTTTTAACTGTTCTTCAATGATCTTGCAAATGCGAGTGTATCTTGCATCAGATCAAGCCAGATCTGGACCGATTGGTGTGATTTGCGATCTATAATCTTGACAAATTCAACACCAACATGTCTTTTAAAATGAAATTAAAAATACATGCAAGAAAGAGACTACAAACTACAAAGATAAATAAATGCTTGCTAGAACATGGCGGGGGACCATCAAAACTATTGTACTTTGCTATTGTAGAACTAACAACACATCGATGACATAGACGCTTCACAAGTTTGTCAAACTAAGAGTCACCCCCAGTTCTTTTTTTTTTTTTTTGGATAAGAAGTTAATGACTTCATTCATAATTCAAAAGAAAATACAGACACACACCAAACAAAAGAAAGAAATACAAAAGATAAATGCATGAAATCACAAGGTTCAGTCTGAACCAAGGAGTGGAAATTGACCAAACTGTCGAACATACAATAGACAGGGTCATCCAAGCTAAGGGATGGGTCGAGCCCAATAAACCCTTAGAATAATGGCTGTAACAACTACATTACCAATTAAATATAATGGATACGATATACATATCCACCACCACCGCCCGCGGAGACTCACCATGTAGGCGAAGACAAACACAGCACAAGGGCGGTGATACAACATGCCACAAGGGCGGAGACAAAACACGACACAAGGGCAGATACAAAATATGCCACAAGGGCGGAGACTCGATTGTCACGGTATCGCTACGGTGGATAAGAAAGAAGATGAGTCCATTCATGGCAAATGACATTGGATTTTAGTTCTGAACTGCCATCTGTCGAAAGTGTAGACACAAAAACCAACAGCAGCAAGAGACGACCAGAATCTGGCGTAAAAACTCCAGATCCGCATAATGCACAACCAAAGCTCGCATACCTTAGGGAGGTACATGCAAATTCCCATAATCTAATCCTTGATCTGGTCTCAACGCCTGGCCCATTTGAATCTGGTTTCGAAATAGGCCTGGGCTGACCAAAACTGTTTTCATACGACCCATGAATCCATAAATGGGAGAGAGCATCTACTAAAATATCTCAGGAACAGAGATCAGAGTTTCCAAGAAAGATGAAAAATCCAAGAAAGGAAATCGATGAACCTCTGCCACGAATTCAGATTCCATGAGTAGAGAAAAAATCCCAACAACACCTCATGACCAATCAATCAATCTTAAAAAGTTTTGCTTAGTAGTACTGCAATCCATTTCGATCCGAAACTGAGAAAGAATAAAAAATTCAAAAATCGAATTTTGCTGGGTTTATCCACTCTTTATTAATACTAACCATCTTCTTCCTTATCCAACCTTCTATATCTATCTCTGTGCCCTCTTTAAAGCCTGAAGAATGATCTCTCTCCCTTTACATGCCGATTCATCCACCATTCCCTTCTCAGCTCCTAAATTTGCTTCTCTTTCCACTAAAGCAGGAGCCCTTTCTTCGTCTGGTGTGAGATTTTTTCCCCACTCCCGATCTACCTCCACTTTAACAATCCGAAGTGCTGCCACCAAGCCCGTGAAATCACCAGGTAGTTCCTAGTTCCATTAATCATTAGGGTTCTTGGGTATTTGAGAACTTGGATGCTTATTATGTCTATCATTCTTTACAAGATTGAAATTTAACTTCTTTCCATTGAACTTTCTCTCTGGTTCGTGAAAGCAGCTGAAGAAGATTGGAAAACGAAGCGTGAATATCTACTTCAGAAAAGGGTACTGACTAAACTCTCTCCAGTTCATTGATTTTCTGATAATCTGCACCGCATTTGTACTCAATTGGTATCCGAAAGTGGGTCTTCCAAATACTCTACTTACCCAAACTTCACAGCTTATTGCTTCTTCATCACCTGGTGTTGAATCAATTGCAGCAACAGTCTCTCTCTCTCTCTGTCTAGGAAACTATGAAAACTCTAATTAGAGAATGACATTCCTCCCAAGATAAAACCAGTGATGTGTGATTGATATTACCCTTTGAGAGTAGGTTGATCTTAGTCTATTCACTGCACCTCCACCCATTAGAAAGATAATGAAAATATTAGCACTACCAGTTTCTTCCTATTACAAACCCTATTCCATTGTTTCTTAAAAATATAGGGGGAAAGAGGTTTTGCAGTCATGTTTGTGTAATCACTTTTTGCCACAAAGATGCGAAGATTTAAGATTATAATCTGATTATTTACTTGCCCAAGTCAGCTGCCAAGAAATCAGCAGTTGTTGGCTTTACATGTGAAATGTTGGGACTCATTTCTGATGAGCTACAATACTGCAGGTGCGCAGTGTGGATGTAAAAGAAGCCTTACGCCTTCAGAATGAAAATAACTTTGTAATCCTTGATGTCCGCCCTGAGGCAGAATTCAAAGAGGTAATTTGAATTAATTACACTACCACTGAAATTATATCTCTTTGAAATTCTCATTGGAATTTTAGCAATTCCATGGCAATCAACATGATTTATCATGAATGAGGTATGGTCATGGATAAGGAGATTTACATCTTTTATGTGATTTATCTCTCATTCCTATTTATTTAGGGTCATCCACCTGGAGCCATCAATGTCCAAATCTATAGGCTCATAAAGGAATGGACAGCCTGGGATATTGCTAGGCGTGCTGCATTTGCATTCTTTGGCATCTTTGCTGGGACAGAAGAGAATCCTGAATTCATACAAAGTAAGGTGCAGTTCTGTTATTTCTGTCACGATCTTCATTTACTTCTCAGCTTTCTGAACTTCTCACAAAAGCTAAATCCTAGTATCTGTGAAACAGGTGTTCAGTCAAAATTAGATAAGAACTCAAAAATAATAGTCGCTTGTTCATCAGGGGGAACAATGCGACCAACCCAAAATCTTCCTGAAGGCCAACAATCAAGGTGATCTTCACTCTCATATTCTATATTGCTTTGCTTTATTAGATGCTAAACCCCATATGTCATTGTCACTAATAGACTCAAAAATATGTGCAGCCTGAGGTCATAGTCATTTAATTACTAACACGTTAAAAACTCTTGGTGCAGGTCTCTAATAGCTGCTTACCTGCTGGTTCTCAATGGGTATAACAACGTTTTTCACTTGGAAGGGGGCCTATATTCGTGGTTTAAAGAAGAATTACCTGCAGTTGCAGAGGAGTGAGTTTTCCGAATCATACTTCAGCCAATTTGATAGAAACTCCATCTTCTGGCACAAGTGATACATTCTTTTTCAATCATCATGCACTAGTCTTCTCATCCGATGCAAGAGGAAGAGATAGAAGGACACCAATCTGTTGTTCACGCCTTCAAAGCTGTACCCAGTTTGTTGTCAGTGAAGGCTATTTCTAATTTTGGAGACTCAGTAGTTTTTGATGGTTTTGTTGATGCCCACGATTTATTCCGTTGATGGGAAACTGTCATCTGTCATGTATGTTTTTCTGAGGCTGCTGTAGTGTGACCATAATGAATCCATTGGATTCTAGAGTTTCCAGGTTTGAAGGCTGATTCTTGTTTTTCTGGATCTGTTTTGGTTGATTGTAATTAGAGACGATGATTGGATGGATGGATAAATATGATTCCCGATTTTCATTCTGATAACTCTGGACTTGCAGAAGGGATATTTATTGAACCTGCTAACTAGATGCAATTGGACACACAGTAAAGTATCTTAACCCAAACAAATGGGGTCAGGCTATATGGATCCAATTGACCCTATGATAGTAATACGAATAAATCTAGTAAAAAGGAAAATAAGTTAAATAGGAATCAAATTAACTTCCAATGTACCTGACCAGGATTGACCGCTGTTAAAATGGGCCAGAAAGGTCAGATTAACATAAATTAGACTTGATGAACCCGACACCAAGCTCAAACGGTCCAAGGATACTGGGTTTCAATACTAAAATACATATGCAGCTCATTCTTCATGATTACATCTTCAAGGAAGCTCTTGCCATAGCCAAAGCGCCCTCATAACTTGTGTTGCCACCAATAAAACCACTCATATGGACAAAAACACAACCAGGGATACCCGCTTCCTTAGACAGTTCTTCATCTCTCAAACCTCTCCATTGAGAAGGAAGAGGCTTTCGGCTTTCAAATTTATCAGGAGATACGGCCATTGCCTGCACCCGCCAACTTTTGCTCCTTTCATCCTACAAATTGCAGTAAAAAAAGGGGGGGAAATTCACTAGCTGAAAGGAAAATTTGCAGAATTGATAGAGAAGATGTATTATTTCACATATGATACAGAGAGCATCTTCTCACCATGGAGATTAAGCAAGTTTGATAAGTGGGAAGAGGGTACTCCCAACCTCGTAGAATATAGGGTTTATTAATGTCATGATTTCAATAGTAGGATCTGCAACAGTATCAGCGCTATTACCCCTCTCCAATGGACAGTGGATTGTCGCATTGAGAATGGTCTTAAATACATTCTTTGGCATGATCCTTGGTTCCCCTTCTACCGACGCCCAAAAGAGGGGGGTGGTTGGAATCTCTAGCAGACTACTAGAGCTGATTCGAAACTTACTGTTGGAAATCAAACACTCTTCCTAGAACACAGTGCCCCTCTGACAATGTCTCTGAGATCATCAAAGTTCAAAATCACAATTATGAATATAAGTAGGCTTGTTTTGTTGTGTATCTCAGAAAAGGATATTTTTCCTGCTTCAAAAGTAGCTTTGTACATCTATGTCACTAATGTTTTAGATCAGCCTAGGGTTCATTCTAGCTAGTGAAATACTCATCAGAATATAAACTTGCCCCCAAATTTTCTTTTCGAGATCACTAGAGGATGGCTTTACCGTCAAAACCTGTTTGGCCAAATGGTCAAACGCTGACCTACGATGTGTCCTTGTGCGAAAGGAAGAGAATATTTAAGGCACCTCTCCTTCCTGTGACATTAGCAAACATGTGTGGGCCACAGGAACCCTGGGGCTTCAGATGGAATTTCTGCATAGTCCCTCTTTATTAGAGTCTTGTTGTCAACTTTTACTAATTACACGGACAGGGTGGATTTGCTCTGTTATGGGAATCACCTATTACCCAATTCAGGATATCTGTAATAATTTTTTTTTAAAAAAAGCTACTCCTAATCCTCTATTGCAAAATCTCAACAAATAGTTATCTGGACTCCATCTCCAACCTCCACTTTCATCAGGATCCCCCCCCCCCCCCCACCCCAAAAAAAAAAAAAAAAAAAAAACTAACATGGCGTCTTCCCCTTCCTTTCGATGTATCTATTACTATAGGTAGCTCTAGGTTTATTAGCGATACTGATGCTAATCCTGTAAACTTCGTCAAAGGCCGAATCATCTTGGTTGCGCAACAGGGGAAGTCACCCCATGTGGCCCAAGACACTTTCCTGGTTTAATAGTACTTTCTTCATTAGAGAGAAAAAAGAAAGAAAGAAAGAACAAAATTGGAGGATCATTGAACTGTCGTACAGTTTATGTCCTGTAGGGTATTTGTCACTGTCTTTTCATGAGACACATTTAAGTTCTAAGGTCTATTTCTTTTTCTTTTTCCTTCTGCCTCCCGAGGGAGGCTAGTTTGATATCCCAAGATTTTATTAGTGAATGAAATATGTGGAAGAAGACAATCTCTCACACAAGATCAATTGCCAACCTACTCTTGCCGCACCTCTTGGGCTCTTATGTGAAAATGGTTAAACCCCAACTTCTGTCACCAGTGAAGACAAGATTCTCGTCTCCGTAGGTGAAGGAAAATTTAATCCAACAAAAATGGGAAATATGATGCATATGAATTTAAGAACACAGATATTTGGAGTCGTAACTGTGATCTGAAGAAAAAGCCATTTCATCTAATATTGAGTATCAAAATTTCAGATGCAAGATGGTTATGATACCTGATAAACAACATATTTGATTAGAGGATCAATTTTCATCTCCTCCTCAAGCTCAAATAAGTGAAGCTTCCACTGTAAAACATGTCAAATACAGTAAGAACCTTCGAGGAGGCTGACAAAAACAATAAAAAGACGAAACACGAGAACCAGTTAGATACATTTTCATTGATTTTCCAAAACCAAAAGCTGCTTTCACTCAAGAAGAATTAAAAGCCAGGCGAATAAGCATATACCCAGTTACCCAAACAACACTGAAGGCCAACTTGACAACATGTAAGAAACTGATTGTATAATTTTATAAATGGTACTGCAAACAAGCACAGAAATTCATATAATTTTACATAGGGAACGTTTATGCTGTTGCAGAAAACAGAAGCCCCAAATGAAGACAATTCATATAAGTATCTTGATGTCAAATGAATGTTATGTGACAAGTAATAGGGAATAAGTGAAACACTAATAAAAGAACAGTCACTTCATTTTTTTCATCTGCCGAGGGGGACTAAGCCATTACATCATACAAGAAGACCCTGCCACTAGAACCATAACTCATATGCATATGACTTTAAAAAATCAAGGTATAGCCTCCAGCTTGAGAATTTAGCCTCAGTACCCAAAAGTTCACAGAATAAGCAGAAATGGTTTCAGAATAGTGGATTCTGAGAAATTGAACAAATGGACGAAATATTCATACTTTATTCAACCAAAACAAATTCAAATTGATTTTTTGCCAAAAACCCCTATTTGTTGCCCTATTCCACGGAATCAATAAAAAGTTGAATCTGAAACCATATGAAATCTGACCTTATTGCATCAGAAAATCTGAAGTATATCTTTTCATTAAAGTTACGCATTGTTTATTCCAACAGAATACTATTATAGATCTTGCCTAAAACTGACAATGTTCAGTTAACACAATACACTAACAAATGCCATCTACCATGAAATACAGTTCCTCCAAATCTTACTCCAAACCATCAGCTAAACCTTATAACCACCAAAAGAACATCATAGATTTCCCAAGGAAGCAGGTCTAAATTATTCAACCCTTTCTATAACTAAGCACATTCAAGAAGAATGGATGATGGATGTATCATGTATAAAGATTAACCACAATTATATGTTCATAGAATTAAAATACCATTAACATGGAACAGAAAATTCAAAAACATGAAAGGAAAATGCAGAAACCCACAAAAAGAAGCAAAGCTGCGATGACTTCTAAGAAGCCAGCACCAAATGACTAATGACTCACAGGGCAAAATTTATTCAATGTCATGATTTCTCCACTAGGGTCAATATCTCTCCTTGCAGCAAGACACTCCATCACAATTGTTCGAGCTGGTAACCATGACCTTGCATGAGAGCGAACATTCTGCGAATATGAATACAGATTATTACCAAGAGGAAAAAAGTGATAAAAATATAATCCGTATCCCCCCCTCCCCAAAGGTCTTTCAACCATCAAAACCTTAGCTTTTTATTGGTTATTGGGATTATGAACCCACTTTTCCAAATCATTAGTTAGAAGGAAATCTATGATCTGCAAAACAACCTCGAAGGAAAAGAACAACAGATAACCTCTAAAAATTCACTGCCTGCGAGATTCATTGCATGTTTAAAGGCCTCATCTTCCCTCTCAGGTGATTGGTCGGGGTCAATCCAGTCCAAATTATATCTTCCAACTCTAGAAGACAAGTGGGTATTATTCACATATCTTGGTGGCTTGTCTGTGTCATACTGATTAATCCCATTGTCAATAGCATCAATTGCCTGTAACACACAAATCAAACTATTAACAGGTAGCTTGTTTTACAACCTTATGAGCAAAATCCAATAGATATACCTAGCTAAGAATGCCCAAAGAAATCACCACCAGAGTAGATAATGTAACAAAGGCACTCATCAGAAGGTAAGGCAACAATCTTGGGACTGGAGGCTTAAGCACCATACTTAAAGGCCCACCCTTCCCTTTGTGTGTGTGTGTGAATGTGTGTTTGCTTTCTTATCTCTTCTTTTTTTTCCCCCCAGTTTTTGGAGTGGGGTGTGGGGTGTGGGTGATGGGGAAAGTTTGGGATTGTAACGAGGGGCTTAAAGTTTATACATCTTCTTTACCCACAAACATGAAAAAATGAGATTTAGGCCTCAAATTGTAATCAAAATAGCAGTGAACAAAACGTCCCTTTCTTCTTTCTCCTATCTTCCATTCTTTTAAAACGAAAATTTTGACTTATGCGGCCCTCACTTGGTGGATAGGTTAAAAGGCTCTAGCAGCCAGCATGAAAAGCATTCAATTAGTGCAACCAATGTTCGTTGACCCAAAAAAAATATGTGCATATGTATTCTAAAATGTTGTTTCAACTCTCAACTTCCATGTTTTCCTTGTATTGTTTTAAAAAATTACAAACTTCTGGTGGTCACTTCATTAAAGGCTTTTTTGGCATCTATTCTCATTCTCTTATTCTGACATTTTTCATTTGTTTGATGTGCTTGGTATCCATTTTAAATCCTTTTTTTTTTTAAGAATAGAAAACCCCCATAATAGCCTTTTTCTCTATTCTATGTATTCTGGGTCAAAAACTCAGTTCTATTCATTTTTATGCAAGTTACTTAAACTCCTGAGGGTATAATAGTAAACATATATTCATTCCATGGAAACCCTACTGTTCCTCTGCTACTGATATCATCATTGACATGGATAATCATCATCAAAAGTCCCCACCAAGGAAACTGGATAAGATTGATGGGTTTGATTTTCCATCTCAAAGCTTCAACTCTGCCCTACTGTTAAAAAACCTGCAATTTTTAGCCACATGATCAGTGGTCACAAGAAGAAAGACAGCAAGAAAACAGAAAAAGCTGCCAAATATGGAATAGGTACTACTAAATTGGATGAGAAAATCTCAAAATCTGCTAACATGTCTCTGTTGGAGAAGATTGTGAGGGAGGAAGTGTCAAGACAATCAGAGAAGAGAAACCTTTTCTGATCCTTGCTCGAAGGTCTGTATCATCTTCTTCTCCAGGTGTGAATCTCAGGGCAAATTTTCCAAGATTAGCAAGAAGATTCAGGCTTATAATCGGAAGAAATCCACTTCTGCTACCAATTCCAAACCAAAGAGGAAGAGCATTACGGATAGCTTTGCAGTTGCAAAATCATCATTGGACCCACAAAGATTTTAGAGAATCAATGACGGATATGATCGTGGAAAACAATCCCAGGGCATCTAAGGACTTGGAAGAGCTTCTAGCGTGTTACCTTTCTTTGAACTCCAACAAGTATCATGATCTCATTGTAAAGGTGTTTGAGTAAATCTTCAAATGTCTTCTATAGAACTACTACTGTTCATTCACAGATCAGTAACTTTGAATCCCTGTTCAGTTGCATGGGTTCTATTTGTACCATGGTCTGAGATTAAAAGATCAGAGGAACAATCTCTTCCTCTAAAATCAAATGCATCATTTTTTTTTTAATATGTGAAACAATTCAAAAAAGAAGACACAAAGATCCAAAGTTGAATTACGGTCACCCAAAAAAAAAAAGGTTGAACTACTGTTGAAGAACAGTGGCAGTGCAGTGGGATCGTTGATCTCTTCAAAACCAGCGAGGTTTCCCACTCTACTTTGATCTGTCTTAGGGCCAAGTAACAGGCTCAACCCAATCATTGCCCTGTTTCAGTTTTCCTGTACTGAGAATTCCCATGCATCTGAAATCCATGGGAGTCTCCTTGTCACTTGCAGAAAGATTTATTTTTATGTTTATCAATTATTCATTCAATTAGACTTTATTTAAATTATTTAAATACTTGAATTCCCAGGGTTCAACTGAATATGGCAAACTCAGTGACATGCCAAGAGTCCTCTCCTATCTTCTCACTTTCTCCAATCATTGCCCCGTTTCAGTTTTCCTGTTCTGAGAATTCTCATGCATCTAAAATCCAATCGGTGGATCCTTGTCACTGCTGAAACTTTGTTTTGTTTTGTTAAGAACTCTTTGATGCTATTACATGGGTTGCTGTTCAAAGGTTTTCTGTTTTTTATGCTAATACGTCAGTTGCAAGTACAACTCATAGCTTCACTAAGTTGAACAAATTGAAGCTGATCAACTAGTTTAGTTTGCCTATATTAAGTAACCAACTCTGAAACTTATTTTTGAATTTTTGAATTAGTTTGGCCTGAGGTTTGCAGGGTCTATTATTCCCCTTTGAACCTATAGTTCAACAGAGTATGAGGCCCATCAAGGGTCTAAACTGCTGATAACCAGGTGCTCTTGCAATTTTCTGGGTTTTGTGATCTAGCTGCTGGATGTGATAGAATAAAATTGGTCATGGTTGTTTCTGCTTATACTTCGACTTAAGACCTAGTTAGTTTTTTCTGTTTATGATCAAAAGGATTAGTTAACCTGATTCTATAGTGTATAGAATTCAATGTGTTTGTTGTGAATCTTCACTGTAATCTATTAACAACTATATGGTTGAGAATTCAATGGAATCTATTGAGAACTAGTAGTCTTCTCCTAGAGTTGGTTTAAATTAGAATTGGATAAAGCCAGCAGGTTGGTGAAAGACTGATACTGTTAAATGGAAGGATATGCAAGCACATAGCTACAGTTAAGGAAATAAGCCCCCCTCTTGATATGGGTATACAGACCTGAAACCTGATTACAACTGAACTTTCAATCACCATCTTTGTAACAGTCAAGTGAATATCATTTTCTAATAACCATTCATATTGACATACCAAACTTACTTTTCATTCCAAAGTTTATTTTGGACAAAAGTTACCAAACTATTTTTCATTTTTTACCAAGAAAGGGATTCTTGTATTTATTTCTTTTAAATAGGCAAAATAAAGAATGAGAATTGATACCAAAAAGGCCCTAAAATATTTGCATCTTGCAAATTGTGATGCCATGCAAACATCAATTAAACAGCTCAGAACACATGTATCATATTCCTCACACTAAGAGCTATTTTAGTCTCCTGGTGAGACACAGCTGTCAACGTGCCCTAGGCAAGCCAAAGCATCGTAGAGGGTCAAAAAATAAGGCGACACCAAAAAGGTGACCAAGTTAACCTAGCGATTTTGGACAACCATGGTACTACTAACAATTATACTATGTTCATAAGATGCATATAGCCATCTTCTGAGAGACAATAATTTAATCAAGGACACTGACAAAAACTTTAGAAAGCAATGCTCAGAGGACCAGAGGTCAGCTATCAAGAAGGCCTCCTTCATGCAACAGCACCATTCGGTATCCCCATATTGCTTACCTTTGCTTGAGGAACTTCTGATTATAAGAAGTCCGATACAATGGCTGGTCACAGCTCATCTGGGAGGGGAGGAGAGAGAGAGAGAGAGAGAGAGAGAGAGTTTTACCTCCATAAAGCTTTTATAGATAGCCAGAAATAAACGATGTACATCTGGGTGTCCTTCATCAACTTGAAGCTCCTTCGCAATTATCTCCTTCCCAAAATGCTATATTAAGAAAAGGGATATCCATTAGTGAAAAAAAAGACATGGGTCTACCACTGTCGCACTTAATGAAAACTAATGCAAATATAACCAACCAATAAGTCTTGGGCACCCGCCCCTTTCCCTAAACAACAATATGTGTATTAAACAAAAAGGCTTCTGTAAAAGATTGGATTACCTTATACACAAGTCCTGCACTGCTGAGTTTTGTTGTGAAGCCATGACCAAAAACTTCTTCAAAACCCTTTTGGTGATGATCATAACGGTCTCGGCTTGGATCATAAACGCCCCCAACATCAAGCACGGCATCAAGCGTCTCCAACTTCTATAGCATTAAGTCAGATATTAACCGAAGACATGAGAATATTTTTAAGACTGACGATAAAACAAAGTTCACACCTGAGAATCTCGGGTTCGCACTATTTCTGCAGAGGCGAACTTATCAGTGAGACGGATCATGAAACAGCCAAGAGCTTCATCGCAGTGGAAACTGCCATTGTGAGTTCCAACTCTCTTGGGAATAGTATTGACAGGAGAACCAGTTGAGAAAGCAGAAACCCTCGGATTACTCAGAGTCGCCATGAAATGAGTGAGGCTGCTGTATTTTTGGCCGAGTAAGAACTTCCTGCTCAGTCCACTAATTGACAACATACCCTGTAAGTCCTTTGGTTAATGGATTGGAAGAAGTCCAGGTGACCTTGTTGTAGGCCATGGCCAGACAAATAACTTCTTATGAGCAAGGTTTAAAGTATCATGCATTGGTAATATATCAGCCAGGTGATTATAAGAGAGTTTCGCTTCATATCATATCAATATCGATGGGTGTGGAATTGAACCAAAATTATCAAAATATGTAAGGAAATGCTCTAACTTAAACATAAAGCAATAGATATAGCGAATAAATAATCATTCTATCATGCACCTATTACTTAAACATGTGTAATTCAGAACCACCAAGAAGACAACTCTTAAGATCAGATTTTATTCATCATACTTATGAAAGATCTTATTCCAAACAAGAACAATTCATTCAAGTTGAATGAAAAGTAAAAGCAACCAATTGTAATAATGAAGACTTCAGCTGTGTTTTTTTTTTTGCTATCACAGTAATGGAGGTTTTTAAGTAATTAGCCATCTTTTTGGTTTTCCCCCTTTTGTATTATGTAGTGACTAAATGATAATTTTTTAGTAGATAGATGATACAAAACTGTTTTAAATAATAAATTTGAAGTTGTGCGTCTGGAACCACATTACTCTTTGGAAGCCTAAAAGATTTGTTGAAACACTTCCCAGGTAATCAAAAACAGTAACTAGTGCCCTGCAAGTATACTCCTTTGTATTCTCCACCACGTTAAACATAGAAAAATATTGGTCCGATTGGTTTTAGCCCATATTTGGTTTCTTACTGGTCCATTACAATCAAATATCCCTTCGCTCAAAAACCAGTAAATTAACTATTCCAATTGATGGACTGAAACAATGAAAAAGAATCACAATAAAAACTCAAAAATATATAAAAGATGCATGGAAGTCAGGTTGATCCCACATATTCCTGTAAATAACATTACAGCCTGTACAAGTGCTTACAGACAAGAACTCACTCCTGTATAGAAAGAAAATGAACCAAATATCTAACCAGCATACCGTATAACTTACCATGGAAGTCATTGCTTCCTAATTCCTAATCACATTTGAGACCGTAAACCACCAAACAGAGAACGAAAAGTTACCACCGCAGTGACAAATCTCAGATTATTATTAAAAATAATGCATAGATATATGACTGGGATTTTACCCGAAGATCTCTGCGAGTAAATCCTGAAATAGGCTTCTGTCCTTGAACCTGGAAATAGCTGTGGCAGGCTAGCAGGGCGAGTGGGCGGTGGGGTTGCAGGAGGAGGAGGAAAGAGCAGAAGGGAATGGGGGCGAAGAAGAAGAAGAAGTACAGAGGAGAAGAGCAGGAGGCGGCTACTACCCTGCAAGACTGCAACTTGTAACGAAAGAGGCCTAGAGAGTTGAGTTCCGCCTCTGCGAAGAAACCCTTGTTTTTGCTGGTTTTGAATCTTTTGATCTGGTCCGTTACGTATCGATACGTACCGATATATCGAACCGTATCGGTTCGATGGGATTTGGTATGCATCCATATCATTGATACACGTTGATAAATAAATATAATTTTTCAAAAAAAACGTATTGTTGTATTGTATCCATTCGATCCGTATCATATCATCCGGTATGTGGCCCTTTGTATGGCTTTATTGTAATCTAGAATAAATTATTTTTATATAGAGACGTATCGATATTGCATGTATTGTCTTAACGAGTTGTCGTATATCAGCCAATACATTGAGATACATGGCGAAACAATATGTATAGGTTTGTATCGTATTGCATGCCTGCAATTCCAATACGTATTGATTGATATGGACCGATACGAGTTTATACTTAAGCACCTTGCTTGCCAACATTTCATATTCTGAAGTCTCAAACCCTAATTCAACCCAGAAGATGCACTTCAAGGCGGTTAAGCATGAAACCTCACCTTTGACAATCAAGATCATAAAGCAGTCTCAACAAGGGCAGAGGTTCTTGACCCAACCAAACTCCCTATAGGGTACAACCATGAGAGCGAATATTTTAGATAATATTATTTTTTTCAAGCCCCAGCTCCCATGGGGTTTCTTGGAGATGAAAAAGTATTCTAGTGGGTAAGGAGACACTTGGTAAGGAAAATTACAAATGGTCAAACCACTGTGTTGTGGATAAATTACCCAGAGTCCAGTTCGCGTTGAGTCAACCGGCACTAACCAGCAGTTCAAATCAGAGACAGGATCAACTGAAAAGCCATGTAAGGATCTAATCCTAATCATTGATTGAAATACTTAAAGATTCATGGTCAACAAGTTTAATGATTAGAACTCAACAACATAGAGTTTATCATCTCTTTAAGAGATCTACTTTTCCTTTCCGTTACTCCATTTTATTCCGGTTGGTAAGGAGCGGTTGTTTCATGGATAATTTTATTTTTCTCACAAAACTTATCAAGACTAAAATACTCTGTCCCTTTATCGGTTCCAAGTCTTTTAATCTTTTTGCCAAATTGATTTTCAACTTCCGTTTTGTAAAATGTAAATGCCTTTGTACTTGTTGGGTAATTGTATTATAAATTCTACAAAATACAAAAAATGAAATTGCAACACAATTGAAAGATGAAGATCCTTAGCCAATCTGGAGAGCTTGATGTTGCAATCGAAAGAACCACCGAACAATGAGGTTAAGTCACACTTTGAGTGCTGTCTTTAAAGTAATTGATGCACCCTACTACCAAGGGTTCTTCGCACTACCACCTCCAAGATAAAACAACCTCCAACTAGAAGATGAGGTAATTCTTCTAGTCTCTTTAAGGAGCCAAAAGCTACAACACAACACTTAGACCAACTCAAATAAAGAAATTAACTTCGTAACACAAATTATGCAAGTGTGAGGAGTGTCTCAATTGCACCTTATATGCAAAAAAAGGTTGAGTTTATATAAGCCCAAACCACACCTTACACCCCTTAGATTCTTAAAGCAATGAATTGGATTTATAGTCCATTTAATAACATTGACCCCACTCATGGTAATAGCTATGAATGGTTATGAAGTTGAAATAAGAATTGATGATCAAGAGTTAGAATCTAAGTAGATTTTACCCTTCAAGTAAGCCCACCACACCATCATGATGAAGACCTTTAAGACCATAACCAATGTCATGAAGGACCTCCTTTACTCATGGTGTCTCATTACCACCCTTACCTCATGGGTCCCACACACTAATAAAATATTAAATAAAAAAAATACAAAAATTAATTTTGAAACTTAATATAGATTTTATAAAAAACTTAACACAACGCTCAATTGATGGCTCAGGCAAGATTAAGTCAGTAAAGGAAATCTATAAATAGAGCTCGAACATAGGCAGAAGGTACCGCATTCTCATTCACTCAAAAAACCCTACACTTTCCCGCTCTTTGACATTCAAATTTCCTTGAGCTTTGCAACCCTAATCCTTCTTTGCTTACTGACCAGACCGTTAGAGACGAAGCATCGATCCAGCTGATCGGCGCCATTTCTAACCGTTCTTCGTCAATCTTGCATGTGAGAGTGGATTCAATATCAGATTAAACCATATCTAGGTCGATTGGTGTGATTTGTTGTTTATAATCCTGACAAATTCTGCACCAACACACTGATATTTTTAGAGATCTATGGATTTCTAACCATGTCCTATTATTTCATCACTTGGACTGTCTACTCGTCAAAACCCTCATTTGGTACATGACCTCTCGAAAAGAATGAAAAACGACCTTTGCTTAGAATCTTGTTTAATCCAATAGAGGTTGGAGCCTTCCAAACTCTACCTATTTTCTCTTTAAACACTGAAGACTCATGGACGTTGAAGTAAACCAAAAAATGGAAAATTTAATGTCAAAACTGCATATTACTTAGCTCTTTCAGGTATTGAAGGAAGTTCGAAAGTCTTGTTTATTTTCAGGTTCTTATTCATCTCTAACTCAATCTATTGCCTCCGATTTTAGGTGAAATGCAAACTATTTGGCTAGAGGTGCAAAGAAATTTGGTTTATCTCATGTGTGGTGTCACTCTCTGCACTCTTTGCTTTTGTATCAAGGGAGATCGTAAGGGCATTTGTGTTATTTGAATGGCTTCCCCTGTAGCTAATCCATCTGTAAAAACTCTCCATAAAATGTGCTTAATTTTTTTTTTAAAACATCACATCTCTATATGAATTTCCAATTAGTGTTTTATGTCATTCTCCACCTAGCCGAGTGTGAGGTATTCACTCTCTTGGAGTTTTGCTTCACCATGACCCCTTGATGATAAGCGTCTTGAGATCAAAGGGATTCATATTCTCTCCACCTAACTTGCTCATGCCTCCATCTTCTCACACTCATAAAGGACTACCACGACAGGTTAGGTGGAGAGGATCTACACGCATTGAAAGCAAATTGGAAGACAAAACAGGAGCGATGTCACCAGTGTAGTCATTTAAAGATTGTTTGATTGTTGTGAAAAATGTGAGATAGGTAAAAGTAAGAGACCTATACAAAATGGGTTGAGGGAACAAAAAAGTAGAATATATGAAGGAAAATGGAATATGTAATTCTACAAACTCCTAAAAAAAAAAAAGGGCGTACCCAGTGTTGAAGCTCCCACACTGTGGGGTCAGAGGAAGGGACTTTCTAAATTAAGAAAATTTATCTACTCATTTTCCCACCTAGTGAATGAAAATAGTATACCTTTTGTACTCCGTTTTGTTCACCTTATTCAATTCCATCAAGAAGAATGATCTCCTAGAAAATTTAAAAAAAAATGAAATCTCTTAAAAAATTGTGACTAGGATTCAAACTCAACTCTATTGACTGAACACTCTCCCTCTCAAACACTCGCTCATTCATTTATATTAATATGGTCAGGGTTTAAAAAGGAAAAAAAAAGCCCTATTGTGTTAGTATTTTCTAATTCAAAGGCTTTATATTAATATGTTTAGGGTTTTTTTTTTTTTTTAAAAAGCCCTATTGTGTTAGTATCTTTTAGTTCAAAGGCTTTTCCAGATTTGGCGGTTCAAGAGTGATTGCAATCCAACAACTCCAGCTACTTCTGACCATGAGTATCTGCGAAAGAAAACCATCAATCTCCAAAGAATCACATTCTCATGTTCCATTTCATAGGAATAGTACATGACAACCAATTTTAGAATTGATTTGCACATTTGGAATGATTCAAAATCCCCGATTCTCGATCATGACAATTTCATCTGCTGAAGATCTTATCAACCAAAAAAAAAACTGCTGAAGCTGATTCGGTTCTAAGCAAAACCCTTTTTCTCCCCCCTTGCGCTTTTAAAACAATCTACCAGAAAGGAAAGAAAATTAACCAAGCAACAAACCTGAATGGTAAACTGAGACATTAATTTGTGCATTTCTTCTGAGTATCTATATTTATATTATACAGTACAGAAGAAAAAAAGAAAGAAAAATTATATACAAGCAGCAATACCTATTCTAAGCTAGTATATATCATCATCATCATCATTTTTGCTTCAAGCAAGAACATAAATTAAACCAATTTGGAAAAATACAAAGCCATATAGGTTGGGTTTGGTATGTGTTTTGAGAATAGATTTTGGATCAAGAAAATGCCAAAAAAGAATTGGGTCTCAAAATGAATTCGGCACCAAACAACCTGGAAGTAGACGTCGTAACTGCTAGCGGAGCACCAACTCGTCGGAATTGAGCACCGTCGTCCAATGGTCAGCCTTCCTTCTTCTTCTCCCTCAAATTCAGATCCAACGGCCCAGATTTTCTACTACTCTTCATCCTCAACAAACTGTACAATTTCCTGAACTCTCTCACAGTGTGGACACTTTCCCTGCAGATAACCCCACCGACGCCGGCGCCACCGCCACCCACGGCGCGTGCGCCTGGATCCCCGGCATCATCGTCTAATCGTCCGTTCCTTGAAGTACTCTCGCTCAATCGCTGCTTCCTTCCATCCCCGTGAGTCTGGAGAGCACTGATCACGGATTTCAGTGCTCGACTTGGTGAGCTCCGGTTGACGATCATTATCTCCCCGATCTCTGCAGGGCTCAGAGTGGCTCCGCCCTGGAAAATCTCCTCTACCTGAGGGAACAGCTTGTGTTCCTTCACCCCTAAATAGCTGTTCGCTAGCGTCCTAAAAGCAGGGAAATCGCAGAGAGGAAAGTGTATGTGAACGTCGATCCTTCCAGGTCTGAGAATGGCGGGATCGATGTGATCTTTACTGGTCATGGTGAACACCATCACTCGCTCTTCTCCACAACATGAGAATATCCCGTCCATGAAATTCAGAACACCGGATAAACTAACCGCAGCTGATTTCTCGCTCAGGAACCGATCGAGATCCTCGATGACTATCACAGATCTGCTTGTAGTTTGTAGGAGAAGCATCTTCAGATCCGAATCGTCGGATGCTCTGGAGAGATCGACGTCGTACACGTCGTAACAGAGGAATTTTGCCATGGCGGCCACGAAGGTTGATTTTCCGGTGCCCGACGGCCCGTAGAGCAGGTAGCTCCGCTTCCAGACGCGGCCGAGGCGATGGTAATACTGTTTGGATTTGAGAAACGACTCGAGATCAGACTTTATTTTATTCTTGAGATCGGAATCCATGGCAACGGTGTCGAAGGTGGAGGGATGGTTGAACGGCACGGATTTCCATCTTCCGCCACAGCCGGCGTTGTAATTCTCTGTTTCGGCGGCGTTGGTGAAGAGCTTGACATCCTTCTTCCTCTGTTCAATCTCATCCGTGACGGTATGGATGTGTTGCAGGTAAGGACGGATTATCCGACGCTTATCTCTCTTTTTAATCTTCAGAACGAACGCTCGAGAAATGTTGGTTCCGTCGCAGTTGGTTTCATTCTTCCAGGAGAGAGTGGCTCCAAGAAACGTATCAAGTACTGTTTGGTTGGCATCGAGCTGTAAGACGATGTCGTTGGTTTTCCTTCCGGCAAAGAGGTTCGCGAAATCCGAGTCTTCGATGGAAGCCAAGGAGCTCAGGTAGGTTGAAATTTTTCTGTAGAGCTGATTCTCTTGGAAGCCCTGGTTGAATTCAGGAACTTTGTAGTACTGATAAACGTGAAACTGATCGTCGATCGATCTCCACCATTTCTTCAGAAGAAAGGAGAGAGTCGTACCTCTTAAGAAAAGT